>NW_009258796.1:4231-9030 GCF_000687185.1 Egretta garzetta
CGGGCAGCGGTGCCTCCCCGGCTGAGCCCCAGAGGTGGCCAAGCAAGGGGGAGCTCTGCTTCCCAGGCTTTATGAGCGTTTGGCACTTGCCTCTGGGGATACTTGCAACTGTACCGGAACGGTCTCATTACAGCTGTAGTAGTGTTGAACAGGGCTCGGTGTGATTCCAGGCAGCTTGCTGGCATCCCCAAATCTGCGCTGATCTCGGGAGCAATTGCAGCCAGGGACCCTTGCTCACATGCCCCTTGCAACGCTTCTGCTTCAGGCGCTCATGCTGCTAGTGCTTCCCAGGGAGCACTTGCTAATTCCCCCGCCTGCAAGAGAATGCACAAGCTAGAGGTTGGTTTCTTGCACAGACTCTGCAATCTCCATACTCGCGGTGAGCTGGCCACACACTCTGATAGCACATCCCTACTAACACCGAAACCAGAGCAGGAGTGGCCCCATCAGAGCTGTCCTCCCCAGAAAGCCTCCACCTGGGCACAACATGGAGCTGTGTAGTAGCTGTCACTGCCAAAAGCATTTCCAGCCCTGTGCCCCATGTGCGAATTTTATTCTAAGAGCAGGTACCAGAAGAGCTGGGAGCAGGGGAGGGATAAAACTCTGCCTGTCAGTATTGGCTTGTCCAGCTGGTTGGTTTGGGGCTGGAGCCCCATTGGTGGGAAGGAATGTCACACCCATCCCGCCATCAGCTGGACCAGCTCAGAGGCAGAGATCCTGGCTGCATTCTCCCACAGAGGAGGAAGCTGGGGACAGATGCCATCCTCTCCTCTCCCCTTCCCCAAACCTCACCTCCAGCATCATCAGTCTAAGGCAGCATCTGAACATGGGCTGTGGATACATTCCAGGGCCAGAATAGGGGTGCAGGACACCCCTCACCCCCTACCTAACTATACCTGTCCTCCAGGCCAGCAGTGTCCAGAGGAACCTGCTGAAAAGCATGTGGGTCCACAGAGCTGGAGATGGGGCTCCGTGTCTCCAGTGAGCCAACAGACCCATCAGCCAAGCTAACAGGCTAAGCAGTGTTTCTTCAGTCTCTCACATCTTTCCCTGTGTTGCCCCAGGCTCCAACACCTCACCACGACACAGAATGACGGAGCACGAGGACTTCGCAAGCTTGGCTGGGTACTGGAACTCCTCCGACAGTTACCAGTTCAGCCCTGCCAGTATCATTGTCCCTGTGGTCTTCTCCCTCATCTTCCTCCTGGGCACAGTGGGCAATAGCCTGGTGCTGGCAGTACTACTGCGCAACGGGCAAATGGGCCACAACACTACCAACATCTTCATCCTCAACCTCAGCCTGGCTGACTTCTTCTTCATTGTCTTCTGCGTGCCTTTCCAGGCCACCATCTACTCCCTTGAGGGCTGGGTCTTCGGCTCCTTCATCTGCAAGGCTGTCCACTTCTTCATCTACCTCACCATGTATGCTAGCAGCTTTACTCTGGCTGCCGTCTCTGTGGACAGGTAACAGTCTAAAGACACCCTTGGGCTGGGGAAGGAGGGCAGTCTGAGAGGGTAGGCTAAGTGAGGGTGTGAGGTCATGGGCCACCACCATTAGGCAGACAGTTCAAACCCCAGTGGTATTAATCCATGCCAAAGGCAATTTGGTGACCAATTGTGTCTCTCTTGCCCTAACAACCCCCAAGCACCGCTTCCAGATCTCTTGAGTGCAAAGCTGGTGCTGCTCCCATCTGTGCTTTCTGCAGGGAAGACCTGCCTTGTGGTTACAGCACTAAGACTCAAGCTCAGCTCCCCGCTGTACCCACAGGTTCTTACTGGGAGTCACCTAGTATTAGAGATGGCACTCAGAGCCACCATTTCAGAAAAGCATTGTGTGCGGGCAGCAAGGTAAGCAGAGGGCACTGTAAGAGAAGCCACATAAATACCCAAGAGAGATCTCAGTCCCGCAGCAAACACGTCTCACTCCCCAGGGGCTGCCAACCCAACACAAAACCTGTCATCTAGCGATTCCTGTTCCCCACCATCCCCAGCCCTCCTGCACCCTGTGCAGAAAGGTACCTGCACCATGAGCCGAGTCCCTTCTTGGGAGATCATCCAGGACATTCTGGTCCTGATTGGTGCCACCTACATTGTTCTCAAGGGCTCTGTAAGGCAACTGTGTCAGCTGCCCCAGTCCTGACTATGCCCATACTTACGGTCCAGGATGAGGAAGAGGTCGCCAACTGGAGTAAGCCCCAGCCTTGACTGCCACATGGAACATGTCCTGGCCTGTCTTGCTCCTTGTGTTTTTGTCCAAGGTACCAAGACAAGATAGGGACAAACAGCCCTCTGCAATGAGGAGGTTCACAGCACTGCAGGCAGAAGGAAACTTTATTACCAGGGAATATCTGGGACAGATTAAATCCCAGCAAAAAAAGTGTGGTTGGGCTACTCTTCCAGCCACCTTCCACTTTGTCCTGCTCCCAGGTGCCACTCGCAGAAACTTCAGCAATTCACCCACCCTGAGATGCCAGCATCCCCTGGTTGGGGCAAGGGGTCATCCCCAACAAAAATATGCTGATCCTCTAGGATTCCGGAGGTTACACAGTTTGGCTCTTGTCATGAGGAAGACACAAGATTTCTCATGGTCTAAGCCCCTTGCTTCCCTGCACCTACATCACGTGAGTGCAGACTGTCTCTCCAGCCACCTCAGAAGCAGGGACCGTGTCTTAAAAAAAGGACGTTTTTGGCAAGGTTCTAGTGCCTGTGTTCTCCCCTTTTCTGGTGGCACCTGTGTGCTCTAAGTGCTCCACCCAAGAGGTGGCTGCATTTCAGCGTGACATGAAGTGATTCTTGCAGAGCTGCCAGCAGCTTTCAGGTTGACAGGACCAGCAAGCAACACGGGTTTTGTCACACACTAATTTCGTGTCTTATCTACCCACTCTGCTGGCCTTAGAGTGCATCAAATGAGCATCCTTCTGTGGACACTGGCAGGCTGAGGCTTCAGCAGTTGCAATCCTATCTGTGCTGACAGCTCCTCTCCATCCCCTACCCACAAGCACCAAGTCACCTTCTCTACTTGCTGGCATCTACATCTTTGCCCTAAGGTGTTGCCTGGAGGTGGGGGAGCAGAGCTGGTCATCACACCGTAGCTGGCCACTGTTGCTGGAGGGAGCAGCCAGACCATCACTGGCTGCTTTGGGCTGGCCTGAGAAAGCAGACAGTACCAAAAGGCAAGGGCCCACTTGGTGCTTTGGTACCAAGGTAGAGGCAGCCACAGCTCCAGTGACCCAATCTCCCCCCTGCCAGACTGATCCAAAAGCCAGAGAAGGCTGGAAACATGCCCTCAGTGGGCAGGAGCCTGCATGGTGCCCATCACCCAGTGAAGCTTCTCCAGGTCTTGAATCGTCAGTTCAGACCTCTTTCTGATAGATAATTCTGCCAAGCAGTGGATATCAGCATGGTCTCCACAGCACCATGGCTCTGGCCCTAGCTCAGGGACATAACCCACCCCACCGTGTACAGAGGGGTGAGTCAGCCTCAGCCTTGGGAGGAAAAGTATCCTTGCTACAAAGAGAAAAGCTGCTTTACCCAGGACTGTATCTCAAAGCAGGTGTGAGATAACACATAGGGCCACTGCTCAGGGACCTTCAGGAGAATGAATGCAACTCTCTTGTCCCTGGAGTTCATGTGGCCAGGCAGAGCTTGGCTGAAATCTCAGTGCTGGTTGCTTTGCTCTCCCCTCCAGGTACCTGGCCATTCGCTATCCACTGCGCTCCCGGGAGCTGCGGACTCCCCACAACACGGTGGCTGCCATAGCTGTGATCTGGGGCCTCTCCATGGTCTTTGCTGGGCCCTACCTAAGCTACTATGACCTGCTTGAGTGGGAGTCCCGCTACATCTGCATGCCTGGCTGGGAGGAGTGGAGACGCAAGGTCATGGACACCAGCACATTTGCCTTCAGCTATGTCATCCCAGTGCTGGTCATCAGCCTCTCCTACACCAGGACCATCAAGTACCTGTGGACAGCAGTGGACCCCCTGGAGGACATATCAGAGTCCAGGAAGGCCAAGCGGAAGGTAACCAAGATGATCATAATTGTAACCATCCTTTTCTGCCTCTGCTGGCTGCCCTACCATGTAGTCATCCTCCGATACCTCTATGGAGACTTCCCCTTCAACCAGGCCACCTATGCCTTCCGCCTACTTTCCCACTGCATGGCCTATGCCAACTCCTGCCTCAACCCCATCGTCTACGCCCTGGTCTCCAAGCACTTCCGCAAGGGCTTCAAAAAAGTTTTCAGCTGTCTCTTGAGGAAAAACCACCGCAACAAGGTGCATGTGGTGCACGCTGCCCGCATTGTGCCTGGATTTGAGGCAGGATCCACTGAAGTGTCCCAAATGCACGAGGAAAATAATAGGTGTGAGCTGAACCCAGCCCCCATGGCAGTCCCCTCCAGTTCCTCCAAGCACTTTCGTATTTCCTAGTGGCCAAGCTCCACACCATCTGCCAGATTGGCTGTGTCACCAGTTTCAGGTCACCCTTTCCCACTGACTGAGAGAGGATGCCGGAAAGAAACTGCTAATACGCTACTTCTGGCCATGTTGTTCTTTCCCATTCCGTGCACCAACTGTTCTCCTGAGCCATCTCCCCACACAGTGCTGCATGCAAGGGAAGGAATGGACCCAGACTTGCTCCTGATCCTCAGACCACCTGGACTCCAAGGACTAAACCTCCAGCTCCTCTGTTGGCTGTCATCGTTCCAACTCTGCTCCGTGGCCCCACTGCTCTGGGCACATTGGTTAGTTGTCAAAGAGTCTCTTCTGCCTCCAGTACCCTATCTGGCCAGGACTGGTTGC
>NW_009258796.1:9047-9708 GCF_000687185.1 Egretta garzetta
ACAGCGGTGCAGGCAGGGAGAGGCAAGCAAACACAATATGGGATGCGGCTGGCACAGCCCATGGATGGTTGCAGTGATGGCTTTGGTGCTGGCTGCACTGCTCTCCCAGTGACTGGGTCCTCCCCTGGGATGTGGGGCAGGCTGTTTGCTCTCTGCATGTATGGGATGTTGCTGCTGTACATACTAGAGAAATGTCTTTCTAACCCAGAGCAAATAAATGCACTTCCCTCATCCAGGCAATAGTGGGGCCTGGGGTGGTTATCGGGGGTGGGGATGGGCTACCCCATACTTCAATGGGGCCTTTTTCCTAACCGGTGTAAATCACAGTGCACCATGAAAACCTGTCTGCGGAGCAAAACTCCGCCTGGTTTCCCCACTCCTTTCTTCACAGCCATGTTTACTGACACGATCGCCAGGTCCCTGTGCAGGTCAGTGCACAGCTGATATTTTCTCCCAAGATAAATTACCTCCACCCTCCAGTTAGGAGTCTGCTGTTAGTGCATAAAAGCAGCTTTACCTGACCACTGCGTTTCAGAGGTCCCATGGGCAGGCAAGGAGCTAATGCACAGAGGCAGAGTTAAGCTGTTAGTTCAGTTATGGTTCCTCCTGTCTGCATGGCACAGTCTTTGCACAGAGGATTGAGGAGGGTCACTCTCTATAG
>NW_009258796.1:9735-14035 GCF_000687185.1 Egretta garzetta
TCTTGTCTCAGGATCTAAGCATGCAGTTGACCCCCTGCAGCTTCAGGAAGGAAACTGGGCTTCCCAGGGCTGGTTAGATGCAAGTGGGTGCCTTCCTGCCGTTGCTAAATCACTGGAGATCATAGAATCATAGAGTAACTCAGGTTGGAAGGGACCTATAGGGGTCATCATGTCCAACTCCCTGCTCCTCATAGGACTACCTAAAACTAAACCATATGACTGAGGGTGTCATCCAGACGCTCCTTGAACTCTGACAGGCTTGGTGCCATGACCACTGCCCTGGGAAGCCTGTTCCAGGGACCGGCCACCCTCTCGGTGAAGGACCTTTTCCTAATGTCCAGTCTGAACTTCCCCTGATACAGCTTCATCCATTTCCTCATGCCCTATTCCTGGTCACCAGAGAGAGATCAGCACTTCTCCCTCCCCTGCCCCCCTTGAGGAAGTTGTAGACTGCGATGAGGTCACCCCTCAGTGATGAGGTCACTCCTCAGCCTTCTCTTCTCCAAGCTGAACAAACCAAGTGACCTCAGCCACTCCTCGTAAGTCTTGCCCTCGAGGCCTTTCACCATCTTGGTCACCCTCCTCCGCACACACTCTCCTAGTTCGATGTCCTTCTTGTATTGAGGCACTCAAAACTGCACACAGTACTAGAGGTGGGGTCCACACCAGTGCAATGTAGAGTGGGACCATCAACCTCCCCCTCAACCAGCTACCTATGCTGTGCTTGATGTACCCCAGGATATGGTCCAGCGTTAACAGTAATGCCCAGGCACCCAGTCAGATGATCACAGCACCCATTTCAACCCCAGACCCTGCAATGAGCCATGGCAGAGCCAGGAGTCACCCTGCTCTGAGGGGAGTGCTGGGAGCTCATCTTATCCTGGGGGTTGAGTTTTCGTTGTCCTGGGGTCAGAGCCCATGCAGCACTGTTGCCAGGGGTTTCTCCTTGGGCTGACTGACCATCTCTGACTGGTTTTGCTCTGTGTTGTGATGGTTTGGGCAGACTAACACGATGTGTTTTTCTCATGTGAAACAGTTTGCTCTTCCTGACTGGTACTGAATGGCTTGTAATTACCTTAATTATACCTCTCTCCTCTACAGTCAGAGACCAGTACTAATCCAAGTATATCGACATAGACACACACCATCATTTAGCTGGGTGGCTCCTGCAGGGACCTGTCAGCACCCATAATAAGTGCAACGGTAAGACAGTCAAGGAGGGGATGTGAGTCCTGGAGATTTCAGCTGCAGTCAGTAAAGACATGAGGAGGCAGACAACTCCCTTGAGCATGGAGCCTGTCTTCCACATGGTCTGGGCTGAATTCTCCCATGCCTGTTTCTTTATCCTCCCAATATATCACTTATGTAAATGCTGTGATTAGGGAGCCTGTAGCATGACCTGGCATTAAAATAACATAGTCTGTCACAATGCTTCCCAATGCCTTCGGAGCAATGAGTATCAACCAAGGCAGAAATAAATGGCTCCATCTGCTCTTACAGCAAGCCCATCCTTCCCCGCTGACCCAGGAGCATTCAGCTTTCAAAGAGCAATAATATCATTTGGATGAATAATGCTCCAGTCGATAGAAAAAGAAGCTGTGCTGGGGATATCAGGGTTGTTGTTCTGCTTGACATTTCTGGGTGAACACATAATTTCTTTACAAATATGCACTCAGTGGATGAGTTGGGTTTAGCGTCAAGGCCCACATGACTGCCATATACATAATCCTGTGTTAGTCACATCTTTTTTTTTTCCCATGTGGCCACAAAGCAGGATGCTACTGCCAGATGTACCGCAGCAGGCAGCTCCCAGAGTTAGTCTAAAGGCATCAGAGCAAGCCAAGTCCTAGCACTGGGAGAGTGAGGTGAGGACTTAGAGCTCTGGGAGCAGCTGTAGGGGAGGGAACTGTGAGCTCCTACTAGAGCTGGAGTCACAGATTTTTTGCCCTCCAGTCACCAGTTTTAACTTCATCTTCAATAACATCAGGACAAGCACATGAGAGCTGGTCCCACATCTTCCGTTTCTTCTGCCAGAAGCTAGGACTGAGCACAGAAGACACCAGCCTCCTCAGAGGATAATGCCATCTCAACCCACCCACGCTCCTTTTCATCTCAGTAGCCTCCAGACACAACTCTTCTTGCAAGACTGAGCCAAAACAATCTTCTCGCCCTACAGTCCTGGCATCCATTTGTTCCTATTAACATAGGATCTGTTCAAAAGTCAGTGGCGGGTGCTAATGTTCTCCTACTGCCCATCTTGCACACTCAGCTCAGTTCACACTGTTTCTTGAACTGCAGTAACTCAATCATCAGCACATTTAGATGAAGAAAATGGAAAAACATGTTAATACCCACTAGAGGCTGCGATTGCCTGAAAGTTCACACCAACTTGCACTACTACATCAATAAAAGGATCAAATGGAGTCCATTGGATAGGCACCAATTTGCTGGGCTGAGTTCTGCATCAGCCATGTATTTCAATGGATATCTAAACACAAATTGTTTAGTGCCATTTAATAGACTGATGTGTTGTAATCAATTCATGCCAACAGTTTTGACACATGAAAAATATTTTCCACTAGGAAATATTCTCCATTAACAGAATTACTTCATCCTGTGCTCAAGCCATCTCATCAACTGCTTTGCCCAAAAACCAGAAACAGAAGACACTTGACAACAGAGACACCTCACAAATTAGCGTGGCAGAACCTGGGGGGAATATGCAATCCAGAAATATGTGAGAACAAACCCCTGCGCAAGGCCCACGTGGAGCTGGCTGAAGGCTCTCCTGCGTTGCATCTCCCCAGTACCTGACAGTGCCACTGTCTCTGAAAACCACCTGCTGGATGTCTGAGCAATGGGACTTCACCCCTTAGCACAGTCCCACACTGTGGGGAGCTCTGCTAGCGGCAGCCTGGACCCCTGCACTCCCAGCCTGGCACACAGCCTGCCCCCAGCACAGTCAGACATGTGGATGCCGTGCCAGATCTGGCGCAGCCTGCACAAAGGCTGCAGACAGAGCAAGCTGTGTGCAGATTTGCTAATATTAGAACATTACACAGCTTGCTTCTAATGAAGTGTTCATCCTGACTTTGTGCTAGAGAGCAAAATCCTGGTTCTGTGTCCTGTACAGCTTCCTGCCCACAACACCTACCTATGTGCTTCCTGCTCGCACTAATGACTCCCAGCTGGCTCTTGCTCCAGCAGTAGCTAAATCTAGAATAAGTCAATCTTAGCCTAAATTTTTCCCAAATGTTTGGTGTGGCTTTAAATTAAGCCACTTGCATCTTTTTCTTGATTATTTCAGTGAAAAAGCTTTCCTGGAGAGAGATGTTTTTAAAGCAGGGGAAGAGCTAATTGTACACAGTTAAAACAACATTGTCTTCTCCCTTGAGCCTTGACACCACCATGAGCTGCTGCCGTTGTGCACAGGACCCAGTGTGGAGAAGGAGCAATCCTGCTTGAACTCCATGGCTTGGCAATGTTCAGACTACCTGACAGCATGCTGCTGAAAGTTCCTGGCCCTCAAACCCAAGAAGCATCAAACAACTCTGCAGAGCAGGAGAATGAGCCAGGAGCACAGGTTTGCTCTCACCAGGGAAAACTACACTTCAACTGTTTTCCTTCCTAGGCTGAAGAACCACCTCTCAGCACAATGCTCCCAGGACAAGCTACGCCTCTGAGGTGGAGAAAAGGCCCAGAGATGCAAAAGAGATTGCCACGGAAGACCTGGGACTTAAGACCATGTGCTCAAAACCCTATTTTGGTGGTTCAGAAGTGCTGCCCTGATCCCTGATGTACAACCTGTATTGCCCAAAGGTCCTTGGTCATTCTGACAACTTCAGAGCCTGATTTGAGGGCTGATGCTGACAGATATATTCATATGAAAGTCAGACCTCCTGATGTTCCTTAGAGAGGCCAAGGAGAGAAAGCTCCTCCTTTCTCTGTGGGGAAGAGCTATGAGCTGAAAGCAGCACCTATCCTTGTGCCACTCGCAGCCCCACAGAACCATCTCAGCTCAGGGACTTGAGAAGAGCTCAGCTGCTGCGTTGACCACAGGGTTAAATGTACTTTTTTACATCTTCCTCTTGATAGGAAGAGTCCCCTTAGCTCCTGTGAGTGCTGGATCAGGCCTTTTATTGTCTTCAGGCAGACAGACGCAGCATCCCCTTGACTTTCTTAGGACATGTATGGCATGGGGCAAAGCTGTTCCCTTCCAGTGACACAAATACTCCTTGGGATGGGAACCTCTACCTTCACCATGCATCAATGCCAACAAACACCAGCTCGCCTCCAAGCC
>NW_009258796.1:15807-26818 GCF_000687185.1 Egretta garzetta
CGCTCTTCAGGGCATGGGAATCTTGTCTCAGGATCTAAGCATGCAGTTGACCCCCTGCAGCTTCAGGAAGGAAACTGGGCTTCCCAGGGCTGGTTAGATGCAAGTGGGT
This sequence comes from Egretta garzetta, assembly GCF_000687185.1. Lineage (NCBI taxonomy): Eukaryota > Metazoa > Chordata > Aves > Pelecaniformes > Ardeidae > Egretta > Egretta garzetta. Next base: position 15,917 of record NW_009258796.1, read on the forward strand.
GCCTTCCTGCCGTTGCTAAATCACTGGAGATCATAGAATCATAGAGTAACTCAGGTTGGAAGGGACCTATAGGGGTCATCATGTCCAACTCCCTGCTCCTCATAGGACTACCTAAAACTAAACCATATGACTGAGGGTGTCATCCAGACGCTCCTTGAACTCTGACAGGCTTGGTGCCATGACCACTGCCCTGGGAAGCCTGTTCCAGGGACCGGCCACCCTCTCGGTGAAGGACCTTTTCCTAATGTCCAGTCTGAACTTCCCCTGATACAGCTTCATCCATTTCCTCATGCCCTATTCCTGGTCACCAGAGAGAGATCAGCACTTCTCCCTCCCCTGCCCCCCTTGAGGAAGTTGTAGACTGCGATGAGGTCACCCCTCAGTGATGAGGTCACTCCTCAGCCTTCTCTTCTCCAAGCTGAACAAACCAAGTGACCTCAGCCACTCCTCGTAAGTCTTGCCCTCGAGGCCTTTCACCATCTTGGTCACCCTCCTCCGCACACACTCTCCTAGTTCGATGTCCTTCTTGTATTGAGGCACTCAAAACTGCACACAGTACTAGAGGTGGGGTCCACACCAGTGCAATGTAGAGTGGGACCATCAACCTCCCCCTCAACCAGCTACCTATGCTGTGCTTGATGTACCCCAGGATATGGTCCAGCGTTAACAGTAATGCCCAGGCACCCAGTCAGATGATCACAGCACCCATTTCAACCCCAGACCCTGCAATGAGCCATGGCAGAGCCAGGAGTCACCCTGCTCTGAGGGGAGTGCTGGGAGCTCATCTTATCCTGGGGGTTGAGTTTTCGTTGTCCTGGGGTCAGAGCCCATGCAGCACTGTTGCCAGGGGTTTCTCCTTGGGCTGACTGACCATCTCTGACTGGTTTTGCTCTGTGTTGTGATGGTTTGGGCAGACTAACACGATGTGTTTTTCTCATGTGAAACAGTTTGCTCTTCCTGACTGGTACTGAATGGCTTGTAATTACCTTAATTATACCTCTCTCCTCTACAGTCAGAGACCAGTACTAATCCAAGTATATCGACATAGACACACACCATCATTTAGCTGGGTGGCTCCTGCAGGGACCTGTCAGCACCCATAATAAGTGCAACGGTAAGACAGTCAAGGAGGGGATGTGAGTCCTGGAGATTTCAGCTGCAGTCAGTAAAGACATGAGGAGGCAGACAACTCCCTTGAGCATGGAGCCTGTCTTCCACATGGTCTGGGCTGAATTCTCCCATGCCTGTTTCTTTATCCTCCCAATATATCACTTATGTAAATGCTGTGATTAGGGAGCCTGTAGCATGACCTGGCATTAAAATAACATAGTCTGTCACAATGCTTCCCAATGCCTTCGGAGCAATGAGTATCAACCAAGGCAGAAATAAATGGCTCCATCTGCTCTTACAGCAAGCCCATCCTTCCCCGCTGACCCAGGAGCATTCAGCTTTCAAAGAGCAATAATATCATTTGGATGAATAATGCTCCAGTCGATAGAAAAAGAAGCTGTGCTGGGGATATCAGGGTTGTTGTTCTGCTTGACATTTCTGGGTGAACACATAATTTCTTTACAAATATGCACTCAGTGGATGAGTTGGGTTTAGCGTCAAGGCCCACATGACTGCCATATACATAATCCTGTGTTAGTCACATCTTTTTTTTTTCCCATGTGGCCACAAAGCAGGATGCTACTGCCAGATGTACCGCAGCAGGCAGCTCCCAGAGTTAGTCTAAAGGCATCAGAGCAAGCCAAGTCCTAGCACTGGGAGAGTGAGGTGAGGACTTAGAGCTCTGGGAGCAGCTGTAGGGGAGGGAACTGTGAGCTCCTACTAGAGCTGGAGTCACAGATTTTTTGCCCTCCAGTCACCAGTTTTAACTTCATCTTCAATAACATCAGGACAAGCACATGAGAGCTGGTCCCACATCTTCCGTTTCTTCTGCCAGAAGCTAGGACTGAGCACAGAAGACACCAGCCTCCTCAGAGGATAATGCCATCTCAACCCACCCACGCTCCTTTTCATCTCAGTAGCCTCCAGACACAACTCTTCTTGCAAGACTGAGCCAAAACAATCTTCTCGCCCTACAGTCCTGGCATCCATTTGTTCCTATTAACATAGGATCTGTTCAAAAGTCAGTGGCGGGTGCTAATGTTCTCCTACTGCCCATCTTGCACACTCAGCTCAGTTCACACTGTTTCTTGAACTGCAGTAACTCAATCATCAGCACATTTAGATGAAGAAAATGGAAAAACATGTTAATACCCACTAGAGGCTGCGATTGCCTGAAAGTTCACACCAACTTGCACTACTACATCAATAAAAGGATCAAATGGAGTCCATTGGATAGGCACCAATTTGCTGGGCTGAGTTCTGCATCAGCCATGTATTTCAATGGATATCTAAACACAAATTGTTTAGTGCCATTTAATAGACTGATGTGTTGTAATCAATTCATGCCAACAGTTTTGACACATGAAAAATATTTTCCACTAGGAAATATTCTCCATTAACAGAATTACTTCATCCTGTGCTCAAGCCATCTCATCAACTGCTTTGCCCAAAAACCAGAAACAGAAGACACTTGACAACAGAGACACCTCACAAATTAGCGTGGCAGAACCTGGGGGGAATATGCAATCCAGAAATATGTGAGAACAAACCCCTGCGCAAGGCCCACGTGGAGCTGGCTGAAGGCTCTCCTGCGTTGCATCTCCCCAGTACCTGACAGTGCCACTGTCTCTGAAAACCACCTGCTGGATGTCTGAGCAATGGGACTTCACCCCTTAGCACAGTCCCACACTGTGGGGAGCTCTGCTAGCGGCAGCCTGGACCCCTGCACTCCCAGCCTGGCACACAGCCTGCCCCCAGCACAGTCAGACATGTGGATGCCGTGCCAGATCTGGCGCAGCCTGCACAAAGGCTGCAGACAGAGCAAGCTGTGTGCAGATTTGCTAATATTAGAACATTACACAGCTTGCTTCTAATGAAGTGTTCATCCTGACTTTGTGCTAGAGAGCAAAATCCTGGTTCTGTGTCCTGTACAGCTTCCTGCCCACAACACCTACCTATGTGCTTCCTGCTCGCACTAATGACTCCCAGCTGGCTCTTGCTCCAGCAGTAGCTAAATCTAGAATAAGTCAATCTTAGCCTAAATTTTTCCCAAATGTTTGGTGTGGCTTTAAATTAAGCCACTTGCATCTTTTTCTTGATTATTTCAGTGAAAAAGCTTTCCTGGAGAGAGATGTTTTTAAAGCAGGGGAAGAGCTAATTGTACACAGTTAAAACAACATTGTCTTCTCCCTTGAGCCTTGACACCACCATGAGCTGCTGCCGTTGTGCACAGGACCCAGTGTGGAGAAGGAGCAATCCTGCTTGAACTCCATGGCTTGGCAATGTTCAGACTACCTGACAGCATGCTGCTGAAAGTTCCTGGCCCTCAAACCCAAGAAGCATCAAACAACTCTGCAGAGCAGGAGAATGAGCCAGGAGCACAGGTTTGCTCTCACCAGGGAAAACTACACTTCAACTGTTTTCCTTCCTAGGCTGAAGAACCACCTCTCAGCACAATGCTCCCAGGACAAGCTACGCCTCTGAGGTGGAGAAAAGGCCCAGAGATGCAAAAGAGATTGCCACGGAAGACCTGGGACTTAAGACCATGTGCTCAAAACCCTATTTTGGTGGTTCAGAAGTGCTGCCCTGATCCCTGATGTACAACCTGTATTGCCCAAAGGTCCTTGGTCATTCTGACAACTTCAGAGCCTGATTTGAGGGCTGATGCTGACAGATATATTCATATGAAAGTCAGACCTCCTGATGTTCCTTAGAGAGGCCAAGGAGAGAAAGCTCCTCCTTTCTCTGTGGGGAAGAGCTATGAGCTGAAAGCAGCACCTATCCTTGTGCCACTCGCAGCCCCACAGAACCATCTCAGCTCAGGGACTTGAGAAGAGCTCAGCTGCTGCGTTGACCACAGGGTTAAATGTACTTTTTTACATCTTCCTCTTGATAGGAAGAGTCCCCTTAGCTCCTGTGAGTGCTGGATCAGGCCTTTTATTGTCTTCAGGCAGACAGACGCAGCATCCCCTTGACTTTCTTAGGACATGTATGGCATGGGGCAAAGCTGTTCCCTTCCAGTGACACAAATACTCCTTGGGATGGGAACCTCTACCTTCACCATGCATCAATGCCAACAAACACCAGCTCGCCTGCAAGCCACTCTGACACAGCTCAGCCCACTTCTTGCTCCACAGAGCCTGTTACTAGTCAAGTACTCTGAGAGAAAGCATTCCTATTAGCTCAGGATGCTTTGCTGCCCCAGAGCTCCTTTGGGATCACATCTACCTTCCTCCAGAAGGCAGCATCTGTCACTCAGCCCCACAGGGCTTTGCAAACATCTCCCCACGTGAAGCAGAGTTAAGGCAGAAAGGCTTACTTCAAGAAGTGTATAGGATTTTCAGGATTGCAATCACTCACAGTAGAAGTCCTTCCAGGTTCCCCCCTACCGAGTGACTGCAGGAGTCTCCCAGGCAATAGCAAACCACATTTTGGACTCTTCTGGGGAGGGGGAAAAAACAAACAAGACCTAAACAATGCAGCCCTAGAAGAGCTAAGACAAAGTTACAAGCCAAATCTACCTCCACGCTTCTTCTGCAAGCTTTTGAGTCCTACTGCTCACAGATGATCTTGTAAGAGCTTGCCAGAAGGCTGCTCTGCATTCAGAGGTTACATCAATGCATCAGTTTTCCCAAGAAGGGGGCCACAATATCTACAGTCAGCACTCAAAAGGTTTAAGGCTTACCTGTAGCAATGCAGAGCTCTCCTTGACCAGCCCCAACCTGGGGCCCTACCCCAGACAGGGACAGGCAGTGTCATGGGTCCATTACCTCCTCCCATGCTACACCACTCAGCACAGGGAGCCTCCCAAGGGCGGTGTATCCTCCCTCCTCCCCTCCTCCTCCTCAGGAGACCTCTCAGCAATGCGGTACAGACAGAGCTCCCCAGCAAAGAAGGAAGGGCAAACCAGAGGTTTACCTCAAGACTGCCCAGCTTTACCTTGTATTTTACTGGCAATGCTGCAGAACAGAAACACTGTGCTTCCCGAGTGTCCTCTTTGGGGACCATAGAGGACAGGCATGTCCTTTGAGACCCTCCACCAGCACATGCCAAGATCCTTCCAGCAGTGCCCCATGGCAGCACTTACCTCAGCACCACTCAGGTCATTATGGAGTCTACAGCTGCCTTTCCTGTTTTTTCCACCGATAAGCTTTTCCTATATATATAGGGAGCAAGGGCATGGAGCTGAGGGAAGCAAGGGGATCTGGCTCTGCTCGTGGAGGAGATCCCGAGCACAGCAGCCCCCTGAGCAGGCACCATCAGAGAGAGCAGAGCACGTTCCCATCCCTGGCTGGCTCTGGAGCAAGTGGGGAGCAGCCCTTGATGCTGGGCTCTGCTCCAGGAAAAGTCAGCATGTTTGCCCAAAGAGACAGCATCAGGCAGGTGCAGAGTGCAACTGGGTCCAACCCCAAAGGGAATGAGTTTGTGAATTAACCACAGCAGCAGCTAATGGCAGAGAGCAAGCAAACCAACACACCAGTCTCCCGTGAGCAAAAGTGAAGAGACTGCTCAGCAACCAGTCATCCCCTAGTCCCAGTAACACAAACCCTAAACCCACTCAGAAGCAGCAGTGTCCCAGCCTTGGGGCAATTGCTTATCCTCCTGGGCAAGGACTGCCATGGGATTGCAGCTCTCCAGCATCTCATCCTGGCTGGCTTTGGAGGGACTTTTCTGGGAGAACTGTATTTTCCAAGATATCTTTTCCTCTGATTAATTTAAAGCAGAGTGAACAGGAGATTCTTGAGCAGTATTTAACACATGCAGCTATGAATCTTGCCAACACCAGAAACAGCCACTGCATCACAGGGAATTTCTGCTCTGAGTGGCAATGCTAGCATGCTCTGCTTGCCAGAAGCCAAATATCCCTGGACTTTCTAAGAACAGGCAAAGATGGTTTCCTAAATTAAAGCACTGCATGAGCAGATTATATATTATGCCTAAGGTTGACAGAGCAAGGTTCAGTCTTGGAAGACCTGTCAATCACTTTGGTGTGCAGAAGTGTGAGATGAATGTGTTTATTACAGTGCAGCAGAAAAAGTTAAAAGTAGTTAGATGTATAACCAGAAGACATCACTTATTTCCTCTGCACAGAGTGTCCTTACAGGCACCAGATCACCAGAGGGAGAGAACCAAAACAGAAAAACATACTAATTGGATTTTTTTCAGGATGTTTTACTATTGGCTAAAAAATACACAGTTCCACAGTCAGGAAAGGAGACTTAGCTGAGGAAACATGAAAAACCAAGGGGAAAGAAAACACTCCACAAACCAGATTGGTTAGGAGAGAAAATGAAAACAGTTAATTCTTAACTTCTCCCCAATCAATAAATAAGCAAAGTTAGATAACTGGTAAGGGAAGGAAGGAGATTGCTATAACCAACGGAATTACCTTGAGGAGCTGCAATACTAGCACAGACAGGACAGAAGAGTTAATGAATATTTCTGGTCCCTCTTGGCAAGTGGACATAACGTGTTCCTATCACGGGATGCTGAAATACTCCCCCTGCAATGAAACCTGGCAATCAACAGAAACCCCAAAAACAGGCTTTAATTAGAAGAACCAGAAAACTTGTATCTAAATTTTCTAGGAACTCTCAGGACAGCCAACACTGGCTTTCAGTAAATCTTCAAACTCTTCAGAAGGTCTCAGGGCTGGCAGAGTGATTTGCATAAAGGAACTAGGAGGACGCAGGTACCTATACAGCCATCAGCCTGATGCCAACTCAGGAAAATAACGGAAAAGCTGAAATGGGATTCAATGATTAATATGTCACATGATGGTAGGACAGAGCTTTTACAGATGTCTTCTTACATAAAATACCTACTTGCATTGAAATATATCGAGTGACTTTGATGAGAGCTATTTTCTATAACCTCACTTTGATCGGCACTGTCTACCAGACCATCCCTGAATGCTTGATTAACACGCCAGAACAATACAAAATCAGAATAATGCACGCTAAGTGTGCATTTAACCCTGTTAAAATGTCTGTGCCACAAACCACAGCCAAAAAGGGAGAATCATTGCTGAGTGAGCACCACTAGTGATGTGGGATCCTGCATCACCCATCTTGTTTGGCAGGCAAGCATTTGGCATTTCAGTCTGGCTGAATATTGCCTTGTTGTGCTAAGAAAAAAAGCAAAGCCCCATTTGCAGGCTGGGATCTCAGACCTGAGTCAACTGAAAATGCTTCTATTCTGACACTGTGATTTGAATGGTGGCAGAATTTGGATCTAATTAGATTGCAGGAGAAAGAAGCAGGGACATATTGTACGTCCTGCAGTTCACAGCAATCAGGACAAGCAATTCCACGTTCTGCAAAGATTACCGGCAGACAGAACTGGTTCTGTCTCCCACCTCAAAATATGCCACATGGGTGCCTGTGTTCTCCTGCACACCTAGGTGCTCCCTACTCCTAGGGTGTTGCATGTATGCAATGAACCACTGAAAGGACAGCCAAGGGACAGGCTCCATGCGCACCCATACACATCCTGGACAGAGAAGGCAAGCTTTTACATCCATGCAATATATCCTTATCCATGGCAGACCATGAGTTCTGCACAGAACTCTTGCACTATGCAGTAACAGTTGTATTGATACTGCGGAAGTTCTCTTCATCCCAGATGGGACAAAATTTACCCCCAGACCTTAGCCCAGGTAGACATGAAGCACCAGATTTCAGCTGCAGCCCCTGTGCTCCCTCCTTCAGGGTAATGGTATCCTTGCCAGCCTGGTGCCAGCCTGCAATAGGGACCAGGCTGATACTGGCCTGTGGGACTCACAGCAAAGTTCCCTACAGCAAGTGTAGCACAGGCAAAACTGTGCTCTTGCTTCTTCCAATGATTTTCCCATGGGGAAAGATGTCACCAGAACAGACAAAAGGGGGTGGAGGCAGGGCAAACTCAATGCTCACTGTGCAGTCGAGGCCAACCAATGAGATCTGCCCTCCCATTGCCCAGATCTGCAGAGGAAGTAGACGTCTCCAGGAGATTACAGCCCACCACATTTTGGGAATGGTGTAATTGAGGGACCTGCAGTGGAGAGCAGGTAGTTAGCAGACTATGGCTGCCACAGCAAGCAGCCATCTGGGGATAAATTGCAAGGACCAACAAATAAGGCATGTTCAGTGAGTCTCTGTATGAAAAGTGCAGGGTACCTGGTTCTGAAGCATTCCTATCCCATGTGGCTTCACCACAGCCCCTGGCTGATGGAAGGGAACATTACTGTGTGGGTCCTTGTGGAATGGTGCATCTATCTCTTTTTTCAGACCTCCCCAGACACAGGTAGGACTTAGAAGACTGCCCAAGCTTTCAAGAACTCAGCACCACGGCTACACATAGCCTCACCCACTGCACATGGCTCCCCTGCCTATTAAGGCAAGGACAGCAGCAGCACCAACCAGCAATCCTTCCAGATCACTAGACAGCTAAGAAATCTTACTGTGCTGAGGTCTGAGCCTCTCCAACAGAACCTCTCCCACTCCAAGCATGCACGAAGGATCCTCATTGTTCCTCAGCTTCTCTCTTAACAAAAAAAATAGCAGCAATAATATCACCAAAATAGCACCCATAACAGTCCCCTACCCACTTTGCATGGGGGCTTGTAAGGTCTTGTTAACATTCCCTAGTCCTTTTGAACACTAAATTTTTTTTGAGTCAGAGCTCAGACTGGAATCCTGTGCTTTATTAAAAACAGAAGGCAGCTGGGGATTGCCAAACCACAGAAGCAAGAAATCAATGCCTAATACTTTACCTAGTACATGCTCTGTCAGAGCATCCCACACAGAAACCAACACTGCCTCTCACCAGCTGCCCCAAAAAGCTCCAGACACTCAAGCACTCTTGGCAGGCTTCGCAGCGGGCCTTCCCTCTTGACCCAGCTCTTCCATTACTTTAACACTGCCTTCTCAGCTTGCTGAAATGTCACTAGTTCCCTCCTGTCTAAGCCATAGATTGAGGATGTGGCCCAGCACTGTCACATTCAGGCTGAGCACCTATAGATTCATGTATTCTGCCAGGATCGAATGTTTAGAGGAACAAAGCCAACACACGTCTCAGCCCTCCATCTCTCTCCTTCTGATGGAAGCAGGGCACCTTGTGCACAGGCCTGTTGCTGTTTGATACTTCTTGGGAGCAGGGTATACTGGACTCTTCCTAGCTCCAGTCCCCAGGGACCCACATGCATCCTCCCTGTATCCTGAATCTGATTGCACAGCCCTGCCATGATGCCTCCATCCACTGGAGCAAGCAGGGACAGTCTCCTGGAAACGAGCAAGAAACCAACGTTTCCCTCCCCAGTGCCCCACCCCAGGAATGAGAGCCAGGTCCTGAAAATGGGGGACACTAGAAGGAATAGCAGCTCTGCTAGTGCAAACATCTTGAGACCTGGGCATTGGCTCTGTCAAGCGAGTCACCTTCAGAAGCAGAAGACCATACATCAACCTCTGCACCACCTCCTCCCTCCTGCTGAGGATCAGGGAGATGGGACCAGACGGGCGTGAAACTACACTTCACTGTAACTATGGAGCAAAAACCCAACTGTCAAATCATCTTGTCTGCTGCCATATCAGATAACACGAGCACTGTCAAGCCTGGGGTGTGTGTGAGCAAAATCAGTCTCGGCCCCCAGGCTTTCTGTGAGGAGGCACAGACCCCATCCCAGGCATCATGGGAGACTGTGCCCAGGCAGCATGGCTGCCAGCACTTGGCTCTGCAGCAGGCAGGCAGAGACCCTGGGTGCCTCTCCTCATTGGCACCAGACCAGCACACACTGCTGGGAAGTATCATCCCGCTTGCACTTCCATGGCACCAGAGCTGTTCTGACCCCATGCTGCCTTCCTGAAGAATGTGCCATCCATCTCCAGCTGCCTGGGACGCATATCCAGAAAAATCATGCCAGAAACATTTTCAACACCTTTAGCTAAGGCTACGACAGTAACCACCACCTAAATATCTAACCCTTGTAAACTGGAGTCAAAGCTTCAGCTAAACTTGCAGGATCTCAGGATAGCTCAACTTGTCTCTAAACCCACATCTTTGCCTCACACAACTTGTCCCACCCTATCCTTGCTCCATGGGGATGGCTCATTCTAGCTAACTACTTTTGCTATGTGAATTTTTTGTTGTTGTTGTGCAAAAATGAAAAGCAACTCTTGATATTAGACATTCCTGTCTGTTAACAGCATTCACTCAGGACTACTGTATTGCTCAGTAATATGCACAAGATTCTTATAAGGAAAAGATTTTTATAGCCTCAGTGAAGAGCACTGTGGTCTGAATTTCAAAATCAGTTTTGTACCTTTTAGTGCAAAACAATATGGAACAGCAGTAAAGGCAGAAAACATTATCAAGAAATGGGAAAATAAATTACAGCAGGTCTTGTGGGTGCTGCTCTCTGACCCTGCAAGAGAAGGGACATGGGTGTACAGGGGAGGACCAGCCGGAGTAGGACCTCCAGCCTGGGCCCTCCAGCCTCGCCAGCAGCATTATGCTGCTGGTAATACCAAGCTGCACTAGAAAAGGCCCCTCCTTGGAAGCTGCTTTGGGACAGCTTCAAAAGCAGAGAGCCAGGGCCTGGAGAAGATCTCACCCCCAGTACAGTGGGGACCACATAAATGGAAATAATGTCAGCAGCACAGTAGGAAGCAAAAGTGACTATGTTTGGTGGAGGCAGGTGGGGAATGCTGCAGAGAGGTTCCCCTGGCCTCCACAAGCCTTCGGGGTGGCTGGGCTGTTCCCACTGATGGCAGTGCCTCCAGCCAGGCCCCTGGTAACACCAGCCCAGGAAGAGTT
>NW_009258796.1:26845-27380 GCF_000687185.1 Egretta garzetta
CCCCAGCCAGCATGGCAGGACCCGGGGGCCTGACGCTGCTGATGGAGGGCAAGGACCCCCCTGCTGGGCTGATGTCCAAAACTAGGGTCTGCAGCCCCTGCTCCAGCAGTGCAGGGCTGTGGCAGAAAGGAGCCAACAGCAGTGTTTGCTGGGGCTTGTACTGCTTTCCTCCAGAGGAAAAGTGGCATGGCCTATGCAGAGCTCTCCCCCCACCACTACCCAGGCTCCTTATTTCCTCTTGGGAAACTGCTAATTGCAATCTATCCTCACACTGCTGGACACATCAGCCTGGTCTGGAGAACTACACTGGTGAAGCGTGGCATCAGCCGCTCACTCTAGGGCCATGAGCTGCCAAAAGCAAGTCCCGTCCTGTGGGCTGGTTTTGGCCTGTGCCCAGATCCCCCTGTGCAGTCCCTCCCAGAAGTTGCTCTAATAAAGACACTTCGACTCTGGAAGGGCATTTCTGCATCCACAGAGCAGGTTGGGGCCAAGGTTTTGAGCCAGGCAGGTGCAAGCAGCCCCCAGTGAAGGCTGC
>NW_009258796.1:27402-35684 GCF_000687185.1 Egretta garzetta
GCAGGAATGTTGTGTGCAAGGGCTCCTGAGCCTCCATGCTGGGCTAATCCCTTGCAGGACGCTGCCTTCCAGCTCCTCATCCTTGTTGCCCACAGCAATTCAGGAGACATGAGCCCTGCCTGGCTCAGAACTCCCTGTGCCCCGGGGCCAGCAGGCAGCTGGTGCCCAGATACCTGAAAGTGCTACCTGCAACCGGGCCAGGACTTCCACAACAGGTGGGTCCTAGAGGCCCTGCCCCTCTCGCCCTGATCTACCCCATGAAATCTTTGCCAGTGCTGGCAGAGGACAGCGGGAGAGAGGCTGATTTGCTGACAGGCCAAGGGTAAGGGGAGCTCTGCAATTGGTGTCCCCTTCCTCAGCTGGCTCCTGGGGACCCACCCTGGCAGGCACACACCCACTGACCTGGGTAGAGGGGTTATCCACCATGGCAGCAATCCTCTGAAAGACTATTCTTTAAGATCGTGTGCCTGGTCAATAATCAAGAGAACCTGAAAGATAATTTTTAGGTCATCAGGAATTTGCTGCCCCTTGGCATCTACACACAGACATCCTTACATAGGGAGTGTGAGTGCAGCTCCCTTCATGCATAAGTGAATTCAGCAAGAAAAAGGGAAAGCAAACAGGATGCAGCCACATAAAGGGAAAACAAGTCAGACATCTTTGCAGGAGGACTAGGCTGTTTCGCAGCCTGCAAGACAAAAAGTGTGTGTGATCACACCATGTACCCCTGAACTGTGCAGAATCATAGAATATCTCAAAAGCTGGATGGGACCCATAAAAAACATTGGGTCCAACTCTCTGCTCCTCACAGGACTACCAGTTTAAAAAATGTTCATAATTCAGAAAAAAATAGGCTCATTCTACAACATGGTAGTTAAATTATTTGCCTCAAGCTGATATTACTGTTCATTTTTAACTGTTGTTTTTAAAAACGTGTGGAAAATAAATTTTCAGTACTCCATTTTTTTTAGTCAGTTGTGATGCTCTCTGGTTTCACTCAGATGAGACAATGAAAGCAGCATGCCTTATGGGTCAATCACTTTCTGCTTTCCTATTCCTTTTCATTGATATGATACCTTTTGCTCCTCTGCGTGGATGTTGTGGAGCTGTCATGTCTCAGCCCTTCCAATCTCACAGTCTGGGCACAGGAAAGCAAGACAGGAGCGTCTGGAGGCCAGGTTGAGCCACATGAACAGGGAGCCCAGGCACCTACTGGGGGAGGGAGCCGAGCGCTGGGCTGGAGAGGTTTTCTTCTGGAGCAGCTCCTCTGGAACCCGCAGGATCTGCCCCTGTGTGCTCAGGGAAGGGCAGCACAGTGGTCAGCAATGGGTGACTCCACATGCTGCCTGTGACCCGCTTTCCAGGGCCACGACCCACAGCCCCCTGGCATGGCTGCAAGCTTTCCTGTTGCTCCCCGCGCCGCACTGTGATGCACCACAGGAAGGCATGGCTGCAGTGTGGCAGGGCTGGGCATGCCCATCAAAAGCCCCCCCCTGCCACTCCCAACACTGCCTGTGGCTGAGAGGCTGGGCACGGACACCTTGACCCCAGGGAAAGGGCCACTTTCTGGGGTGCCACTGTGGGGACAAGACAGGCCTGGCATCAGGTGCCCATCTCTTCCAGCTGGGCCTGGCCCCCAGGCCCTGCAGCCTTTGCCCCCCTGTGGAAGGGCAGGGGACCTGCCTTCCCACAGGGCTGGCACCCGCATCCACATCGCTGGGAAGCTGGGCCCTGGCGCTGCCCTTGCCCGAGCACCACATGGCTGCCAGGGGAGGTTTTCTCCCGCTGCTGCCCTGCACCTTCCTGCCTGGTGGTAGGTGCTGTCTGGGGACGACGGCAGCCAGCTCTGTCCCGGGTGCTGGGGAAGGGGACGTGGGGCAGAGCCAGCACTCAGGCAGCAGGGTGAGGCCCGACCCGGCTAACAGGGAACGGTGACTGGGAGGGAGGGAGGGGGCGTGGGCAGGGCCTGGACAAGCCCTGGGCCATTCCCTTCTCCTCCCAGGTGCCCCAGGCACAGCCCACCCCTCGCTCTGAGGCCTTGGTCCAGGGAACTCCAAGCCAAGGCCCTGCCTTCCTGCTCTCTCCTCCCTGCAGGCAGGGCCCCACAGTCCTGGCAGCCAAGGGGGCACGGGTCGGTGCCTCCTTGCTGCCTTCTCCATCCATTCCTCCTGCAGCAGAGGCAGCCCAGGCTTCCAAAAAGCTGGAAGCTTCCCATTGCCATGGACCCACCCAGCTCTGCAGGCTGGGTCCCACTTCTCCCTCCTGCCAGCCAGGCCTGTGGAGGAGAGCAGGGTGCCACACTGACTCAACAGCCTGCATCTACAGCAGTTGCATGAAATGAGGGCAGCTTTTGCATGACAGAAGTTGTCTTGCCAAGCTCCTGCTCTAGCCTGGGCGCAGCGTTCCCCACCCTGCAAGGCCAGCCCTAAGTCAAGGCTAGAAGGATCACCCTGTCCCCAGGTGGTGGCCTGCATCCTCTGGTGAGGGACCAGCAGCATGTGGCTGCACCAGTCACCCCTGATGTTCACATAGGGAAGCTAATGGGGAAGAGAGAGAAGGCTGGATCTGTTTGAGCAGGCACAGACGTACCCAGGACTTTTGCACTGTTCTGGGGGAGGGAAGTGGTACCTGGGCTTGAGCACGGACAAAGCATGGAGACTATTTTAATTTGTGCGTTCATGCATGTGCAGTCTTGTTTCCCTCCTCTTTACGACAACACAACCTTTTCCAAAACAGCTAGATTCCCAGAAGGAAAGTGGGCAGAGACAACCTGGCAATGCAGCCCTAAACCCCCCTCCACCTCATGACTGGACAAAACGACGCCTCCTGCTTCTTCCCTCTGCTGCACCTACAAATCAGACTCTTGTCTTCACCTTGAGTGCCAAGGGCTGCCCAGCCACTTCCCTTCCATCATCCTCTACAACCTCAGCAACTGCCCTTCTGATTCTCTGTATGTGGATGAATGCGAACTCCTTGCATGGTACCTGCAATGTCATCTTAGGCCAATATACCCACTTGAGTCTGTCCACCCCACAATCCCCGTAAGATACAGTACCTTAATGCAGACTTCTCAGCTACAAGCCACAGATCATTCTCGGCTACTGCAGCCAAAATGGAGAATAGGTACTCCCCCATGCAGAGCCAGCAGCCACAGTAGCCACTAACGGGTGAGGGCAAGGAGAGAGTAGGAGAAACTATTGTTTCCCTCCAGCTAGAGGCTGGGATACTTTTCCCAGCTCATACTTGCTGATCACCAAAACATACTGTGGAGCATCCTCATACTAAGATACCTTTTGAGATGACTGAATGGGAGGCCCAGCTATGCTGCTTTTCAGGGTTTTGGGCTCCAGCCCTTCCATTACAGGCTTAATTTCCAGCAGGACTGAAAGCAAAGCATAGCACTGTCCCTGGCTATGACCATCCATAAAGAGGCAGCACAAGGCTCTGAAGATGCTTCAAAGCACAGCCACAGCTTCTGGGAACCCTTTTAGTCCCTGCAGAGACATTTGGTGCATGTCATCAATGAGACAGCTTCCTTTATGTGCTGCATCAACTTTAGAAACAGCTTGCCTCACTCTTCCCAGGGGACACAAAAGCACGTGAAGATGAAACTGCTCTATATGAGGGAACAGTGGCTCCCTCCTCCCTATGACCTTTGGATAGGATGCTCGGGGCACCGAAGAGAAAGCTTGTTCTTCATCCCAAAGATTAGCAATGCCTCCAACTTGACTCCTTACCTAGCAGCCCAGTCCAGTCCCAGGTGGAGCCAGGTTTTCAACTGGTACAGCCCCTCTGCTTTAGGGTGAGACTCTGCATCCCCACAGGTGATCCCATGACAGTGCAGAGTGACCATTTTTGCTGGGGCACATACAGAACAAGAAAGGTCCAATTCTGTCCTGAGAACACTGACTCCTGAAGGCAGCAGCCTGAAAGGTAGCCAAGCACCTACTCATGAATGGGGGTGATGGCACATGCCCTTCCAATGTTTCCACCACAGCTGGAAGGCAGGATGAGACCAGGGATGTTAGGTGCAATTCCAAGCAAGTCCTGGCAGTGGCAATACTTGAGCAGACTGGCATCAGCACACACAAATTCCTTTAGTTTCAACTCCAGCTCCAGGAAAAAATGATTATATCTTTACAAATATTTAGCCTTAGCTGAGCTCAGCAAGGAGACATTGTCTGCTCAGTGCTGAGATGCTGGGAAGCATAGCCTGGGATTCTGCTCACTGTCTGTCACTATTCTGTGGACAATGCAGAAATAGCTGCTCAGACTGAGACAGACTAGAGGCAGCCATAAAAAAAAAAACTTTCTTCATTGCTGTCTTAGTCTGTGGTTCTGCTCTGTCATTAGCCTGCTGCAGTGCTGTTGTTGAAAGCTGCCTAGCAAGTGCCTTCTCCATCTTAGTTGAGGCAACTCTAATTCCTTTTTGAAGAGCATGTAGAAGCTCATCAAGCAGAGGTCCATGGATCAGCGTCTTCTGTGGCTCCAGAACTAGCAGCATCCAGGCAGCAACAACTCAACTGCTAGACCCATCAAAAGCAGGCAGCCAGTGGATCTAAGCAGCAGACCTCTATACCCTGAAGACATAAGCAGAGATTCCCTGAGCAAAAGGGAAAAAGACAGGTGCCACCAGGGAAGGTTTTACTCCTGAGAACTATAGCTTCTCCTAAAAAAAAAAAAAAAAAAGACACTAAAAACCCAGCCCAGGAAAAGGCAGACAGTCTGAATATTTCATTCTGCTCCAGCTGCACAACAGCATTCATCAGTACATGTACCAATCAAAAGCCCTTGCGGTACTACAGAGCAGCCCAAACTTCACACACACGTCGTGCTGCCAAGCACTTGCCAAAGATTGTGTCCCACCGCACAAAGCATCTGCAAAGGGAGGGTGGGCTGCCAGTAGCTACCCCAGTACCAACCTCACAGGGCTGCAAAAGCAGAGCCCTTAGGGCCTTGTAAATTTTCTTCTGTGCTCAGAGGTTTAATGGGGAAAAGAGATAGACTGTTAAGTCTTTTAACTGGTGGACTCGTGTTTCATCTTTCAAATCACAGGGTAACAGGCCAGGGCTCTGGGCCAGCCTCTCCCATTGAATCCCACCTACCTTGCTGTTACCCTGTTCTTCTGTAACAGTGACCTATGCAGTGTGCTGTAGCAGCTACCACTGCCACCCAGCAGTTGTCACGACACAGCCACTGTGCATCAGAGCTGGAATCAGGACAGGTATTCCATTTTGCACACTCCCGCCCTCCAGAGCTCCAGACTATTTTCATCAGAAGAAAACACACACTCGGTTGCATGTTATATTCCTATCAGCGGGAAGCTGAGTTGGAGAGGATGTGGCAACTGACTGGACTGCACACACTAGTGTGAATTAAAAAAAGGAGCGTCCTCCACACATAGGGAGGATTAAAGAAAAGCACAGACAGCTCCAGAGAGATTATTAACTATAAAAATACTCTTGTCCGAGAAGCTGTTAATGGTAAGCGGTTCCACACATGCACAATCACTTTCTAAGCAGAGAACAGTCTGGAACAGAGCAAGGGTTAGTAAATGTGTACCTAGGGTCATGACCGCAGCTAGTCATAAGGCTAATTCACTGGAATCATTAACGAGTCTGCTATTGCATCAGCCCATGCAGGCCTCTCTACCTTCCAACTTTCATTACTTACTAACAAACACATTCATCAGCCACAGCCTGATACTCATTTGCCTGCAACCTCTAATATTAGCACGTGTTAGACCAAGCACAGCACCAAGTGTCAAGTCCTCAGAGGAGGAGGCTGCAGCAGTAACAAGGCTGGCACTAACCCACTCGGGATCCCAGGGATCTCACAAAGGGACAGAAAGGGAGGTCGCAGACAAGGTAGGTACCACACATGCGCAGACCAGAGGTCTATGCAGGAGAAACAAAGAACTCCCAGAAAAACCCCAAAACAACAACAAAAAAATCAAAGCAACATAGCCATCTGTAGTGTCCATCCTTGGAGCTATTCAAAAGTCATCTGGACATGGTCCTGGGAGGTTTTTGGGTAGCCCTGCATGAGCAAGGGCATTGGACCAGATAGACCCCAGAGGTCTCCTACCAACCTCAATCATTCTGTGATCTCTTCCTTTTGAGCACAGCGCTCTGGATAGCACTTGACAACCATACTGTCAAGATAGGCTCCAATGGACCTGACGTTTTGTAGGGACCTTGTGCAGTCTTCACCTCAGCACGCATGTAGGCTCCTGGGTAAGGCACTCCAGTGAGGAAAGCCACCAGAAACAAAGGCTGTGCAGGGCTAAGCCGGAGCCAAGTAGGAGACAGGTGATGCTTCCTCATCACTTGACAGCCAGGTCCATGAGCCAGCCCAACCCAGTCTCAGTACCTACAGCCTCTTACAAACATGACTGTCAAGGGAAGTTTGGAAAAGTACTTCAGATAGTGCTCGAGTGTCAGGCAGCATTGGGCTGAGGCTACACAAACCAGGGACAGTCTTCAAAGAGCTGCCCAGCTCCACCCTCAGAGACTGGTAAGGCAAACAGTAATCCAGCATATGTAACTAAGAACAGCCACTCACTTGTAAGAGAGCACGTAAGCTTTGGTACTCTTTCATTCCCAGCACTGACAGCCGACAGGAGCATGGCAGGTCTGAGGATCTTTATTTCACAGTTATCAATAGTTAGAGGGACGAGTTACATACTGTAGCATCCATAGGTAGGCAGCAAATCGTAGTAACAATGTGGTACTCACTTTGGGTTTAATGACAGGATGTGAGACTGCACAGCTGTGGTCAAGGTACTGAGGCAGCTCCAAAGACTGGCAGTGAAAACAAGACACTAAACCTGGAAAAAACCAATTGGCCCAACTAGGGCTTAGGAAAAAAAAATTATCACATTGATGCCAGGGAAAAATGAGTTCAAACAGCAGCAAAAATATCCCCAAAGGGGAATCAATAACATGGGCATGGACAGAACAGATAGGAGAGGGAGAAGCTTAGGGCTGGTCATAACCACAGCTGGCCCTGATCACAGCAACATATTTCACTACAATGAGCAGCATGCCCTACACCTTCTGTGGTGTTAAATTCGTCTTCATCCCTTCCCAGCCTGCTCACAGTCCAGCAGTTAGTTACAGCACTGTGTGCAAATACAGTTAGTGAGAGTGGTCCACAGCTCCCCATCCCTTGTAATGGACTAGTGTACTTCATCAGGGGCTTGGAAACTGTAAACCACACAACACACATGAGAACAAAGACAGGTGGGAGCTCTCACCAACCACAAAGCATTGTTTGGTGCCCTGCTTATGCAGCAGGCCCAGACAAGGCTAATAAAGTTGTGTCTAGATACACTGACCCTACCCTACAGGAGGGCCACATGGTAGTGAACCAGAGCACTCCTCAGGCTGACTTGGACTCAGCTGATGTGTTGAAAACAAACAGGGAGACACTGGAAGTACTGTAAGGACTTGGACACTCCACAGAGAATTAATATGGCCTGTAGTTCCAGTAACTGGAGAAAACAGAGATCTGGAAAACAAGAAGAAAAGCAGGTAAGTTCCTATATCCCTTGGGCCATAGAAGAAAGAGCATATAACATGTGCATGAAGATTGAGCTTTACAGCATTACACACTCCAGCACTACACTGCAGAAGGGCAGATTTGCTGCTATTGTCACTGAAGAGGCCTGGAACACAAAGTTACTTGCACAAGGTGGTAGCCAGGTCAGCTGCAGAGCTGGAATTGAACATTGGTCTACTGGAATCTAATTTGCTGAGGTCTCCGTGCCTCCTCTCTGGCACCCTGGCATTTCCTCACATCCAGCTCATGACTAAGAACACAAAAGCGTCTACCAGCTCCTCTCCATCTAGTCACTAGTTCAGCAAACACATCTGCCACACTACTACGCTTATCCCAGACGGCTGTCTGCTAGGCAGTGCCAGCCAGCTCTCTAGCTTCAGAGCACTGACTCATCGCTTGTTTTCAGTTTATGCATAAGTTGTATAGAACATCATCACATCAGATTTTTAGGAGATCTGAGGTCCTCTCAAAACCCAGAGTTAAAAAGAAAGCTCCTTCTCTAAGGCCAGTACCTTGTCCTTCAGTTGCTGGCAAAGCTGCAGTGAAACTGTGAAGAAGACAAGGGCATCATTTAACCATGGTACAACACATTCCACTTTATGGACATGGCTGACTTCATACCGCTGGTTACCAAACTCACTGGAGTGAGGGGGGAAAAAAAAAAAAAAAAAAAAAAAAAAAAAAAAAAAAAAACACAACACCAAAAAAAACACAACAAA
>NW_009258796.1:35759-43630 GCF_000687185.1 Egretta garzetta
ACCCAGGGGGGGGGGGGAAAAAAAAAAAAAAAAAAAAAAAAAAAAAAAAAAAGCACAGCTTCACACAAAACAGCACAGAACACAAAACTCAACTGTCCTCTATTCTCACAGAAGAGGTCACTATGATTCCTACTACATTTCAAACAGCACCTGGTAAACCTATACAACGCAAACAGTCTGGCTCTGATCAGATTTAGAGTTAAGCTAAATCTAATAGGGTTAAGGTAGAAACCTTACCACTTTACAGAGAGACACAAAGGCAGGAAATGCAGATGGCAATGCCAATAACTTAATGATCATTTTGGTCAAAAGCTCAACTCTAGACAAGCTCATGACACTGTATTGGGCGGGCTGTATCCTGAAAAGTCACATCCTCGGGCCTTTATGACTGAGTCATTAAAGAAACACTATTATGGGCACCTGTGCATTCACAGCCATAGCAAGTGATTCAGTCCAGCTTCTCCACTTAACAGATGCTACAATCAAAACTGCATACATCCATTTGGATCTCATCCTCAGCATACACCTACACCTGTTACACAGCCCTTGTAGTGACTGTACTTACAACATGGCTCCAGGGTTGTGTAAAATGGATCCTCCAGCAGGCTTGAAGTTCTAGAGGAGAAGGAAAAGGTCATTAGGATTTTGACACCGTAAACAAACTACTTAGAAAAAGGATGTTTAAGCTTTGCACTTTCAGTAGCCTAACATCAAGAAATGCCTATATTTTATCTGCCTGAATACTCCATTCGTATGGAATCCATGTCATTTGATCCCTTCCTGCTCCTTCATGAAAAAAATTCTACACAGTGGCTGAGTCCAACTTAGCTCCAAACTTTAGCAACGCAAAAATAAGATAAGATCCAGAAGAAAAACAAAAGATAGCTTTCAGGGAAAACATCCTTATGGAAGGACTGCATTTCATAAAGCTTACGAGTTTAATTCTGTTTTTACAGGACATCAAGCTGACCCAAACACAAGAGGTGAAGCAGAAAAGTATCCATCAAAACTCCATTCAGAAAATCCAAGGTGCTACTTCAATGTAAACTGTACTAATACAATTATGCCCTTCCAAAATTATGCAAGATTATCAAACTATATTATAAAGATAAATCATTACTTGGCAAAAAATAGTTACTGGTTTTCTCCAGAGAACTGTTGTTTTCTTCTAGGCTAAGTGGCCATGCCCCAAACTAGATTTAATGCCAGTGTTCTGTCTGCAGAAGACCTAAATGTGAACGCTTAACATCAGTTACGGTCATTTCTGCATTATCTTATGCATATAACATTCCACCATGTAGCAGTGCAATCTCCTCCTCACAGTGGGACACAGGGAGAGGTAAATAAGCAAGGATCAAGACATAGCAGACATCACCTTGGTTGTGCTGGGCTGCAGCACATGGAGTTGGTAGACAGTCAGGCACAGCTTATTCAGGTTAATATAGAAATTCACAAGGATGTCCGGAGGCAGAGCAGGGGTGAACATTTTCTGGTGAGAAAATAAGTAGTTTCTTTGTCAGTGAAAGGACCATTATTTCTAATGCTGGGAAATCACTACCTTTTTCTAAGCCACACTACAGTTACCCCACAGTGAGAGGGACATGAGAAAAGGAACAACAACTGAGCAGCTTGCAGGCCATGGTTGTTCCTCTTGCTGCACTTGATCAAATGGTGTGCGCGCAACGGTGACAAAAGAGGATGGAGCAGTGTTCACAAGGGCAAATCATCCCTGAGTAAGATTCTTGAGAACAGAACTTACTCTCTGAGAATGAGAGTGCTCATGCCCAAATCATCTGCTTTCCCACAGGAAGATACAGAGCAGCCAAAAACGCTCAGGGTTTGCACATACTTCATCTCTCTCTTTCCACCTCAGGAGACACTTCAGAAATCCACTTCCACCAAGATGCAACACGATATCCTATCCTGGCATGCTGCCAGACTGTATGGAGATCTAGACCACCGCATACTTACTGTGAGACCACTGGAGGCAATTTCTGGTAGAGTCAGAGTGGCTGGAGTGGTAAGCCGATTTCGGGCTCTTGAAAGCTGTAACATCACAGCATCCATAAGCTACAAGATAACAGACAGTACGCTGCTGAGTGGCAACTCCTGGACAGCTCTGGATAGCATGCTGCAGAATCCTACAGCCTTTTTCAAGTGCTACAACAACAAACATGCCGACCACCACTCCCTCGCCCTTCCAAGAATTCAGGGACCTGTTGGGAAGGGGTGGCTCCCACATAAATGCAGTTTAACTGTTACCACCGTCATAGACGCTTATGAGACAGGCCAGGAGTGTTTAATACCAGGGACTGAAGAAAGAACAGCTATTCATTAGAAGAACAAGAAGAGAACATGAGAGCAATTACTGATGCCGCAGAAGCATTGACAAACTCATCATCAGCTCTTCTGAACAGCAGGCATTGAGGAAAAACAACAAGCTGTGTTCTAGTTCTCCCCATTCCCACATCACGGCTACAACTGCTGAACGTGTCCCCGTGTCCCGTTCCCCCCCCACCCTGCTGTTCATAACCATCTGCGAGCTAGGGCACTAGAGAAAATAACCAGCTCATTGTGAGTCCAATCCTGCCAGAAACCACAGTTCAAAGGCTCTATTCAGGCAGACTTCCTTTTCCAGAAAAAAAGTGGGAAGCAACATATGTCTGTTATACAGCTCATGACTGCTAAGATGAAGGCATTTTATGACTAATTTCTCCCCCCTACTTCCACCTGAAAGTAAAAAGGAAACAGTTTTATTACCTAGCTTCTTCCTATAGCAGCCCTTGCCCATGTGGAGACTAAAAAGGTTTCGCTTTCTTATGTTTGATATTGTGATGGATTCTACTGAGTATATCAAGAATCTGGTAGCTTCAGTAAGGATTTCCAAGCAGAGTGCTGGGCTATATTGCCATGCAGCAGCTGGTCTGTATACAGACCACATCAACTACTACCAGCCAGTGAGAAGTCACTTTCAAATCGTCAGTAAATCACAAGTACTAACTGTAATATTTTATTTGCTGATGACTGCCTCATTTCTTCTCTCTCCAAAGCACTGACTGATGGAGGAGAATGAGCTGTGTAACCACATCATCCAAAAAGATCACGGGAGATGCTCTCAGAATATCAGTGCTGTGCAACAGGGCACCAACTGCTCAGATTACCATTCACCATGATGTACAATCCTGTTACTGATGCCAAACTGGTATAGATTCATATCAAATATGAGGTCACAAAGATAATCCTTGCCCCAGGTACATATGGGTACAACTGGGGAACCCATTTCCAGTAAGAGATTCAAGACAGCAATGTGCATTAACTGTTTTTAAAACAACAAACGGAGAGAAGAAAAATGCATGTTCCTACCCGAGTAGAGAGGGCTTTCTCCTCACCTTGAGAACCTCCGAGCCTGTTTTGAACTCGTAGTTTACATCTCTGTTCATAAGCAGGTAAATGGCTTGGTTGACATGGTTTCTAGCATCCTGGATCTGCAAAGGTACAAATGCAGCCCTATTAAAGAAACACTCTCTACAATGCACACTAGGAAGTAGAGGTTTCCCTCATTATCTTGTTGGCCCGAAGAAAATGGTGACTTCTCAAATGTTAAGGCCATTTGTCTCTGAATACCAGACAGGCACTGACACAAATCTACCACTGCTGCCCAGATGCATTGTTGGGTTCTTCACTTGAGGACTGGAGACGCAAAACAGCCGGATAGCTACAACCTGGATTGTCAATAAAAATATTGCTGCAGCCCGGAAGGAACAGTGACATCAGGCACTCTCACACTGGGAGGACTCTGATCATGACTGTTCAGGTAGTAATTCTCACTGTTGATGGTATACAGTAGTCAGGTCTAGCAACATGAATAATGATTTCTTCCTTAGGAACTATTAGAGCTAAATCCAATGACGTAAATTACATCAATAGCAGCAAACATTGATTTCTAACATAACGTCTCTGACAGCATTGCAGAGTCCTTCTAGTCTATAATTGTTGGGGTCTAGAGTTATTTCCAGCATCAAGAAGCTGCCGTCACGCCCCTTGTGTGGAACCTGACGAGACTGAGGACACAGCCAGTTCAAGTCCCTCTCAAGCAAGACCGCTTGCAGCCAGAAGACAATTATTTAAGCAAGGTTGACAGGTGTATCCCATTGCTTTCATGGGAGCAAGGACAAACCAGAGGAAGAAAAAAATGGCCCTGGGAGAAAGAGACTTGTGTTCAGTTCCAGGGAGCAGCAGGAAAACTGAAAAAAAGCAAAGGGGTAAATCAGAGGGTGCAATAAATGGAAAAGGTAAGCAGGGAAGCCTGTATGAGAGGTGGCTGCTGGGAGATGGCTAACACAGCTTGGGATATTTGTAGTTTGATACATCTACGCTGCTCCCCAGCAAACCCAGATCCCATCTCAGCCTTGTAGAGACCTCCCTGGCATAGGTCTGGGCACTGATTCCTTCTCAGCTGGAGCTCAGGGATCACAGAATAGCCCTGCTCTTAGAAAGCACAAAGCACTGGAGGCTACAGAGAAAAGAGAGAGATGATAAAAATCCACTGTCAGACTGCAGAGAGACTCTGCAGGTACTTGGGCTATGGCATCTCCAAACATTACCACCTTCAGCCTTTACATCTTCCAGATGCTTCTGAGCAAGCTATGTGGTTCCTGGCAGCGTTACCCAATCCAGCAACGCCAATCCTGCTATTATGAGGACTTGCTTCATTCCTATTCCCCCTTGATTTTGCTCTGTTTTCTAATCAAATTCCTCAAAACTTGTGTGCCTACACTTGTGTTCCTCAAAAACGTGCCCATACTACAATTTCTTACTGTTGACTTTACTTTGCACAGAGAAACAAAACTCCATCTGGCACCACTCACTAAGGGAAGAAACTCAAGATACTTCAAGATGCCCATTTTTAATTCAGACAGGACAAAGATCTCAATCACTGTAAATGCTTCTGCAGAAAGTCCTTTAGGGACTCACATTCCACATCTGAACAACATTAGAACACAAAACTCTTCCAAGTAAATAAAGGTGTTTTCCATAAAAGCTGGTAGAAGCTTATCAACCAGGCAGCAGTACAAAACACCCACAAAATAGGATGCACTGCTTGTTGAGCGTTATCACAAAAACTTCCTTGCCTTGTTGCAAGGCATAAATAAACTCAGTCAAGTTTGGCATTAACATCTCAAGTACACAATTTTCTCGATTTCTACAAAGTTACCACGTAGAGCTTTCACTCTGCTGCCAAAGAAGCTGTTGGAAACTCCACTCAAGACCAAATGCACTGATCACCTAGAAAAATCTGAACTGTGGCCTAGTGAAGCACATGGAATACATCTTTCTCCAACCTACTCAGCTATGACAAAGTAACTGTAGGAAACTATGTCTTCAAGATCAGGAACTAGACCAGGTCCAGAAATCAGGTATCCCCCAGCAAAATGACTGGAAGGAGATGCAGTGTTCTGGATAGCCACATCCCTTTAACTCCTTAACTGAGGGAACGCAGCACAATGCAGTGAGATTTGTTCTCAGCATAAAGAAATGCTTCCGTAAGAGAATGAGAGCAAGCTACTCAAAGCCTCTGAAGTTGCTCTTTGCCCTGCTAGCATGTGTTTTACAAGCAGACACAAGGCCAGTACTGCAGAGGCACCCTAGGCCCTCCTTTTAAGGGACTGTGACTGCTATGCAGACAAGACTTCAGCTCACTGATGGTTCAGGAACAAGCAGAACCCACCTCTCTCTCCTAGCACCATAACTGAATTTAATTGCATCTGTTTCCTCCCTTAGCTTTTACTACCGGAGCTAATGTGGGACAGACATAACCTTCTCTCTCAGAAACTGAGGGGCTACTGCTTGGAGGGCGCAGATGCTACAGAGGGGTAGGCATCTAAAGTTAACAGTACCTGCTGCAATTTCCACTGCTTGTCTTCCCGAAACGCGAAGTGCAGGAGCTGATTATTTCTGGGCATTTTCAGATTAACATCCTTGAAGAAAGAAACAAACACATGAGAGCAAGCAATCCCCATATGCAGAATGTGAAGTCTGCCACACCTGCTCTGTTCTGCCTCCCAGACCTCTTGGCAAGCTGCTTTCAACAGTCCTGGTATGGCCAGAACAACCTCAGTCCTCCTGCAGGAAGATGTCAATACAAAGGTTAAGCTGAAAGGCATTTAGTGAATCAGGATCCAGGCAGGACAGATGATCTCATCTCAGAAGGCCCCCGAGGAAATCTGATATTACACAACACAGGTGGTAAAGGCAAGGAATTCCCATGAAAGTCGACTCCACCACTCACCAGAGAGTGTGTGTATGTGGCGGGGTGTTAGATGCTGGATCTTGACAAATTTCAATAGTTGTTGAAAAGTTAAGGATTTAAGGCCTATTAGGGAAGACTGACAAGGAATACTTATTGATCATCGGTAAAGCGTAGTAAGGATGACCTCTCCGTTGAGGTCAATGTGTAATAAGGATGACTCCCACCCCTTGATGGTAGTACAAAGCAAGAAGCACAGGAAGTACTCACAGCTTGACACAGGGCATCACCCTGCAGCGTCAACACACCTTTCACCTGGTCTGTGCTGGAATGAGAAGAAAGATCTGGGCAACACGAGTCACAGGAGGCAAGAGACACCTACCAAAACTGCCAACCCGTCACCGCCCCTCCCTATCCCATGTAGCTGGCCAAGTTCCCTGCCTTCCAGGGATCAGTCGGGGGATGCAAGGGAACTCTATACACACTTTGAGGACCCCAGCTCTTTGCCCGCAGCCAGCTGCTGTCATTATAGGCCACCTCACCCTAACTGCCCTGCCCAAAACATTATGTTCATTTCTGATTCCCACGCTTATTTCACGTATTACCTATCAACAATTAGGTTGCTGTTACAAACAGCTCTAGCAGGCACAAACACAAGATATTAGATGAATTACTGACATTGGAGTGCTACGTGGTTCATATGGGAGTTGAAAGCTACAAACCCCAGCCCCCCAACAAGAAAAAAAAACCCTAAAAAAAACCCTAAATAAAAACCACCCCCCAAACCCTTTAAGAGGTCCTACAAGATGGCTCACATCTACAATGAACAGTGGGGGAAGACTGAAGCACCTGGACCCTCAAGAACTCAGTTTAGCCATACTTTACATTTTAATACGCTAGACAGAGAATCTTTAGATTAACACTTTTTAAGATCCACCTTGCAACAACAACGAATGAAAACTAGAAGCAACTTAATACTTTAAGATCTGACGGATGCAACCTTCAAGCCCAATCACTGCATCATTCTATAGAATGCTCACCACACTGCTTCTAAGGACTAAGGTCTCCTACCTTACAACAAGCTTGTGACTTCTGCCAGAGTGCAGCTATTCAGACCAAGGCCTGTGCCAAAGATCAGAAAATGGACAGCTATTTCAGAACTGCACTTCTACAGCACCTTCTGCACCGGTCTCAGTTTGTTCTGTGTGAAGCAGATTTATTATTGCTATTTTAGGGAAATTAGGACAAAGGCTAAGATTTGTCTACAGTCAGAGTCAGAAACTGAGCCAAGAGCAGATTTTAGGTCTTGTAATGGCAACTTCCCGTGCCCAGAATCAGAAAAATGCCCCTTGGCAAAAATGCTAACAGCAGCACACTAAAGCAACACACCAGCGTGCGGTCGGGAATCAATGACTGGATTACAGGTGCCAGCAGGAAACGGCGCAAGTCTGGCTAAGGCAGCCCCTGGAACATGGCTGCAGACTGTTACGTTAACCTGCCATGAGAGTTTGTTCATTTGTTTTCCTTAAGGCAAAATCTCATAATAAAGGAAACCCCTTTCCTCTGGGGGTGCTGCAGAGCCCTTTGCCGCAGCCGCTCCCGGCACAGCGCCCTTCGCTACAGA
>NW_009258796.1:43865-46222 GCF_000687185.1 Egretta garzetta
CCCGCCGGAGTGGCCTGGCAGAGCAGCGGTGCCCCACCGACCCACCGACCGCCGCGACCACTTACCCTGATGTGCTCAGCACAAAGTTCTCCTGCTTGACAGCTCCTCCCGAGCTGCTGGTGGGCAGGGCGAACCGGTGATAGGCCTCCTGCCCAAGAGAGGACACAGTGAGTGCTGGAGTGCCCACAAGCCAGGAACAACGAGAAGGCAAGAACAGAAATGCAGACTCTGGCAAGTGGCCGAATGCGGAGCGGTCAGCTTTCCAAGCCTCCTGCAACCCACCTAGCAGAGCACACAGATGTTCCCTTGTCCTCCTGAAGGAGGGGCACAGCCCAGGAGAAGGCTCAGTGCATGCAGCTCATGGCGAAAGGCATCAGAAAACCTGCGCACTAGCCCCACACCCTGGAACCGGGCAAGGCAGCCAACACGCAGAGGGGTCGTCAAGCTGTCCAGAGCAGGAGTGGCACACAGCACAGCCCAGCCCTGCATGCTCTCAGGCCATGGCGCTCCCCCTTCTCGGTGCGCTCGCTGCCCCAGGCTGCACAGCACAAGTGCTGCGGGTCCCTTACCCATGTGGGAAGTCCAGAGCAAAAACCAGCACTCCTGACTAGTTATACAGGCTGGTGACTGTCCTTTAATCACACTTCACTTTCAAAAACTACTACAAATTCTTCAAAACAGATACTATATACGCAGATACTGCAGGTTATTGTCACCTGCTACTGAGTCACATCCTGTGTCGGCAGTACAGCACTCCTACCTCCTCTGGCACCCACCCCTCACCTCCACATTTTTGCCCCTGCTCTTGCATCACCCACTAAACCCCACCAAAACCTCAGAGAATTAAGGGGCTGGGCCTGTTCTAAACTAACCTTCCAGGAGAGCAGTGAACTCTCATGCATACAATCGCCTTTGGCCAGTTCATCACCTGGCTGCCTCGACGAGCTGAACCCGGCAGCCCACGCTTAGGCTGCGGAAAGGTGCTGCAGGCCTGGTTCAGCTAAACACTTCACATCTCTGAAAGGGGCAGGTACTGTCAAAGAAGTGGGTATATCAAGGGAAGAATGGTTTTGAATGAGGAGACTGCATGCTACTAATTACTGCACAAGTAGTAGCTTGTCAACTAAAGGCTATTGTGCCCCTTTCCACCATCACATCACAGAGTTACAGGCAAATCCAGATTCTCTGTTCCAGAAAATATTTGCATCTCGGGCAAATGCCTGGCAGACAGGTCTGGGTGCCTCCATGTGCCTTTTCAAAGCAGCTCGCTCTCAGGAAAGAGGGTCAAGAACCGAGAAATCTAGGGGAAATCAGCGTGTCCTCAAGACCAAAGGGCAAGCAAACACTTGGGACAGCACTAGACATGCATGGTGGACCTTTCTGTGCACCCTTTACCAAGAGTTGTTTCCTCCAGGGGAAATCTACCACCATTCCTCACACAGCAGAGCAAACAAACCCACAACACAAAAAACCAGATGAAGCAAATTAACCTTACCTTCAAAATATCCTGCAGCTGTTTCAAAACAGCATGGACCTCTTCTTGTAAAAGCCATTTAAATTCTTCTTCCTACATTGTGGAAAGAGACCAGTGGAATCATTAGAAGTCCAACACTGGAAACAAATCTCCCAGGTACATATGAAAATTATTTAAGTTCTAAGTATACTGCTACATCCATGCTGTTACATCACATGCTAGTAGGAGAAAACCATTTCTTCCTGATTTGTTGAAAGGCCTTACTCTCCACTCCTCCACCCCAGCCAAATGAATTGTCCTTATTCTTATTTTGACTTTGTTTAACAAATTAGTATTCATACAAATCACTGTACTGATAATCACAGAATTAGGAAAAACCAGGCAGCACGAGGCGTGAATTTCAGAGCAAAGTACAGATCCTGCTGCTTCAAAATCTGGGGCATCTTTTTAAGCTGCTGGGGTGGGCTGACCTTGGCTGGCTGGCTGCCAGACACCCACCCAGCCTCTCCCACGCCGCCCTCCTCAACAGGATAGGGGGAGGAAATAAGATAAAAAGCTCACAGGTCGAGATAAAGACAGGGCGATCCCTTACTAATTACAGTCATGGGCAAAACAAACTCCACGGACAAATTTGTTGCCAATTAGATGGTGAGAAACAAAGACAAAAACTAAAATGCTCCTCCTCCTCCCCCCCCAGTGGCATTTTACCAAGCAACAGCAGCCTAAAAATAAAGCGAGCTGAATTGAAAAGGGGCAGGGATGAGAAAGAAAGGTCGAGGACTCCAAATCATTTGGGCAAATTCAGTAACAAACAAGTTCAGATCTGATGACACACTGCCTCAAGCCTCAATCAGTTGTCTGCTACAGAGAAGCCTGTATAAAG
>NW_009258796.1:46281-47463 GCF_000687185.1 Egretta garzetta
TGGGGACAGAAGCAAGGAAAGGACAAAGAAGAGATTGACACTTGTGGCCTTGTAAGGGAGGAGAAATTTTCCACGTGGAAAATACTGGAAGGAAACTAATCGAGTGTGTTGCCCACAGCAAAACTGGAAAGATGTGGTCAACTCAGAAAGTTAAGCCTGTGATTTCTCCGCTAGACAGTTCCTGTTCACCACGAGAAAAAGTAACTACTTAATGATGCGTCATCGCCTTATGCAAGAGTTATCTGAACAAAGAGTAGGAAGGAGAAGGACAGCTTTGTTTCAACAAACATTCCCCCAAAGCAGGTACGCACAGCAAACCTGAGCAGGATTCTCTGTTATCCTTCAAACCACTGTAGGTGCAAGACCACCGACTTCCACCATTTAATCCTGTTTTGGGTTTCTGAGCATCGTGTTGACATATTGGATTCCTTCTCTTTTGGATTCCTTCTCTTTTGTTGTCTGTAACACTCGCTCTCCTCCAAGTTCCCAAAGGAACAGAAATCGTGTAGGTAAATCATGTAGACCTTTAGGGCCTCCGCCACCCCACTGTCGCCACACACACGTTTCTACCTCAAATCATAACTGGTATCTTTCATCACCCTAGTGACAGCAAAAGATCTTCCTCCCCCCAGTACTAATTTCAGACTAAGTCATGTTCATTCACCACCTCTGTACACTACACGTCTGTATTTTTGAGGAATGCTAGTCGTATCACTCCAAATCACACCAATTTTAGAAAAATTTGGTTTTCACATGCAGCTTTCCTCCTAGCCCGTATGCATCTCTCAAATTCCTTCCCTAGACAGGGCACTTTCACTACTTCTTGCAGCTCATGTTCCCGGAGATGTCTGCCGTCTCAGCTGCTCTGTGTCTTTCCTACCTTTATCAAGTCACCAGGGCTGCTTTGACACGCCTGCCTGCCATTTGCTAGGTCTGGTCTTCCATCAAGCAGCGTGTCGGACTGACTATGAAAAAAATCCAGGTCACGTAACACGTTTCGCTGTGTACTGTAAGCAGGACTGCCCCCGGACTCGACCGCGGCCCGCGCAAGGAGTGGCGTCAATGGCAACGCACCCTCGTACTGCGCGGAGGGAGCACAGCGAAGCGGAGACCGGCAAAGCCGCTGCAGGGGAGGCTGCAGGAGACA
Organism: Egretta garzetta; assembly: GCF_000687185.1. Lineage (NCBI taxonomy): Eukaryota > Metazoa > Chordata > Aves > Pelecaniformes > Ardeidae > Egretta > Egretta garzetta. The sequence continues at coordinate 47,429 of NW_009258796.1, forward strand.
CGGCCGGCTGGGTGGCCGCGGGCCAGAGGGCAGCA
>NW_009258796.1:48021-54201 GCF_000687185.1 Egretta garzetta
CGCTGCGCGGCTGCGAAGGGGCCGCGAGGGAACCGCGCACCGTGCAGTAGCGCCGACGAGCGGGCGAAGATGTGCACGGCGCACCAGTTTCTTCCCAAAATTTTGAAATCGAAATAAATTTATAGTGGCATTGAAGTGTTGGCGCTGCAGGCGGTGGGTTCCTTTTCGCACGGGAGGAGCTGCAGCAGAGAGGCGCCAGGCAGGCAGCGGCGCCCAGGGCCCAGGAGCGCGGGGCAGGGAAAGCCTCCGCTGCCAGCACAGCTCTGACTCGGCGGCCGTGCTCCGGCACTGCCTGCATTGCTTTTAAAATCACACTGCTAAAACTGAGTTTCTCCTTACTTCAGCACCTGTAATTCATTTTAACTAATCAGTACCATTAATTAATTTTCAGTACCATTACTGATTTCAACTGATCAGTACCATTCTGCCTTTGTGCATGAACACCTACTGCCATTCGACAGCCAAGGGTGCCTGGATCATCACAACGCAATATTCTGGCGCTTGCAAACACCTCACTTAAGGGATCTTGTCTAGGAAAACCCCACTCGCTGCCGAGTCAGCGCTCAAAAAGCCCCCAACGCTGGCAAGAAGGATACCCCAGAGCGAGCAACTGGGCCAGCGGCTCCCAATGCTCAGACAACACAGAAGTCATCAACACCGGAAAATTCCTGGACCTCCCGTCTCTTAGCATTCTTTGCTTTAAAACTAAGCCTTCATCCTCCTCTCAGTCCAGATGCATGCAGCCCTCTGCATGCGGAAGCTGGGATTTACCCAAATTCATCCTTTGTAAGGCCTTACTAACAAGACCAGGCTTCTGCAGTGACCAAAATGCTCTGAAGCACACTGCTGTTCTGCAGCGACTCTGATTTCTGAACGTTCTGAGGAACACATGCATTTCTTTAATGCCACAATACAGGTTTGATAAGCTTTAGAAACTGCCACAAGAACATGGAGTTACCAAGAAAGGTTTTATTCTTTTTGCCAGTAGCTTTGTTAATTGCACAAAAAAATCCTTTTGTTTTGCCATTTAAACATTTTCACACATCCTATTCTGAATGACAAACGTTAATTAAAAACAAGGCAAAAAAATAAAAATTCACAACCTTAATTAACTATAGGATCTATCATTGAGGAAAAAAGAAACTGCTTCTCACAAGCTTTTCACAAGTGTCACATTTTCTCTTGAAAAAGGAGGGAGTCAAAAAAAGCAAATTGCTAAAACAGAAATCTTCATAAAAAGGAACTTTACAGAATTGTCAACAATATTAAGACAACATTGACTAGCCAGTTTTATTAGAGCATCTCTCAATCCACAGCTTCCCCCCCTCCCCTCCCCCAAATCTCAGGCCTAGGAACAGATTTAAGATCCGCGTTCAGAGGCTACAGACATAAATACAAGAATCCAAGCGAGACTGACAACGAGTCAATCTCAAATGGCATCTGAAACAGTCTGGTTCTCACCATTTCCATCCCTCCTCCTAACGCCACATCCACTTCAGAGCTCTGGGTCTCCTTCTGCTCCTCCCTGGCCTATCTGCGATTGTACCTGGGCTGGGCAGCACCGCACCCTCCAGCCACTCCACATCCACCTACCTTGCCAGAAAGCTGCAGTCAGACTTTCCCAGGATAAATTACAGTGTTGAACTGGTCTGCACCTGCCACTCCCACATAAATAACAATCTCCATTGTGAGAACTACAGTATTTCTGGAAAACAAAACCTGCAGCAGTGAGTTGCTTAGGGAGTGGCCCTCCCCTCCCTCTCGCAAATATGGTTCTTTGAATTCACTATGAAATACACACCACAGGACTTCAGAGCTCCTTTTGTATTCTCACTCTGTCGAGGCACCACAAAGCACAAAAGAGGGAGATCCTCCATTACCTTTGCTCAGACCCATTCACCTTCGCTCCGGCCCAAGGGACTGCCACGAGGACAGGGTGGGGACGCCGCTGCTCCAGCTCAGCAGCTACACTCTCAACCGGACCCAAGACAGTACCTCCTTCTTCTAAAAGATTTCTTGCACTCTAAAACCTGTGGTCTCATCTCCTGCCCCCCAAACCCACAATTTCCCCCAGATGCCCTCAATACACAATTCATGTAAGTGATTTCTTAACTGCGGCATGTTTAACCAAGGACTTCTGACACTAATAGCTGAAGAGTTCTCCATGGGGGAAGTGCACGTGTGTCAAAAGCAAGCTAATGGCTGGGTATCCTGGGTAGTTATATGTGCCTTTAATATGAGTATCTACATGCAGGATGACAGTTGCACTACCAAAGAAACATGTGTGTATAACTAGTATTGTTCACGCATACCACTGACAGACGGGCAAAGTGATGTCTAACAGATCTATTACTAGATGTCGACCACTGGACATAATGCATAACACAGTATTAGCCCACAAATGATAGTGATCACAGGAGATGAAATATTCAACAAAGTAACATTTACAGCATTAGGCGTTAGATGTCATGATTTGTAATGAGTATCTGATACTTTCTTAATAAGGCGCCCCTGAACCATACGCACATGCTGCACAAAGCAAGATTGGTAAGAAATCCTAGCCCACAGGAAAATTTCCAAACCCAGCCATTAAGTTCCTAGAAAAATAAGATGGTGGGAGGGGCACACCTCACAGATTTAAAGGAACATGATCTAATTTGAATTTGCTTTCTTTCCTTTCAGAATCCCAACCCAAGGGAGGAGATTGTGCCACTGAGAAGTGATTTTGGCCAATAAATTTTCTTACTGGCATTTTATTAACTCTCAACTCTAAAATGCAAGAACCCTCCTAAAAGGCTAATACTGAGAACAATTAAAATAAAATAAAACCCCAACCCCATACTGTGCATTTTTAGAGAGACAGGCATCCTTTGGACTCTGGGTTGCTCTGCCACCAACACCGAGAGCATCTCTGCTCTCTCGCCTTGGCATCTGCAGTTCCAGTCCCAAGTTTCTAGACTAAAGCTCAGCGGATGTCGTAGCCTCCCATTTTATTTACTAGCCTTTCCAGAAGTTGGTATCTGGCCGCAAGCAGAGTCACAGGTACAGGGAAAAGTCTCGTGCTGTGTGTGCTATTGTTGCACCCAAAGTAGTAACATGAAGAACATGTATGGAAAATCTGACGTGTATGAAGATCACTAATCAGTACACAAAAATATCCCTGTGAGGTAGGTAATCATCACCCACCTTTTAAAGATGGGCAAACAGGCTGACAGATATAATGACCATGCAAAGGCCAGAGAGAGCGAGCGTGCATGGAAAGCAGCTCAGGATTCTCAATCTCTTGGCTCTACGATCATTCTTCTCGCCCCTTTCAGACTCACCACTCTGCTTGTGACACTGCTACAATCCTTTGCAATTATTGACTACAAGGGTTAAAAAAAAAAAAAAGCAAGTAGTAAAGCAACATAAGCTAAGGCCAGGAGCAACCCTAAGGTTTGCTCCTTCCCAAATAAAATACCTCTGGCCCAGTTTCAAGCTCTAAGTTTCTCTTGCAGTTTTCTATGCAAACACGTTGATCTCCAGTGCTGTTTGTGGGATGGGCAGCTGTGATTAGCCTTTTAGGAGGCTCATGTACACTGGCATTCTCTTGTTTTCAGTAATGTTTGTGTTCCCTAAGCTACAGTTGACTGTACAGGGGAAGACATGGATGCAATCTGTTGTTCTTAACAGTACAAGGAATTCCTCTCCATCAAGGTGCTGGGGAGGCAGAAGTTTAAAAAGAAACAGAATCAGGACAGTGTTGCATGCAACCCCTTTACCTTCCAGAACTGCCATTCTCCTCCATGGGAGGTGCTTTGATCTCTAACAGTGGCCAATTAACAGGAATGCTCCTCACCTTACTTGGGACCAAGGACTTTAATGATATTCACAGGTAGATGGGATGTATGTCACCTGTCCCCTTGATGCAAAGAGTCCAACACACACATTATTTCACAGCAAAGGAGAAAAGGGACCATTAGAAACAGCATCTTGGACAAGCATACAAAGAGGAAAATAAAAGCAGCCAAGCAGATTTCTGGCAGAGTTGCCTCAGAGCTTCTGAACAAGCCGCCACTGTTCTGTTCCACGACTGTCAGTGCATGGCATGGATTTCTCTAATTAGACTGCAACAATCCGAGCCCCCTCCTCCCCCCCTTCTGCCACCAGGGGAAGGCTCACCGCAGCAGCTGCCTCCGTGGCAGATCACAAAAGTCTGTGTATAAAAGGAAATGGAGAGACAGAGATGGACTGGTCCAGAGTTAAAACCCAGTATCATAGTATTAATCAATAATCATAGTATTAACAGTAAGAATGGTGCAGCCTAGTGGATGTAGGCCCTGTACACTGCAGACATGTCGTTGTCTGATTGGTCCAATGCTTTTGCTCGTTTATAGACCTAGAGAAGAGAGATTAGAAAAGGATCAGTGCCTGCTCTTGTACGAAGCCCTTCCCCAGCAGAAAAATGACTTTGCCGACCATTGCAAACTAAAGAACTGCATAATATGTCAAGTAATTAGAACAGCGCAGATCAGAACACATCAGGTCTTGTTTGGGCCATCTGTGTTTACTGATGTGACATTCTAAAGGCTTCTACAATCAAAACAAATCCAATTCCATCCTAGTAAAACTGTATTTTAATCGCTATTCTCTTGTCTTAGAGATGATGTAATTCTTAGATTTTTGTCTCTTGTTGACAAATGGCTCTACTGAAGAAATGCTGAGTAACACATCTGAACACTGAACAGCTCTTACCTCGTTGGCAGCAGCTGCCATTGGAGTTGGGTGGTTGACAGAATCTCCCAGTGCAATAGCTAACCTAAGATCCTTCTGTATGTATTTCAGGTAGAAATCAGGTTTAAAGTTTCCTTGCAAGATATCTGTTGAGAGGAACGTATGCAAAAAATAAGCATGACCAAAGTAAATCAAGCCCATGCTGCAACGGCACGCAATTCAACACCAAACTTCCCTTTCCCATGCTGATCACCAGGAACACTGCTTTTAGCTCTTCGGTTTCTCTGCCCTCTATCTTCATCTGGCCACAGCAGATAATGTCACTACTGCCCACTGACAAAATGAGCTCAGATTTCTAAGCAGCTTGCCCTCCATTTCACTTATTACCCTGGCCCAACGAAATGCTCACTGTGAACTCACGTCCTAAGCAGGCTGTAGACAATGCAGAGCTTGGGGTGGATTCTCAGAAGCCCTGGCTATGAAGGGGAAGGAACGGAACTCAGCTTTTCATTTCCAGAATGCTTAAAATACCCAGAATCCCAGGCTGATGAAGATGGAATGGTTATTTTCTCCCTTCTGCCATTATCTGAAATGCTGCTAGGTTGCGGTAAATGTCCTATAATAAAACAATGTAAGAGAACTTTACTTTGGCACTTCTGGTCCAGGAAGATGCTGGCAAGTTGTCCCTGATTGAGGATATCCAGAAGGGTCTGTTGGGACTGGCCAGTCACTTGAGCCAAAGTCAGTCCTTCTGCTATCGTTGCCATGAAGCTGCCTTGGACCATGTTCACAATCAGCATCATCTTGGCAGCATTGCCTACTTCACCTGGGAGCGAGACACACCATTGGGCATTCCTCCAGAAAAGATACAGCAGCCTTGCTCCCCCATCCCACACAGTATTAACACTACTAGACTCTTCATATCAAGCACTTGGTAACTCTCCCTTCCCCTGAAAGAATTCAGAAAACTTACCCGTTTTCCAAGCACTCAAAGGAAGGGAGAAATCATAACTAAGTATGATGTAAAATAAAAAGCATTATGGATCCTCCAACATGAGCCAGTATTCAAAAAAGAAAACTTAGGCTGGAGGCTCTGAAATTGGCCAAGTTCCAGAGGAGCGGGCCAGTTTCCCATACTGCCCAAGAAGACAAGAAACAGATGACACATATGCCTCTCAGACTCCTTGCTGGAAGTCCCAGTCCTTGCACTGACTAAGAAACTGCTATCAGGCCCTTCGTGTTTCAATTACCTAGAAAAAAAGAGGTCTTCCCCATCGCTTGGAAACAGCTACTGCAGTCCTCATATAAACCCCTGTCGCCAGCTGCCAGGATCACAAGCATCCCATCATTAGATAGCTGCTGATTTCCTGAGACTGGTGCTTCCAAAAAGCGACCACCCCGGGACACTATCACCTGGAAAAAGAGCACCTCTGGTTAGCTGTGCATGAATAGCAAGAACACTGTTTA
>NW_009258796.1:54275-75720 GCF_000687185.1 Egretta garzetta
CATTCCTGTCCCTGGGGACAGAATTTTAAAGCAGAACAAATAGCTCAGACGTTTAAACAGGAGAGGAAAGCACTAACATGTGACACGCTGCATCCTGCAAAGGGTAACAGAGACCAAAAGTTGCCCTCACACACCAGCAACACTTTCCTGCACCCATTACTACTGTGCATGTTTTAAGCAGCTGAACTTACGTGCTTTTGCCATGGCACCCTGTAATGGCCAATGACACAGTGATGAATTTGTACATGTGGTGTAGGAATCTCAAAAGTCTGCCTGTTATGATTTTTTCCCCCCTTTTCCCCAAAGAGGAAAGGCCTTTGATAGATCTCTTCAGCCAGAGGTTTACTAATGTGTATGACTCTTCATTCTCCAAATTCATGTTAAACACTACTGCATCACCAATATGTCTGCTTAAAACTTCACCAAAACTAGCTCCCCTTCCTTGTGCAACCACACACTGCCCATAGGGCAGAGGATAACAATCAAGATGCCAAAGAGGAAATCAAAGATACCACATCAGAAATAATCAGAAAACTTCTATAGAAATTCTCTCTATAATAATATTTCTACCGAATGAAACATGAGAGCATTCTTTTTCCCCAACCAGAACATTTAAAATAAGCGGATTATGTATTTTTTCAATTTAAGGACAGTTATTAATCCAGACAAAGCTTTCTCCTCCAGTTTGCTACAGAATACCAATCTGGCTTTAAATACTTCTTAAGGGATAAAAATTTGGCTCGTTGTTTGCACTGGTGCCAGCTAACAGCCCTGCCAAATCTACAGGCTTTGCTGTTATCACCAGGGAACATCTCATCCAACTTTGTTTGCTGGTCAAGATTTGACAGTTTATTTTGTCTTATTTGCCTGGGACTTGAATGTCTCCTAAAAGAAGCCCAAAAATCTTCAGAAGCACCTTTATTATCAACAGCTTACCGCCTGAAGCAAGAAGAACTGCAGTACTGCTGCTGAATCACAGATGTTAGAAGTTCAGTTCAATGTGATTACCTGGGCCAACTCTGTGACTGTATCTGCATCCACAGTGGACATATCCACATAACACTTCCCTGGGCGAATCCCCTGCAACACTCCACTCGGACCAAGTACCAGCTGTGAAGAGGTAAAGCAATAGGGTGTCTGCAAAGAAACTCCAATCCTGCAGCAGTTCAAGCGAGCCTGGCGCTGCAGCGGTAGACACCTAGAGGGATATCAAAACCTACCCCCCAGGGATTATTTTTTAAAAAGTATGATTTTTGTTGGGACATTTGTTTTTACATAGCTGCACTGCCCAGCATCTACAATGACCCAGGTTACCATGGTTAGTAGGAATCAGAACTGGCATTCAGTGATTGTATCTTGTAGTCTAGCTGGCAGAGGAAAAATAAGAGCTAATCCTTACATCCTTTGCTGCTTTTGGATCTGATACACAGGCAAAGGTGATGTCACAGGTGGAGACAACTTCAGCAGGGGTTCTTCCCAGCCGTGCTCCCTCCTGGATGAACAAATCACACTGCAAAAGTCACAAATCCAAAGGTAAGAAAAATTAAGTACAGAGCAAATGGGTTCTCTAGCATTTTGCTGAAACAAACTCTGCTGCTGGATCCAACTCAAAAAAAGTCAGGCATATTAATTACATAGCAACTGGGTTGTCTTCCATTGGTTTGTCACTCCCCCCCCACACACAAGGGACTCTTTTGCAGCTTTTCTGAAGCCCCAAGTGAAGAACTTCAAAAGATAGACACAAGAAAAGAGAATGCTTAGGTGAAATGCTAACAGATTGAGTGTTGTGGGTTTTGGAGGAGAGATGAGGGGGGAAAAAATGGTAAACAGGCATACCAAAAGGTGTTACTGGACAGCAAGCAGGAATATGCACAGCTGAGACTCATGTGTTTTAGTGGGCTGCTGCTTCAAAAATCTTAGCTCCTTCTTACACCACCCATGTTTTGCAGTTACAAAAAAAATCTTTTAATCCATTTCAATAAAGTAACCACGGTGCCCTTGCCTTTGATATTCCACAATATCATCCGAGTACCACATCTCTCCCAGTTACCTACTTTTCCTCCTCCCCTACAAAGAATAACATTGGCTAGAATCTAAGTGTAATATAAGTTCTGTTTTCACTTTGAATACACCTATAAAACCCTTCTCATCCTGGTCTTATGACACAGCAGATTTTCAACAGAACCTTTGTTACAACAACATATACAGCACAATGGATGTGCAGATGACGTTGTGGTCAAGCAGTGCATCTTACCACCCCACTCCTAGGATCAACTCCCCAGCACCTGGTCTTTTTGTCCAGCTCCATGACACAACGACTTAGCTATTTACATCAGCAGGATTTCCAGAGACACTTTACATTGCATTCCTCAACACACACACACGGTTGTAATTTTTCTGGCAACTCTCTCATCTCATATGAAATGGGAATGGGGTGGGAACCATTTGCATAAGAATGCCCATACTAAGAAAGGTTACAGCTTCATCTAGCCAAAAGTGACCACTAACAAGCACTTAGGAAATAACAATAAAACAAGGTGGCAAGCATATACTTGTGTTTCCTTGGCATCCTCTCCCAAGCACCACCGACTGGTGACTCCAGACCTCCCCCTGAGCTAGAGGTGGTAACTACGTGTTTAGAAAAAATTAAGTATCATCTGTACCTTAAGCATATGCCTACCTTCTCGGCAGTTCGGTTCCAGACAGTGACAGTGTGACCCATCTTCAGTAAGTTGGAGACAATGCCACTTCCCATCAGGCCAAGTCCCAGAAATCCTATCCTGAGGGGAAGAGATAAACATTAAGGCAACAGAAATCAATTGGTCTTGGAAAATAGATGAAGAGCAAACCCTGGAGCATCACCAGCAAAAAAATCCCAAAGCCACAACAAAACCAAACATATTCTGCTGTGGCCACAGCTAGAATGAGCAGATACTGAGCTTTAAAAGCAAGCTGGTGTTTGTTTTGCTCATCAAGCATCCCTAACAATTTCCTGAAGAAAACCTTTAGCCTGCTTCAGAAGACTACCTAAATATTAAAGGTTTGGGTGGTCTGGGGTATTTTTGTTCATTTGTTTGCATTTTTTTCTTTATTAAAATTGCTGCTCTTGTGCTTTCTGTTGCCAGCCATTGCCTTATTGAAGGTAAAGGGAACATTTAGAGATCAGCATGTGCTTCTCTAATTAATGTTCTGATTTTTAAACTAAGTCACATGTACAATGACTTGCTTACACTATTGAATGATACATTACAATCTTTATTTTAATAAAGCCCAGCAAGGACTACTAGGCTAAGCATCACGCACAGACCAAAGACCTAGCCCCTGCTCTACAGCTGCGATTTTGGACAGACACAGAAAGAAAGGAAGTATTAGGCCAGTACAGGTGACCAACAGTACAATAGTCCCCGATACCAGCTGCCTTCCCGCCCCTCCCTCCTCAAAGTCAGCAAGAGTTTTGCTCCCCCCGCCCCCCCATCAAGAAAAAGGCAATGCGCTAACAAGTTCCACCCCTACAGTTACCTGCAATGGGAATTCCTTTGCAGTCATTGCTGCAAGGATCCTTTTGTACGTCATGCAGCTAGCTTCATACCAAACCCACAATTCTAGTAGGAAATTCTGAAGCGTTCAGTCACACGTCTGATATAACTTCACAAGATCTGCCTGGCAGTTCCCCAGTTAATTCTTCAGAATTAGCCATGATACAGATGTGCTGTGGCTTTTGCAAGCCACCTGCATTCTCCCAGCTAGCCATGCTACCTTTCATTAGAGCAAACTAATTTAGACAAGTCATAGCAAGTCACTGTAGGCTCCTTAAACAGCCCAAACAAGGTCCACCTATTTTCAAGTCTCTAAAACAGATGAGATACACCTTCTCTCCCAACCCACCTCTGAGCCACAATTTCCTGAGAGACTGTTTTACCTGAACAGCTTCATTGTTATTTTGGTTCCCCTGGAGTACAGTTGAGAACTGACATCCCAAGAGAATGACCCCAACGGCAAACAGCAAGCTGTGGCCTGAACTCAATTTGAACAGAGCGGAAGTTACAGAGTGAAACAGGAAGCTCAAGTTAGGCTTCTCTCACTCTAGAAAGGAGAAGGGGGACGTTAGAAGAAACCAGAAAGCTCACGTGCTACACAGCAAAGCTCTTGTGCTGGGAGAACACGCCTCCCTCTTCCTCTTGTCTTCTACAGGCTCAGGAGAGTGATTAAACAACCCCAGTCAACTGCCAGGCACTAATGGAGAAAGATACCCTTTTATCTTTCTACCTCATACAGCACTCAGAAATACTGCTGCTTAATGTTCTGCAGTATGGCCTACAGGAAAAGGGCAACTGCAAAAAAGTCCTAAATTGCAAATGTATCCAGGCCAGACCTTATTCTGAATTTTTCTGCTGTACAGCCCCTTTGTTTTTAGATGCCTCCCTTCCTCCCCACCCCCCAGAGTTTCACACAAGGACAGAGGAGATCTGTAGTTAGAGGGAAATGTTAGGTTTATTTATTCTCAGTGACAAGCTGGATAATGGCTGCATGTATGAGCTGGGAAGGAGAAAAAGGAAGGGAAATGGCTGAAGTGCGTTGGAGATCTTACTTTTTGTCTGTAGGCGTGATACTGCCATTGACTGCTGTGCTGTCTGCTGCCTGGATGGAGGTGGATCCTGTTTCCTAGGAAGCAGGGGCCGGGGATGGGGGGGAAGAGGAGGGAAAAAAAAAAAAAAAAAAAAAATAGAGTGCACAGCTCCGGAAGAACTGCAAGTCCTCAAGACAACAAAGAAAATCCATCAAAACCAAGATTTGCCTTACCTCTTCACAAACCTTCAGCTTCTTTGTGATGGCTTGATAGCAGACAGCTGGCTGTATGGAGAAGACAAAGCATTCAGGGGAAGGGCAGTGCTGATCTGCCCTCCTGAGCAAACAGACCATATCCTTGTTACACAGAAACAGGCAGCTCACCCACCCACCACCATCTGCAAAGCAGGAAAACTCTCTGGCTTCCCTGAATGGGAGAAAATAAATCCCAAACCCTACTGCAACATACTACACTCTTCCTTTCCCACCCTGCCCCAGCAATTCAGCCTGTCTTCTGATACAGATCTGCAAATGTCTTTCTGTAGCTCATATGACAGGCTCCCCTACAGGCAAGGATCCAGGGCATCCCTACTCTCACATTTAGCTCAAAGAAAACTGAGATGTCTAAAGCCTGCCACAGAGTACCTTGCCTCCCATCTATGCTCTGTATGTCAATGCAGCTGTGGAAGCAGAACCTTCTTGTTAATATGAGAAGGCCCATAGATTTCAACAAACATTAAGGTGAAGGCTGCTCCTTCCCATGCTGCTTATTGTGAGCTTATCTAGATTAAAACTGTTGGCTGCTCTTAATCCTTCTGTCTCTGCCCAGATCCTCAGCTAGATAGAAATCCTTTTTCACTTCATTTGATCTTTCCTTTTCCTCCTGATGTTCACTGCTGAAGATAAAACCCTGCAAGGCTTCTGACTCTCAGGAGATCAACTGGCTACATTTTACATGGAGCTTTTCTGGTCCTGGAAATTCTCCTGCCATATTCAGTTAATTGACAAGTTTATCCAAATGAAGGAACTGGTAGGACAGCCATCAAAGACAATCAAACAACAGGGGTTTTAAACAGAAAACCAGCTTTTCCTACCACTCAATGTTCAACCTACAGAATTTGCTATAACAGATCTGTCAAATCCTGGTGCTAGATATTTAATTACTTAAACTATTCACTCTACTCAATGCTAAATCATTCTAAACCTTAAGGTTAGTAAGTAAATGCACTACAAGACTGCACATGAGAATCCAATTGCTGCTAGCCCCCAAAGGACAAGATTTCAGAGCTCTTCACGCATACTCCTTGTACTTCGTCCCAGCAAAGGGCAGGATGCCAAACTAGACAGAGCAGCAGAATGATCCTGTCTGCCAATCCTCCCCTTCTCTGTCTGGCTCAGCAGGAAGTGATGGAAGTGGGGATCACTGTCCTTCACGGGCTGCAAAGAGAGAATGTACAGGCTCAGAAACATTCCCAGAGTCACTGAGCAACCACAGCACAATTCCCTTGTTCTCCCAAGCTGCATGAGAACAATAGCTTAAGGTGCAAAATATAAAATGTATCAGCCGTATCAAGCAGCCTACATTGTGTTTCATTCTCAAAACCAAAGCCAATTGAAATAAAATTCCTCATTTTTGGACATATGTAAGAAAACCAAATAAGATTACAAGTAAGATCAACACAGGAGGAAGGTATCTCATATCCTGCTTCTTCCTCTTCCCAAGGGAATGAAAATACTTCTTTTCCATCTTCCAAGGAACTCTTTAAAACAGCATTCTGAGAATCGGCTGAAGATGACACCTAGCACTGTCACATGCTAGACAAACCCATATTAACAGCAACAAGGAGTGTAGGCCCAGGTATCTCACCTCCCCTCTGAGCATCATGTACTAGAGTTACACTGCTCTAACTCTGCCTTACTGACCACTAATTTATTTATGCACAAAAAAGAAAGGTATCCAAAAGCTGCTTATGAGGGAAATCAAATTAAGCCACCCCATATGATAGTATCCAGACAGGGAGAGACTATCCACATCATCTCCTCCAGTTTTGGGAAGCCAGTCACAGAAATACTTTTGAAACAAGAAGTGTAAAATGAGTGCAGCAAGTTACACATGAATCTGCAAATGGTTCCACAAAGACTGAAATCTCACTTCCCAGCATACTACTTAATTGCCCAGGATATTGTCTAGCTTTGTTATACTACAGAATGACAGAACGAGAGCGTCTTCCTTTGCTCCTACAGGAGGAAGAGAATGTCTCACTATTTTATAGCCCAGACAAAAGGTTCTAGATTTGTTTCCACAAACTCAGTTCCTAGATCGCATATGTCAAAGTTTCTCACCTCACTGACGCTTGGCGGCCATTTAAATCCAGCCACTGTTCCAGTCATCACTCTCTTCACTGTACTAGACTCTGGAATTGTGAGGTCCTGAGGAGACAGAAGTAGGATCAGAAAGAGCTTACAACGTGGCTTGGTGACTGGCCACAGCATGTTGATCATATGAGCACACATACAGAGTTTTGAAAAGCACTACAAATGCCTTCCATTTCACATGCCTTTCCATGAAGAGCTCATATTTAAAGACACAGTGTATTATCAACACAGGTGAGGTGAAGAAGACATGAACTACCAACGATGGAATTCAACCACGTTATGGCTTCTGGAGAATCCATTCTTCATATGTGAGAGGAATTGTTGCACTTGTGTTAGCATGCAAAAGAGCAGAGAAGCAAACGAATACACTTGATCTAGCATTTTCTTCTGGTGGATGCAAAATGCTAAACAAACAGGTGAAGAACATCACCGCAGTCACAGGTCTGATCTCTTCTAATCCTCCACTGTCATAAAAAAAGTAGCCTACCTGTTAACAGGAGAACCTTCAAAGCATGAGGCTGATAGTCATATCTGCTCAAGTTTGCAGAACCCATGAGACAGAAACTGATATGTGGACTGCCCCATTCACTCAACAAGCCCTGATTTGTAACGTCATGGTAAGACTTAACGCACTGGGTTTTTTACAGTTGAACAGATTAAAATATATCTTATTTCCCCAAGATATATAGGTTCAAATAGGTCTTTATGCTGTAGGTCATAGACATATGCTACAGACATATAGGTCTTCATGCTATATGAAGAGAATGCACAGGACTTCTACATAGTATGTGTTATCTTCCCGAAACGAGGTTTCAGAAACAGAATCACATTATCTCCCCTCCAAACTTACTTCCTGAAAACATACAATATACCTTAGTGTCCACACTTATCCACAAGAGAAGAACACTATTTGCAAAAAAGATAAGAGCAAGAACCCTGGAGGTAACCCAGATTGATGCAACTGTTTCATCTGTTAGCAGGGACAACTTAGACATCAGTCTCCAACCTTAAAGTGCCATTTTAGTCTAAGGAGAGCCTTGCACACTAAAATTCGCCCCTTACAGACCACACTACTGTTTCAACTGGTAAAGCGTGGATGAAGCCTGCTCTGATACCTATGAGAATATATGAATGATTGTGTATATCCACAGAGCATTTCTAGATAGAGCACACCTCAGCAGCAACTGGATCCTTGAATTTTGTGCATCATTATTACTTGGAAAGCCAGAATTTGGATGGTGGTGGGGAAAAACCCCAAATCCCAACACTGCAGTAATTCAGAACAGAGACATAAATGTCTTCTACCCTAAGGCTAAGCATTTGGGGAAATTATGAGAACCAGTCAAGACGACAAAATTTTAAAATTATTTCACAGGCTGAAAAGTATTAAGACAGTACTGTTACATTTTCATGGCAGTTTCTTTAATTGTCAGTACACTAGTTTCCAGAAGCTATAAGGCTACTCTCCTACATTAGCCTGCTTATTTTCATGGTCTGTGGCCAGACATTTATCACATAGCTGGCCACCTCTGTGATAAGCTGTTTAAAACCACTCCGCTTACAATTTGCTAGTAAAATTATTTCTACTACCACAATTAACTCACTCAAAGCGCTTTGATGCCCTGAGGCAGCTGATACAGTAAAATTTAAGCATGCAATGTGTCAGCACGATCAGAATTCTCCCAGCCTTTAGTTGTGATCAATTTTGGAATGAATCTAGCTCAAAGACACAAAAGTATTTTCCAAGCAGATAAAGAGTCCCCATGGCTTATTGTAACAGAAATATGTGGAGAAACAACATGCTCATAGCAAGACACTTTGAAAGGTGAAAGTACATTGCCAGTAAAGTGTTTTCCTGCATCAATCAAGTTACAAGTTCTGTAATTATTAGTAAGAATTCACAAATATGCATCCATTCATCCCCTCCTCCAACTCCCCCCAAAAGGAGAAACCGATGGACTCTGTTGTACAGCTTGATTCAACAGAAGATGAGTCAAAAAAAAAAAAGCCCAGTATTTCCTTCATAGCCTAACATCTGAGATGATCAGCTTCATTTTACTACATCAAGAAAGAGCGTACTGTTCAACCAGTGAAGGCCAATCCATTCACAATTTTGGAGATCAGAGATTACCATCTTGACTTGCATCCTGAAGCGCACTGAAAGCAAAGATTGTGAAGCACAGCATAACATGATCACTTTGAAGCACAGGCGAGCAAGCAGGCTGCCACATGGTGTATCAGCTGAAGTCTCCCAATGGTCTTCAGGTGTCATCTCCGATGGAGCATATGCAGTGTAATAATCCACTGAAATAATTATCCATTTGGAAAAGGAAGATCTGGACCACAACAGCGAGTTCCACAATAAATAAAAAGGCTGGAACTCTAGATGAGGGTAGACAAAGTATTGGTGGCTATTGTTGCTGCCACAACATCCAGAAATAACAGGGAAGTAATGGGGATAAAATAATAATGCTCCGAGGTTGGGCCTTTATAATGGAGTATGGAAATACATCCTATTGCATAGAAGCTGAAATGAATACAATTAATTCTTCTGGTGAATTCCCCAAGCTACAAGAATTTCTTCTTTAAGCCCTAGCCCTTAAGAATACTCCACCCTCTGTAAGTACTGAGGGCGAAGTTGAGTGACTACTAATCAGTCACACAAAGTAGATGAGATGGGAGAAGTCAGGAATCGGATGAAGACCCACATCTCTTCACTAATCCTTCCCACACAAACCAAACTCGAGGGATGGCAAGATGAAAAGTGGAGTCTCATGACAGAGCTCTCAAAGCCCTCTCAAAGATATGAATAGAGCCACTCAAAATAACTAATTGGTAAAAATTACAGGAAGAATCAATATGCATGCCAAAGGTATCAGGCAGCCAAATGGTCTAGAAGTAGTAATATGGATCAGCTTAAAAAAAAGCTGATACTGAACTGACTCCTTTTGCTGGCCTGTTAGTCAAAGTGCCAGTCAACCCTAGAGTCCATCTGCAAAGTCCACAGGGCACTGGCGGACATGCACAACACAAACCTTCTCATCCTTGGGTGGACGCCCCCGCTTTCGGGGGCTCTGATCCTGGGCTCTTTTCAAAGGTGATTTTGATCCTCTCTCTGACGATACAGAAGAGACCCTCTTTTTTCCTTCCCCCGTGCCCTTCTTCAACTTCCCTTCAGACAAACTGGCTTTGCGTTTCTCTTCACCAGTGGATTGCTTGCCTCTTTCTTCACTGGAATTACGCCGATTCTTCTCTTCATTGGAGTTATGGGAAGACGCCTGAGAGATTACAGAATAGAATATAGTAAGGAAATAAGAGCTGGAATGATTTTCATGCAAAACCAAGGATGTGAAGGACCCTGTGCTGATTACTATCAAGCAAAACAACAGCACAGTAACTTGAAAACTAGGTATTAGTTAGCCCTTTGAAGTCCGTGAGTGAAGTTCCTGGTTAGTTCTCCTGCAAAAACATACCAGTTTAAGTAAGTGGTAACAGAACAGGCCACCTGAAGACTTGCTGGGAGTGCGTGCAGATATATGCACTTCCAATAGACTAAAGACAGTATTAGTAGATATCAGATTCTAGCCCAAGACTTAAGACTGATTTATCAAATCATCATAAGCAGATCAATTAGCCTCTTTGGTTTCTCCATCAGTTTAACAACACTTTTTTCACCACCAAATAAGAACAAATGGGGAAGAGAGGACAGGGGAAAATAACAACCCAGAGGAATGAAAACGAACCCCTCCTTAACTTGCCAGAGGCAACAAACTCCTTTCACATAAAAATGCATCTGACCATCATTCATGCCAAGACTTGTTTTGATGCACACAGTAAAAAAAAAAAAAAAAAGAAAAAACCACACTCACCTGGTCCTTGCTTTTGGTTTTTCTAAGAAACTCCTCTACAGCATCCACAGCTTGCTGGAAGCGCTTACCCTTGTTAATCTTTATCATTTCCTCTTTGTGAGGGTGATAAGGCTTCAGCTGCTCCACTTTGATCCAAGCACTAGAAACAAACAAAAAAAAAAAGTTATTCTCCAAACAGCAACTTTCCCGACCACCCCACTTTTAGAACACACAGATACACTTTTCTTTTCTCCAGAACAGCTGATGACAGCAGCCCAAAGTCACTTGCTTTCTACAACCTGAAGGGCTGTAATTTCTGCATTCACTGAGAACTTTCTTCTGGCACTTTTAGTTGGTTTCTCTCTCAAGATTTATATCCTCTCATGCTAGCAGTGCTCCACTCCAGGCATTATTCATATTCTCTATCTGCAAGACAGCTTCTGGATGCGATCATAGGTACTTGTTTAGAAGAAAGGCAGTCTAGTGACTCCTCTTGTATCACCAGAAGGAACACTCACAATCGCATGCCTCCACATAAGGTAGCCAATAATATGAATCTGCTTGAGAGGTTGTTGAAAGCAGAGGCCACATAACAATCCTAAGCCATCAATCCTTCGTTCAAACATACTGTGCACACACGTAAGTGTCTGCAAAAACTGGAGAAAACCCCCAAAATTACGTAACTCACAATAGAGCTGACCACAAATAAAGTGAGCTCATACAACACAGCTCATCGCTGAACATATTTCTGATGTACCTTGATATTCTGCATGAAAACAACATTTTTCACTTTTGAGGAAAATTCTTTTTTCTCCACTTGATATTTTAAGATAAACCTGTACAGTAGCAGAGTATTAACCTGACTGCAGTCCTATGAGGAAACTCAAATTACTTCCCTGTTTCCACTGCTGCTAAATAGGACTTCTTAACATTTACGAAACTGTCAAGTACAGGGTGACAACTCCACTTTCCTTCAGGTTGACAAGCTCTTCTACCACTCCTTCACTGCGGCTTAGGGGAACGCCCTTGCTCTCAACATTCCTTGCAGCTCTCACAGAGGTTAGGCTACCTTCTTCTCTCCCCAGATTCAAGCTCAGGCTTATCAGCCACACTGTTACACAGCTATTTCCATCCAACTGAAAATAGACCTGTATAAATTTTAGGAAAGCTTTTCCTGAGCTAGCATGGCCAACAGTGCTTCTTAGCATAGAGCAGCCCAGCACACAGTAAAAACCAGTCAAGCTGATCTTCTCTGGTCCCAAAACATCTCTACGTTACAAACACTGACTAACCATGATTATAAGTTTTAAATACTCTCCAGTGCAGTCTAGCTCCTGCAAGCCGGTGAAGTGGTTTCATAGCTGCCTTTTCAGACACTGTAAGCATCATGTCATACAGCTAAACTAAACATAAATGTGAAACTAATAATAATAATGCTTTGCTGGATCTTGCTTGTCCTCTCTTCACAAAGTAGTAAAGCCCAGTAAACTCTTTAAAACTTCATGGAGATCTTTCTCTTCACTGGCATTAGCCACTGTTTGTAGTCAGGAATCAGCTTGTTTAAGGTAGACTGAAACTTTGGGGGTCACACTTGGAGAGATGAGACCTCCTGATAGAACTGCCGCAAAAAAAATGTTAACATCCTTTCCACACTGCTAGTAGAGCCTACGCCACAATTCCATCATAGCCTGGAAGCAGAACCCACTGGTTTTTTTTGCATGCAAAGCTGAACCCTTTTGCTTAGTTTACAACTTCTTCATAAAAACTTGATGCATTATAATGAGTCAAATCATTACTTTCAGACTAGTGCCTGCCATCCAGCAGCTATTCAGAGAACCCCTCCTAGCTGCCCCGACTTTATAGTGAAACATACCTTTAAGTTCTCTTGTACCATGGCTCTTCTGTGTGGCACTCAGTGACAAAGCATCCCTAGGTACTAGCCAACATCAGCACATGAGAAGCCTTTCCATTATGTATATAAAGGAAACAAACTTTTGGAGTACATTATAATAAAGCATGTTAAATATTGTTGCCAGATTTGAACTTCTAAATAAAAATAACTTTTTTTCCATGAAGGCATTCTCTTAGATCTCTGCACATCCCATCCCTCCTCACTGCACATGTTCGTTAGCTTCCTTTCTCACTGCTTTTCCTTTGGTATGGAGAAAGTCTGAAGCACAAAGCTTTCTGGCTCCTGGCTTCAAAAGGTACATCTTGGCAATTGCGATCTCCCAGGACAAAGAGCTAGAGATGCCAGAGACAAACTAATAAGCAAAAAACAGTCTTAAATGCTGCCTCAGGGTTAAAAATATTTAAAAAAAAAATTTTAAAAAATTATTAAAATAAAATCAGTCTTTTCCAGTTTATCCTTTGTGCATCACCCACATCGACAACCTTCTGTAAGATACAGATGTGAATTTTGATACCAGATGTCCATAAAGCATTTGCATACAATGTTTCAAACACTTGAAAACAAAAGAACTTTCCACCAAACAAAATCATTCATGTTATACACAAGATGTCTCTCTGTTAAGTAATAACTCAAAGCCAATGAAAGCCAATATTTAGGTAAGAGGATGCAACATATAAAAGGAACTACTACTCTCCTGACTCAGCAATGAATTAATACCCTAGAAAAACATCAGTGACATTACATTACTGAAGATGCCATATTTAAGAGGAAATTATATTCACACTGCTGCACAGAGTAATCTAGTATCTGTAAACAATGGGCTAAATGGAAAGCGAAAAGATGTAAAAGAGATATATGTTAGTAATGGGTTTCTCTGCTCATTTTTCTACACCCTCCAAAATATCATTCTTATAAAACCACTACTCATATAAAATCCATGTTATATTGATGAACAATAATCAAAACTTCGAATTCTTGAAAAGCATAGGCAAGTACAAATGTGACCTGGAGCTGCATGTAAAACAATAGCACAGAAGAGATGCAACCAGAGATAACAGATTCAAATCCATGATATGAACTTAGCATAGGCAAGGAGGCCTCACCCCCCCCCCAACTTTCTAGCCACTCTCTTCTAGTCTAAAGGTATCGGTTCCTAATGATAAACTGGAGAAATGAAAGTGGAGGAATACCCACAAATACTCACTTTTAGCAAGCCTTACAGTTAGGGATGGAAAACAGTGGCACTGTATCTCCATATTTCTATTATGTACTACAGTCTGGGAAAAATTTCATAAAGTCTTACACTATAGCAGTTTAGATGTCCACAGTAAATGCTAACATACAATCAATTTTGAAAATTGCTCAGTTATTTACAAGCCCAGTGTGTGCAAGCACACAGAGAAATCAAGATGTGTTTCCTGCTGTTATAAAGGAATGCTCCAATTTTCATCAGTAAAAGAACTCAAACGGCTGAACTCTGGAATTTGATATGTAAACTTCTTAATGGAAAAAAATTATAAAAATGACCATACTGAATTAGAATAAGCCTCCATGCAGCTAAGAGGAGGGGTTACTTAGCAAAAGAAAACAAGCAGCAGGGCAATACTGAAAGAAATTCTAAGTATTAGATTTTTCAAATTTGCACAATAAAAAAATTTTGCAGAGTACTTCCACATCCAAAGATATAAGTAAGAAGGGTAAAAGTTTTGACTACAGTAATTTTCAGCTATGGTGCTCTGCCTGCAGAGGCATCTAGCATTCCAGCTGGCTCTGTTATACAGCAGTTTGGCTAGAGCAACATAGAGCTCTGCATGAAATAATTTGCCTGAGAAACACCATCAATGTAAACTAACCCTCTCTGTCAGCCTAGCCTATACCCTCTGGGTCCTCAGCTTGCCAAAGGGCACCACGTCCAACAGCTGGCAAACTTTAAGCAAGTGTATTCTGATGCCAGGACCCGAAAGAACATTTTAGAAAGACTATATCCAGAAATTTCTCTCTTTGAAAACCAGAGAGAACAGCAAGCAGAAGAGGGTAGCAGAAGAAGAGGGTAGACGTTTGCATCCGAACAGGATATGAAGGATGGGAAGGCAATGAGCGCTGTGCCAAAATCACTGTGTCTGCTAGAAATAGGCTGCAGATTATTACAGTTATCTTGGATTACAAGCTTCCTCCAATTTTGCCTTAATATATGAAGTCAGGAAGCACGCCTTGACCCCACCACATTGAGTGAGACTATTTAGTTTTGTACTGATGCTTCAGAAAGGTGCTATGAGTAAGAATGGACCGTTCCAGGTTCCTATTAAGACTTTGATATACAAGACTTGCATTTGGCTATTACAGAATACCTAAGGGGGGAAGTGGGTAGAATGGGAGGTGAATGTGTGTACGCACATATGTGATGACTGCAGGACTCTCTCTAGTACTTCCATGAAACATAGTAGAATGATACCTTCAAAGCAATGATCTTTTTAGTTTTGACAATATCATAATGAATTCCCAAGCAAGCCATGAAACACAAGGTTATTTTGAACTGGATGAAGCACTCCAAGAAATACTTGTAGGCTATGGGCCTGCCAATCTATTAGTTCTAACTACTAAAAGCAATAAACGCATGTATATAGCAATGTCTAAATTCTTACATTGCAGTACTTGACTACTGGAATGATCTACAAAAATTTCCTAAGACAAGACTGTAGCTTGGAAAATAAAAGGGGATAGAAACACAGATAAGAGGTCAAAGTTCCACTGCCACTTAGAAAGACTAAATTAAAATTGTTGTTTATACTCCCATAATTGGATTTTGTTACATGCTTGCCAGCTCTATGGACAGGAAGCATCAACTCTTCTTGATTTTAGATGAAGAATCCTTTTAATGTGACTTACTGAGAAGAGACACTCCGAAAAAGAACTCCTAGGCAGACTAGAAAAATCTTATCAATTTGGAGAACAAGTTAGTAAGAGGCATCACAATTAAGGCAATCACTTAGAATAGGACACAGATATTACATTACTACTGTGTACATCAAAAGCGGCTTTCACTGTGGTAAAGCACAGGTGTACTTCACAGTTTAAACAAAAAAGCAAATTCTTCTTCCATGGGTAGAGAATCAGTATCTTCCAGAAAACCTAATACTTTGAAAGTGACAGAAGCAACTAACTCCACCCACACAGTATACATAAGGAGCATAGAGCTCCACAGAAACTTTATCAAAATCCAGATCTTAGAGCACAGTCTGAATGCACTCATGCTCTCACTTCCACGCCTTTGGCCAAAACTACTTACGGCCGTCCAGTTAATGTATTTCCTTAGTCACTGCAGCGCAACAGTGGCCCAGTAAGTATTAGTATTCAATTCACAGGTAAAGAAAAATGCATTTTCTTCTGTGTTGTATCCTAAACTATTCAGGATTTCACCAATAATCCATACCTATCTATACACTACGCCAAAACCACTTCCAAACTCATCAGTATGTTTTTATTCATCCATCCACTCTGCTCAGAGGCACGCACACCAGTTCTTACTTCTAAGCAGCTTTCTCCTTAATCTTTGGTATGGCAAACTGGAGCCACATAAGTCAGAAGGAAACAAATTTTAACTAGCCTGAAATAGCAGCTTTTCTGGCCACATCAGTCACCTGGGAATCTTTAGAAGAAGATAAGGCTATCAAGTCTGAGATTGCCTACCCATCGACAAACTGGCGGCTGGCTGGCGATTCTACCAGCAACTAGCATCACCACCACCTTAAACACACTGGACAACAGGCAAATAGTTTATATCCAGATCTCCACCTGTTAAACCTTGACAGAGCAAGGCAGTAGTAGAAGAGCTGTAAAAATGGATCAGTGGTATAGTAATGTCACCTTACAAACTTTGAAGTGGCAGAAAGAGCAAAGTGCTAGAAAACAGAAGCAGCGTGCACTAGAGTATCAGTATGAGTCAGTGTACTCATCACACAACAGACTTCAGTCAGTGATGGAGCTTTGCATCCTCCTATTAGTCATGCTGTTCATTATGTAGAGTAGTGACATTTTGTCAGTTATGTATTTCCACTTACTGTTTATACACACCTAAAAAAAGTATTTGCAAACCACATTTGTTTACTTGCACAAAATAAATAAAAGAACTTTTGCTTCATGCTTACATTTTAAGTGAAATAATTTAAATTTTTCCTGATTTGGTTCATTGATTATGCTCAAAGGTAAGGATTTTCCCAAGCAACACACTGGTTAGAACAGCACAGTTCTAACCAGCACATTCTTTTAAAAAGTTCCAAGACAGGACAGAACAGGCACACAAGCTTCTCCCTTCTGTCTGTCAGTATTATTTTAAAAGAAGAACAAGGGGAATGGTATTTATTTCTATTTGATTTTCAGATAGGGTATGCCAATCAAAGAAAGCAAATCTCTACATCATGATTATTTAGCAGGAAATTATTAAATTTCACAAGTGGGAGGGGGAGGAGAGGGGGCGCAGAGAGGGAAGAATGGGGAGACATGGCAACAATCACACTGCCTTACTGTGCCAGATGACTGGATTTTCCCTAGCCAGAGCTCTAGAGTAGTGTAATAAATCCTGATTATTTTGCAGCTCTGAACTCTTCATTTGCAATCATTCTGCTAATCTCAACCACAGTACCCTAGACATATGACCACTTTTTCCAAACTTGTCTTAATACAAAACATGTCTGCATTTGATTCAATAACATTAAATACAAGAACTGAGAAAAAACAATTGGGATGGAAATAGTCAATCTCCTCAGCTTTCAGAACTTTATTAGCTCAAATAACCATATTTAACAAGAATGCTACCACCAAGAAAACCACTCTCTGCCCTCATATCAACCTTCACCTGCCTTACATTACTAGAGGTCCAACAAACTTTCCTAATAGTATACAGCATTTAGTTCAACTCCACCATGTTTAAGCCTCAGTTCTTAATGGAAAGTGATTTTTAAATATTGAGCAAAAATAATTCAGCAGTCAAAAATAATTTCCTTAAGAAACATCCATTAAATGGTCTTGGTTCTTGTTACCTTCTTTCCAAAAAGTAAAGGGTTTTCTAGTCTTACGCAGATATTTGTGATTTTCTCCCTTGCTGCATGATTTAATGGAATAGCAGAAAACAAAGGGAAAAAGTGAAAAATTAGCAAAATAATTTTCAGTTTCATGAAATACCCAAGTTCTCAGGTTTTGGGGTTGTTTTTTTCCCAGTTTTTAAGTGTCTAAGACAACTATGATTTTGCACGCGTGTTTGGAATCAGTAAGTTCTGCCTTGCAAGAAAGTAGTCTACAGCAGTTTTGGCCTTCCTATACTGTAAAGTCTTCCCAAAACACAGCAAGTATGTTTTCAGTTATCAGGTATGGCAGTATCTTCTTTTACAAATGGCAGGTATATAGATGTTTTATTTTTCTGGCAGAAAAACAAATGAATACTCTTAGCTGTACCTTTCTCATACATGGTTACATGCCAAAATCTAACCCAGTCATATCACACCTACTACCCTAAAAACAGCAAGCTACCAAGAACTTTCCTTCACAGCAGCAACTAAAATCCTAACATACCACCCACATGAGAGGCTATAGCCTGCAATATAGTTGAATTCTTTTTGCGTGTAGATCAAATACAATCCTTTGCAAAGCTCCATTGCATAAGTATTTCTTCCATGAAAGATCCATATTATATGGCACAGTATTTTCACCAAATGAAAACAAGCAGGTACATACTGATCTTCTGTTCCAAAAAACTTCACAAAGAAGCACTTTTTTCCACGAGGTTTCTTCAGATCCTTAGGCGGATTAACAATCTGAAGGTGATTAGAAGTTAAAGTTAGAAAGCACATAATGAAAATTTATACTCTGTGGTTTTACTGTCATGTGTCACAGCTATTCTATAGATTTCATTTTTTTTTAAATCTGACTAGGAAGAGAACTTGAATCTGTTTTAAGTCTTTCAAATAAATATGTATTTCCTTAGATGTGGGTATGCTGCAGCACAGTAAAAAAGTACCCAAACCCCACTGTTAACCTCACTAAGAATGCAGTGATGTTTCTTCCCCCTATGCCCAATACGTAAGCTAGCAATCTTCTTAAAAATTTAGAAAGCCAAATGGCATTAATAAAAGTTTGTTAGACTTAGGTAATTTTTAAAGCTTTGTCTTTACTCCCAGAATTGCTTATGAAGTTTAAAATATTAGTAAAGAGAAAAGCTGTCATTCAGATACACAGGTGACACCTGAAAGACTGCAGGGGAGCCTGGACTTAACTTGGTCCAATAACCAGAATGAAACCAAATGTTTATGGTTGTCGGTCACATTGACAACACTTTTCCCTTCCACATACTGTTATCTCAGCATGGTTAGTCCTCATACCTCCAACAAAAACAAAAACAAAGTTCTCTCAGAGAAGTAGAAATAATAAAAAATGGCACATATAATTTAATTTTTTAAAAAAAATATTTTTGACCTTTCATCATGAACAAAACGAACCAAACCAGAAGAGAAAGTTTAACTACTCCCTACTCCCAGAATTATTACTCAAAAAACCATAGCTCTAAAACAGTATCTTGACAAGTCAGACTCTTTATTTCTATTATTTAACACAATGCATTTAATCAATTTACGATGGGAGGAAAGAAACCTGTCTTGCAGAAAGTGATAGGGATTAAATAACTAAATCTGGGAAACACAGTTCAAGCTGGACGAACTGGCCTTTGTTGCTTTTCATTCCATCTGAACTAACAGCTGTTAGTGACAGGCTGGACTTCTAGATCAAATAAAGCCCTAAACTGGTTCACAGTTCAGATTTGTGGGGTATATATTTAAAAACCAACCAACCAACAAAACCCCAAACCCCCCAATATTAATCTTTAACTGAAATGCTTTCAGGCAAAGCTTTCTCTGTGCAGAAGGAAAGAGCAAAACCAACCAAAACCCAGGAACGCAGTGATAAAAATAAAACCAAAACAAACCTCACCTTTCCCGGCCACGGAGGATACCGTCCCAGCTTCCCCCTAGAGAAAAAAAGAAAGTATTAGGCACTAGAACCAGAGAAAAAACAACTATCCCATGTCCATCTTTTTGCATTATGTCACGTTTTTCATATTAAGACTTAAAACTTACAGTCAAAACCTACCGTGAAAGGCAAGATGCCCAGCTGACACACAAGCATTATATTGTTAGATACCCACACCTAAACTAAGCCTCTAAACAGCCTGCGTGAACTCACAGGACTATCAGGATTTAAGTGAACAGAATAGCAGCAGCATAGCTACTGCCTGGAAGATACAGTGCTATAGTGCTTATTACGCTTTTAAGACTAGATATTCCCTCACAAGGAACTGAAAAAAAGTACCAATGCAGGCAATCAAACCAAAGTTCAGGTTGCGGGCAGAACAGTATACTGAGCAGCAGACACCAGAGAACTGAGATTCTTAGAAGTTCTCACAGGAAAACATTAATGGCAGGACCCCCTGAACAGGTGATCCATTAGCACCTTCTCCAGGTGCTCACCACCACAGTGAGATATGCTAAAGATATGAGAGCACCATAAGAAAGGCAGAAAAGTTTATTTCCTACGCTTGCAAATGTTTCCATTACAAAAACTACACAAAACTATTTCTTCACAGAAGAGGAAGAGAGACATTAGTCTTAGCCCTCAGCTAAGCCTCGTGGCTTTATCACTATCTTACCCTTGTCACTCATGTAGGCTGCAGTATTCTCACAAAACCCTATCAGTCATTGTCTTGCAAGAGACTGGCAAAGAACCTGTGGAGCCTGCCAGCTCCTAAACCAAAAATTCTCAGCAAGTGGCACTGCAGCCCCTCCCGAGACGGCAATGCTACACAGGAGATTCAGTAGCGATGGTCAGGCAGGAACGCTGCCAAGAGCCATAACTGTGACCATATCTCATATTTGATGCTTCCATTCTTGTACTGAACAAGACATTAATCAAAACCTTTCATATGTTACTGTCTTCTTGTTACAGTTCTTTTGCAATGGCTCTAGGGATAGTAACTGTCTAGGCTGTCATGTACAAAACTAAAGCAGGATAATCCGCATTCCAACACTGAGAGCAGTGCACTCCCCAAATCCTCATTTTAAAAAAAAATTGCTAAAAGGAACCAATATTTACTTACTTTGCTATATAAATTAGACAACTTCACAGCACTGTCAATTTTTCGGATGAGAAACTGCAGTTGTCACAGCCTGGAGCACGCGCTTCTTTTTATCTGGGATATAAATATAAATGCATGCACTTGCGTGTTGGGGATTAGCTATTTCTTGCAAGCCCTAGCAGGACACCCTAGCCTATCAAGCACAGTAGAGCCTATGTACTTAAAAATCAGCACTCACAGGGCTCAATGGAATCCCGTCAGTTCTCCTGATCAGGAAATACAAGATCACGGCACTCTGGCTATTTGAGGGCAAAACTGGAGTGATAAGAGGAAATGGCTTCTGTGAGCTTCAACAGGGACATCCTAACCTGCAAACAACTGCTGTTTTCCCAGATTGTTGTGTTGCTTCATTAAAGCACTGCCAAGAAAATGCTACCGTTGCTCTCCCTAAACACCTACTAACTTATTTATGTTCCTTCTCCCCACCCCTTGGGAGGAGACCGTATTTCCAGCCGAGCCCCGCAACGGTCGCCCCTCTTTCCCGCTCCCCTCACCCCCCTCCATCTTACACAGGTTCTTTTATGCACCGCCTCCCGTTAGCCTCGGGTGCCGGCGCGGCTGAGCCGA
>NW_009258796.1:76428-77782 GCF_000687185.1 Egretta garzetta
AGGCCGCTCCCGGGGGCCGCCGCCCCCGCTCCCGGCGACGCCTGTGTTTGTGCGGGCGCTTCCCTCTGTAGCGAAGGGCGCTGTGCCGGGAGCGGCTGCGGCAAAGGGCTCTGCAGCACCCCCAGAGGAAAGGGGTTTCTTTTAACGGGAGAAATAAACGAAGGATCCTGTTGCTTGCCAAGACAAGCTGCCGCCAGGATGCCGACCCTTCGGGGTGTCGGGGCGCCAGAAGGCATCTGTGACCTGCGCTTGTGTCGCCCAGCGGCCCCCTTAGGCCAGATTAGGATGGGGTAAGTTTAAGAACACGGTTGGTGCTCGCTCTCCTGCTGCAGCAGCCGGAGATGCTGTCTCTAGCGGGCTCTTGTAGGGTTGCGTCAGTTTTTCCCGATTACTTTCTGTGTTTGGTGTTGTCCTTCCTTTCTGTGCACCCGACTAAGCCAATTTCACAATTTGTCAAGTATTGTGTCCGCTTCAGCTCCGTGCCCCCTCAGACACCTAAATGTAGGCACCCGAAAGGGCCTGAGCTTGATACCCGTGCTGCCCAGCCCGAGGCAAGAGCTACAGTGAGTGGTTTAACTGCTCTGCTTTTTCTCCCGAATTTGGGTGGACTGAGGTCAAGTCTCTTATTCTAAATTGGTATTTGTCAACTTAATCGGGTATGTCCTCTATGTTACAACTCCTCTGTCCTTTTTCAAGAGAGATGCACCATATTAGGAGAAAATGTCCTATCTTAAGAGCATTAACAGCCTTTAAAGCGGGTGTTTTACTTGTTTTGCTGTGCAGCACGCACCCCCGCCCCCCACTTTTCCTCCACACATTGATCCTGGCTGCTGACAAAACCCAGTCTCTGTATGCCTGAACGCCTCCAGTAAAGGACTCTACAGCAACACTGGGATGGATGCGTTTCCTTCAGTATAAGATACGGGTTTAAAAAGAAAAGAACTGTTTCTCCCGACAGGTGTAATTTACCAGTCTGTAGCCAGAATCCCGGGGCTAACGTAGCCAGACCCGCGCGGTTTTCTGCCCCTCGAATGTGCGCTGCGGGCAGCAGTTCCCACCTGCGCGGCCCCAGCGGTGCGTGCCAGGGGGGGTTTGTCCGTCCCGGGGAACGGGGTTCCAGGACCCGGCTTCTGCTCTTGGCTCAGCTTCTGGCCCAGACCTCGGCCGGACCTTCAGCGTTGCTCTACCCTTCCTAAAGCCCACCCAGTGACTTACTCGCTGGCTTTGAGAGTTCCCTTCTCCGGGGCCTGAAATGGGTGAATCCGTTCAGGTAAGATTTTGCTGCCCCAGGCCTCCCCTCAGGAAGACCCGCCTCAAGAGGCAGAGCGTGCTGACCCCGGGCCGCGGCTGAGCG
>NW_009258796.1:78573-128480 GCF_000687185.1 Egretta garzetta
TGCGGGGCGTGCCGGGGGCTGCCGGCGCCCCGCCCCGCTCTCTGCCGCCAGCCGCCCTCAGCAGGTTCTTGTTTTCTTTGCAGAACATGGATCATGGAAGAGCCTGGGGCTACCTGACCTTCAGAGGTAAACCCGGCTTGTTCTCTGACCTGCGGGGTTTGGGGAGAGCAGCTGTAGGCAGGACCGGAGAGTAACGTGTCTGAGGGGTTGTGGGAGGGTGGGAGAGCCACGGGAAAACCAGAGCCCTCCTGCTGGGGAAATTTGCTTTATTCAGATCTGCTAATGAGAAAAGTTGTTCTCCATGTTTTAGTTTCAAATTCTGGGATCTAGCCCTCAAAGAATGCCTTTCTAAGGAATCTTGGGGGAGAGCCAGAGTAGGCCGACCAAGGGGAAAAGCAGGGGATTAGATGAGGTGACACAACTGTTTTGAGACTTCAAAAGCAAGACACAGAATGAACACACAAGGGTATTCCAGGTAAGATCATTAGTAAAACAGGAGTGATGGCAAGTAAACCAACATTACTGAGATTTTAAATCAATGCTTGGAGTTGAGTCAGTGAATTTCCCTTTTTAAAGCTGCTTTATATTAGGCATATGATTGTTGCTTACTGGAGTTTCTGAATCATTTCTCATTCAAAGATTTTTAAGTTGTTAGGTATTTTTAACACTGAATTTCCCAGGGAACTTTCATCAGCGTAGAGAGAAATTACTCTCATTCCTTAGCCATGGAAACTGAACCACAGAGAAATGAGGTGACATTTTAAATTAAGAGAGTTGGAACGACTTTCCTGTAGTCCTTTCAGCCTGGTCCCATTTTGATTTCCAAGGGCAGAAGTAGGATCACATAGTATAGCAGCAAAAATACTGTCCAATCCTCTGAAAACTTCCTGTAGTATTGCCTGTTGTGGCAGCTTTGATACCTGAGAGTCAACGCCTGCTGCATTTCCCGGAGGGAGTTTGTTGTCAGTAGCGTTTGTCCACTGATGGTCTTCATCTTTTCTCAGGCAAAACCGAAGAAGGTGTGAGAGAGATCGACAAAGTCATGTACCATGACTGGCGTATGGTGCCCAAGCATGAGGAAGAAGCCTTCAAGAAATTCACCCCAGTGCCAGAGGAGACCATCCGGTACCTTCCGTACCCACCTCTGCTCCGAGCCATGATCCTTGCGCAGTGGCAGAAGGAGGGAAAACCAATCACAGGGGAGCCAATGATTGATCTGGAAAAGGTCATGGCCTCTCCCCTTCGGGGTGCAAAGAAAAAAGCTACAGGGACACCAGTATAAAGACTTGCTTGATGTCCTGAGCGTCCCACATGCTCTCACTGTGTGTTGGAAGCACGTCCTCTTACAGAAGGCCCCCTTGTCCACTGTGGTATGGTGTATCCAGGTTTCCTAGCTTTCTCCCAGCCCTGTACAGTCACCTCATCTGAAAGGCAAGATGCAGATACATTCAGATAATTTTTTTCCATAACTTTGGTCTCAGTCAGCAGAGAAACCTGGTTCCCAGTATAGTCTCTGAATGCATAGCTCCCGTCATCCAGCTACAATTCTTTGGAGCTCATTTTCCTCTACAGCCTGAAAATCAGGTTTTTAAAAACTTTTTTCAGATAATTTGGGTCCTATATAAATCACAGAAAAATGAGAATATCAAGTTATGTCACAGAGCTGTGTACAAAGTATCTACTAATGAAAATAAATGTCGTCTTATTTCTGCACCACAGTTCTAAGAAAACTTGGTATTTTTTTTCAGTGCGTGGAGATCATCACGAGGTCCAAATGCAGAGTCATTAGCTTACCGACGTAGGCACAGCATTGGATTCCTCTTAACTCCTACAGAATCATCTGGGTTACTTACATATGATGGCAATGAACAACACAGGAGGAACACAACTTGACTTTGGATCCTAAGCTTATCCAAAGCTATGCAGCTCTCATTTCCAGAGACGGCTGTCTGGAGGTAGGAAAAATAATTTTAATTGCAATGATACAAAGTATGCAGGATTGGCTCTTCCTATTTGAAGTCAATCGCCAATTACCACCTGTTCCAGCGCAGCTTGTTGTGGAGAACATCATGAAAGTGTAACTCCTTAGTACAGTTCCTGGTGTTTCATTTTCTCCTGCAGTGGCTGTGGATTCTGCTGCTGTGCCAGGCACTGTTGGAGGGTCTAGTCTGGAGTTGGGTGGAGGGGGGACAAGAGCTGTTCTGGTCTGTAACCCTACGGATCAGCTCCCTGCAGGAACAGCTATTTAGTTCTCTTGTCTGCTGTAGTAGGTAGTCAAGAGGTACTGTTCCATTTGCTGCAGCACCCTGAAATCACAAGTAGCCTGAAGGGATTCCAAGCAGGCCTGGACTGGACAGGGGAACACATGGCCTCAGCCACCAAGAAGAAGTTGTCATCAGGCAGGAGCAACTGGATCGACATTGGCTACCTGGACTTCATGGGATTCCTCACCAGAAGCTCCTATGGGATAAGAGGGAAGGTTTTTCTCATGAGTTAAGAGCTGGTCCTATGACAAGGCACGAAGGCTGGGAAGAGCTGGGCTCTTTGCCCATCTGTTGTGGCAGGAGCAGCACAGGGCACATGCCAAGGGCTGGTTCACTGGCTTCAGCAGCAATAGGAGAGTCCAGGGGAGGGAAAATCCAGAGCATTGCTTAAAGGCACAAAGTTTGAGGCTGTAAGACTTCCTGCTGCAGCTGCAGGAAAATAGCTTCTCTGGTTTCATAGCCTCTGCTGCCAGGTGCTGGGCTGAGATGGTGCTGTATTGTCCATACCTTGATTGAGGTGTTACTGAACCAGCACACAAAGCGAGGACAAGCGAGGTAAGAAAGGAGGCGTAGATGTGGGTGAGATGGGCTGAGTAGTCAATCATCTCATCCTCTGTCCTGCACAGGCAGAAGCTGAACACAACCCCAGCACAGGCAGTTCCCTCCCTCCTGCCCCGACGGGGCACAGGCCCATGGAGTCTGACCACAGTGGGCAAAACCAAGTGCTGGTAACAAGGTCCACCGACAGCCCCACACGAGGCAAGAAATGACTCATAACCAGGGTGCACCCAGAGCACCCAGCCAGGAGCAAAAGCAGACGGAGATAATGCACCATAAGGCATCAGGTGGTAACAATGGCTTGGGAAGGGACCGTTGAAGACATCTAGCCCAAACCCCCAGGTCCAAGGGGTCCATCTAGGAGCAGCTGGAGATAGGCACAGCTACAGCACAGCTCAGGCAAAGACTGACGGCCTCAGCCACTGCTTAGATGAGACTCCTGGGCCAGAGGTGGAAAGGGTCCATGCACGGGTGGGGGCCAGATGGGACTGATCAGGACAATCATGGCCTGCCCGTGACCTCAGGGCCTTAACACTTGGTGGGGGAATGGGACAGGGAAGTGTCTTCACACAGAGCCCTAGGCAGCCCAAGAGCCTTGTCCGATTGTAAAGGTCCCCTTATGGAAAGCTGCACAGCCCCAGTTTGCCACGTGTTGGATTTAATGCCTAGAACATGCTGGGAACTCTGCTGTGACTCTGAACCCTGCGCCTTAACCTCCTGGATCGTTGAACAGCATGGGGGCGGTTCTCTGAAGGATGACGGCAGGGAGCCCCTTCCTGTTATTAAAAGACTGAGCAGAAATCCCAGTGCCTTTGTAGGAACAAGACGCCCTGCGCTTGCTGATGTTAACACATTTATTACATACAGAACAGATATGGTTTCTTGTTTGATAGCATAGGGGACAAAGCAAGGGAACGTATTCATACAGCAGTCTCTTTACAGAATGCCATCTTCAGAACAAATAGCGGAGTTTACAGGCCTTAAGACACTTTTTAAAATCCTTTTGTAACATACAAGGTACTTTACATACATCACAGTGGAGATATGACAGGGAAGTGTTTTGAAGCCAGTCAGTTCTCACCTTGCTGCCTAGTAGCCACCAACCGCCCACAGGAGCTGACAGCAGAGGCTGGTTCTACTTAGCTGCAGCTGCCCCTCTTAGACACGTGCTTCTTTTGGAGGAAAACACGCACTGAGCTGGAAAGGAACCTGTTGGTAGAGGCCTGAGACCAGTTTCCTTACGTTGCCAGGGCCCAGTGGGTGACAGGAGACTGAGCACTGTCACTTCGACTGCTAAAACCAGATAGAGAACAAATAGTAGGAGGCAAGAACATTGCAGTTCTGTATTTTCCTATGGAAGAGTTGATAGAGATAAGGAACGGGGCCTACTAGGGCTTTTATTTTTTTCCTTCAGTGAGCTCAAATTATAAAGTTTACCTGGCCCTAACTGATGAACTGTTACGTGTTTGTGGAATCTGTGGTCTAAATGTTGATCTTGTTAACTTTAGTGCACTCTGTGTTGTGATCCAAAGAGCTCTTCCTAGCAGAAAGCATTTTGGGAAAGTGAACGAGATGTCTGGCACGGTCAGCAGTGCCCTGGTGAAGCGTCCCTGGTTAAAAGGTCCCCCCGCATGCAGGTGGCGGCTCCAAGCATCCTGAACCAAACGCCAGCCACAGGTCCCGGTGTGCCAATGGCTGGAGGACACCGTCCAGCTGGCTTCCTACCTCAGTGAAGAGTGGTCTGGGTGCGAGAGTCACCAGCATGGCTCACAGGCAGCATGGGCACCACTGTGGCTCTGTGCTTCAGTGGCTGAGGGCTTTGCTCTCCAGAGATGTCCTCTTGCCCCAGCCTTTTCTGAAATGTGGATCCAAAAATCATTTCTGTGCTGCTGCATCAGGACAGATGCCACACATTAGAACTGTTCCTGGGAACACTGCATCCCTGCAGCACATGAGTAGCTTTACACAACAAGCCTTGGGGGCAGCATGGACCATAGCAACAAGCAAAGGACACTGCTGGGAGCTTTCCAGAAGATGGAAGCTTCCCCCAGCTGTCCCCATCCTGCCACAATGGCACAAGGACATCCCTGTGAACCCCCCAGTGCTGCGCAGCTCAGGCAAGAAACAACATGACCACCAGGAGCTTCCAAATTCATCGCTAACAACTGCTACTCTCTCTAGCCCTGCACATCCAGGAGGGAGCATTCAAAGGAAACAGAACTTGTCCTTGTGGGGACAGGACTATTTCCGCTGTCAGAAAGGGAGGACAAACCATTGCCTCTACATCTGGAGCTGCCATGTTCTGCACCTGGAGCTCAAAACTGCTCTCCCCGGCCCTGTTTTTCGCTGCTGCTCTTGTAAGCAGGATGCACATTTGCAATCCCCCAGCACCGCTTACACAAGGAGAGCCATCGGAATTTTTCTCAGGGGTTGTAAATTCTTTTCAGGAGTGAGAAATTTCCAGCTTTTCTAACTGCTTAGTTACAAAGTCAGCGCTTGAGGTGTTTGTTAGGTAAAAGAGGTTGGGAGATCCGGCCTCAATTCCTTTTTCTGTGTGACCTCAGGTGAGACACAGCCTTTCTATACCTTGACTGCACCTACACAGTCTTTCCTAACCAACAGCCACAGGGTGAAGGAAAACAGCCATCTCCTCCAGTGGTTCCCAGAATGGGGGGGGGGGACACGGACACACACAACCTTACGAGTCAAGGTCATCTCAATGTGTCAATGCAGAATTCAAAGCAGACCAACATCATCTGCCCTCCCCTGTGTTTTAAAAGCCAACAAATGCTATGCAGAGATAGCCATCTCCTGAACCTTTCAGACTGAATTCAAGAGTTCTTTTCTGCCTGGCATTTTTGGAAAGGGGAGTTGAAAGTATTGCTGCCTTTTCTGCTCTTAAAAAAGCAAGGTTCCAGTACCCCTTTGCTACCAAAGGCCCTGTGGCCGCCACGATCAAACACCTGACTCTCATCTGAGGCTACCAAACAATCCTCTCCAGACACACACAGTCACCCAGCACACGACTGCTGAGACAGCAGCAGCAGCAGAGGAGGGAGACTTTCCATCTGCAGGTATGGAGGACTTGTTCCCCACAGTAATCCACTGCTGCCTTCTCCAGCCCAACAGCACAAGTGCTGCCCAAACCCGGACACGCCTTTCTATCGAGGGTTCCTTGGACCTGGCTGCTCTCAGCCCATGGGACAGTATTCTGTGCTTAAGGGTGGATAAGGTGGAGAGTCCACCGGTGAGCTAGAAAGAATTTCTGCTAGGGTGCTGTAGAAGTTGTGATTCACCATCGCTGCTTTGGCAGGGAACAGCAGGGAGACAATACTTCTTCTCATGCAGGTAGGAGTGAGGCAACCTGCCGGAGAACCTGAGCCACCACCCATCAGCTGCCAGCTCCTGAGCACTGGGCAAAGGCTTTGCACAGTTCTAGCTCCAATCTTCACTTCATCAACGCACTGCCACTTCTCTCCTTGTAGATGCCAGCTCCAGAGCAGAACAATAATCCAACCACGCAGAAAGCGCACAGGCCCAAGATGAAAGCTGCAAGTTCAGAGGTTAGAAGGGGGTCACAGTCCGAGGCAGGAGCCATTGCGGTTGTCTGGGGTCGGTTTCCAGCAGTAGGTAAAATGCAGGCGTTCTGTATGTACATCTTGGCATTCAGGCGGGAGGAGGGACACTTACATTGGTGGGAAAGAAGAAATTCTCACTCAGGGATATATGATACCTGCCACACAATAATGTGGCTCCGTTCAGCCTTGGAAAGTACTGGCTTCACCTGGGTGGCATCTCCTGCATTCTCCTCTGTCTCATCATCTTCTCCATCCCCTGAAGAGAGAAAACAGAGAGTAAACAAGGCAAGAAAGAAAATGCCAAATTGCACTGCTCTGGAATGCTTCCGAAGAGGCCAGTACCCCTGTTAGGGACTTGGCAGTCCGACAACAGACAGTATGAGCTGAGACTTCCCTTTATGCCTGGAGAACATTTACAGCAACATGATGCTTTTCTGAAGCAGGAGTGTACGGATGAAACAAACTGCCTCCAGCAGTAGGAAAACCCACCCTTCCTTTGGGGAAGCCAATGTTTACAACACACAGCACCCTCAAGCAGCACAGGTGACCGCAGTGGGGCAGCAATGTTTGGAGCCAGTGGCACAGATGGCTTTATCCTTTCCAGGGCCACCAACGCAGACCGCATGGCACTGCGGGCTCAGGCAGGGGCAGGGTCTGGCAGCCTTGTGCAGTCCAAGGAAAACGCCTGCTATCTGCCCTCACAGCCAGAGGCAGGAGAAACAGGGAGCACTGCTCTTCAGACCTCGCTCCCCACAGCGGTGATCCCTCTCTCCACGACCAGGGCCCCACACCCCCTCCCGTTCCAGATGTCGCCCACCACAGGCACTCACCAATCCGGAAATCGATGTACCCTTCTCCTCCGCTCAGCACCAGGACATTCTTCAGCTTCTGCCCCTCAGTCTCTGTGGCCGCTGTGCTGGGGTTCTCCGAAGGGCTGTCCAACACGCTCCCATTCAGGGTTGCTAGGACATTGCCTGGAAGAGGACAGAGGTGCTGTCAGTGCCTCAGCCCCTGTGCCGTTAACACACATACACACACGCAAAACCACAGCTGGGCAGGCCAAGTCCTTCTGCTGGTGAAAGCTGCAAGTCACTGCAGTTTAAACTGCTGATGTCTGAGCCAGAGTGATCTGCAGATGCCAGAAATAGTGTGGACAGCTGCCTGCTGCAGACCAGCTCAAGCTCCTGCTGCAGAATGGACGGCAGGACAAGACCTCACAAGGTAGGGCTGTGTTCATCCTTACCAGGCACAGAGACGAAGAACTTGACAGCATCACGGTGGCCGTGGAAACAGAGCTGTGCCTGAGCCATGGAGCAGTAGGGAATGAAACTGCTGGCAGATTTGTCACTGTTGTCATCACCATACACGTGGATGACCCCACCAGAGCGGCTGCCCTCTCCAGAGGTTGGGGAGGTCTTGTTAGCTGGGGACAGGGAGGACAAGTATTGTCAGTAATGGCTGTAAGTCCCATTTACAGAAGGGACTCAATCAAAGAGAAAACTCATGAGCCATGAAGGAAAACTTTTGAAGGTGCAGGTCTCTTTAAAGGTCTTGTGTAAAGGATGTGATGGAGGAGACAACACTAGACTATACAGTCCCTCTCTCCTAAGCTGGTAACAACCCACTCATGATAACAAACTACATTTTCTCATCAAATCTAGTATTTGGCTGCTAATGAGGCGCACATCCCTGGAGGTGCTGGGCAAGAGTGACCCTAGGGCAAGCTAGACAAGGTCTCTGAGGTGTCCCAGTGAAGGCCTCTTCACCAGCAGCAATCCTGTCCAGGTTCCAGAAATCAACTACTATCCGGGGATCAAACTTGGTCTTTTGTACCTGGCAGGGTATCCAGAGGTGTCCACTGTACCCATGAGACATTAAGGGCACCCGGAGGAGAACGGCTGCTATTTTCTGGATTGCTGAAGTTGCTCAGTTTCCCGAATAAGTCCTCTGCTCGTGCCAAGCTGTGAGCACACAGGCTACTGAAAGGAGTCTCTGGGCCTGGGCAAGGCCTCTCAGCCCAGTCAATGTCACAGCAGTGGAGTGAGGTCCCTCCTTAGTCCTTCATTTAGCCATGACACCAGATGATCAGCTACTCAAGCAATGAACATCTGAAAGATGTTCACCATCCACAGCTTCCAAGGATTTCAAGCTGGGCGCAGCAGCCTGCATCCTTCATGTCCAGGCTCTGGGAATCTGAATGCTTCCACTCACCAAGTGCTCAGAGCTCAGGATGGGAGATGCTTTCCTTCTGCATGCACCCTCATCAGTAAAACAGAAACAGCTCTAAAATCAGAAGGCTCTCATTTTCTGCAAGAGAACTGAATTGCTTGCTTAATTATCTGCAGTTCTGTATTTTGGCTTGGGCTAGATTTCAATTAAGTGACTTGGACAAAGGAGACTTTTACCCATGAGCCTCACGCCAGGATGGTGAGAGAAGTACAAATATCTTCATGGAAGAACAATAATCAGTGTGTGCAGGGCGAAGGTCCCCGAGATGAAGGCTCTCTGCACTTCTGTAATTCGGTTTGCTGTGAGGAGCTATAACCGGGTGAGCTCATCCAACTGACAGACAGGGCTGGTACCAGCACTTCTCCACACTCAGTATCTGGCTTCTTACTGCAAGCAATGTCAGATGCTTTAAAAGGAGGAGACACATGTTGATAGTGCTTCTGGATAGCCAAAGAAATGTCTTACAAAGAGAAAAAAATACTCCTTTCTGA
Source organism: Egretta garzetta (assembly GCF_000687185.1). Taxonomy (NCBI): domain Eukaryota; kingdom Metazoa; phylum Chordata; class Aves; order Pelecaniformes; family Ardeidae; genus Egretta; species Egretta garzetta. Next base: position 87,694 of record NW_009258796.1, read on the forward strand.
CCCTGGAGAGGCTAAGGTGAGCATAAATTTGAACCCAGACCCTGCCTTAACTGGCACAAAACCAAACAATTCTTAAATGTTTATCAAAGTCATGTCTGGTTAGAAGTCTTGGATGATCACTTGCAGCTGGCAGGTGCCACAGCACCTGCTTGACGTTGGCCTGGAACTGATGAAAGAAGCATCTTTGGAAAACCAAGGATGACCAAGGAAGACCTTGGAACAACAGTCCACTCCTGCTTCCTGGAACCCTCTGACTGAATGAACCTTTACAGTCCCCATCTCACACCTGGCCTACCACAATAAGGGAACTACTGATGAAGAACAAGTACTCTTGACACAAAAAACCCCAAAGGGATGGCTGATAAAATGGATGAAGATGGTTTTAGCCATGGGCATGAGGGTATTTGCATCTGGTTGCTTTTCTCAGATCAACTTAAAATGAAAGAGTGATGAGGAAAAATGGATGTACAAAGCTGAATGGCAATGGATGGAGGGGTGGGAAAGTGACTGCAAAGGTGAATGGGTGCATAAGGAGTGAAAGCTGAAGGAAGGAGGCAATGGACTTACCCCGGAGCCCAAGGAGTTGGCCTCGGTGGAGGACTACAGCTAGGCACAGGCAAGGAGTGGGAACACAGAGGGGCACGGGAAGAGACAGGCAAGACGGGAGAGAAGAAGAAGGTGATTACTCGGAGAAAATTCAGGGAGCAGCAGAAATGTATAAAATCTCAAGAAACTGCAACAGGAGCTACAGGCTCGGATCAGTTTATACCAACACTGTTCTGGCTCACTTTGCTCTTCTGTTACAAGGACAAATGTAATATCTGAGATGGGAGAGGGTCCATGGTCACAAGGATCCATTGCTGAAGTTTCTATTGAGACCTTACCGCTTACCACACTTTTACAGAAACATCAAAAGATAACGCAACTTGTTTACAGCTTAACCCAGGCTTAGGACAGCAGCCCCAAGAAAGAATGGGCTTTGTAACAGGGATTCAGAAATGAGACCGAGATTGCAATGAGCAACAATGACTGTGTCACTGGCTTCCTGGAGTCAGCCCTGGGCAGATCCAGCTCCACAAGCTTTAGAGGAGACCATCTCAGCCCTGACTTCCAGAAGGATTACAACAGGTTTGCTCCTCTTATACAAGAGCCATTTGCTTCTCAGATTTCCTGCTGGCAGTGGTGAGAAAATGTAAATTTGTCTGCTTTCTGTTGAAAACAACTGCAATCAGCCTCAAATCCTACTCCCCCATTATAATGTGGAACAGACCTTCAAAATTAGATGCTGACTGCAAGTACAGAACAGGATTACTAAGAGCTTCAACTGAACTTCCAGCTCCAGAGATGCACCTATTAACTAGTACTGCTGGGTCTCCTCAGCAGGCTGGATTTGGCGTAGGATACTGATTGATGACTATTTGACTGATAAAGCTGAGCCCTAGTTTGAGTAAACAAAGCTTTCCTAAGGTCAGTTTCTGGAAAATACTGTTACCGATCTGTTTACACGGCTAAGCCAAAACAAAATTTCCAGGGAGATGTTTCTGGTGACTTCTCATACCACGGCCTCCTTTTGGAGACTTACTACAATTTCTCCTGCTTTCCAGCAGCTACAGAATCAGTTCACATCAGTCTGCTCTGTCAAGGTCATGCTCAGAAAGGGAGACTGTCAGAAGGTAGAGATGTCATTGGTCCCGCAAGAAGGAAACGGCTTCAACTGAACTGAAAGGGACAGTAACAAATACCTATTTGGTTTTAAACGGGTTAAATCCATTCAACCAAACACTTAATTCCTTAATAAGGAAGGGTTAAACCTAGTTCATGGTTCCTCATACTCAGGGCTGTTCTCTCTGAACACTGCTATGATCAAAGGCGTGTCAGGTTCAGAGTAAAAATGTCTGGAAAGCATCAGCCTGCCAGAGCCATCCGCCATGCTGCACAAGTAACATGCAAAAGCGTTCTTTTTTTAGGAGGGGATGCTGAAGTATCTCCAATAAATGTCACTTACTCTCAGTCAATGGAATGGAGATGACGACACCGTTCCCTGTCCCTACCCAGAGGCGGTTGCCAGCAATGAGCAGGGCTGTAATTCGCACGAATGAGAAGCCCAGCTTTCCAGTGCCTAGTAAGCATGGATAAGAATTGGAGAGTCAGTTATGACTTTGGGCAAGGTCTGCTAATGAATTTTGATTTCTCTCTGATCTCAGTAAGCAACAGACCGTTTTCTGACAGTCTCACCTAGCATCTTGCTGACGTAAGGCTCAATGTCTACATCTTGCAAATGTTGATGGCTGTGAGCATGGTAAAGCCTCAGAGTGGAGTCCAGGCGGATGGAAACCCATACTCCATCTCCAATCCATGCCAGCTGTCGCACCTGACTCTCCCGCCGAGGGTGGGCGTCAAAGGATTTCTGAAAAGCCAGAGAGGTGGACCAATGTGAGTTCACAAAAGGTTTGCAATTGTCTACACATATACTCCAACTTCCTCAACTGAGATCACTTGTTTGGGTTTCAAAGCTCTTGGAGAAAAGTGTTAATGCCAGCTGACCTCAGAAGTTCACTACAGTATACAGGAAATCCCTCGCTTGACATGATGAGTTGTACAGCAGCTCTGCAGAGCTTATGGTCTTTGCAGATCACTTCAGGAGCAAGAACATTTAGAAACCAAGAGCTTTCAATGTGCTTGGTAGAAAAAGGAAAACACAAAACTCCGGTATTAATTCCAAAGATCAAACTGCCTTGGCTCACTGATGTGAACTTCAGATTCAGCACTTCTCCCTTTGAACAGAATTATTCCAAGCACTGTCAGACAGGTTTGTACCAACACCACTGTATTGAATTTCAGCCAAAAGGCTCTAAATGTCATTTTTTGGTTAGGCCAGTGGGATCACTGGGGCTTGCTAATTGTACTCTGCCTTTGTGCCTACAGATGGAGAAGTTTTAGACCATATATGAAGAGTAGCTGTAAGGCGCACACATACATTTGTACAGTGCCTGGCCTCACAGACTCACTAGTAAAGGCAAAGAAAGTGTTCAGTTTAGACTTATCTAAGGATTTAAGCTCTGCAAAGGGAGGAAGGAATAAATACCCCCCTGGCAGACTAGGTCAGAACATGACTCAGATTGAATTTTGGGTCCTACAGTCAGCAATGACAATACAAAGGTTTTGCATCTCCATACACTACAGCAGAAAACAGCTATAAGAATAAATACAACACAAACACGTGCATGCATATGCACACATTTGCTCCCTTACCTCAATCTGCATTGTCTTAGGCTGGATAACATGGATTTTGTTCTTGTAGCCACACCAGACTCTATCATACACACCAGGGGGGCAGCGGTTGGCATGCGATCTGTTTACATGGCTAAGCCAAAACAAAATTTCCAGGGAGATGTTTCTGGTGACTTCTCATACCACGGCCTCCTTTTGGAGACTTACTACAATTTCTCCTGCTTTCCAGCAGCTACAGAATCAGTTCACATCAGTCTGCTCTGTCAAGGTCATGCTCAGAAAGGGAGACTGTCAGAAGGTAGAGATGTCATTGGTCCCGCAAGAAGGAAACGGCTTCAACTGAACTGAAAGGGACAGTAACAAATACCTATTTGGTTTTAAACGGGTTAAATCCATTCAACCAAACACTTAATTCCTTAATAAGGAAGGGTTAAACCTAGTTCATGGTTCCTCATACTCAGGGCTGTTCTCTCTGAACACTGCTATGATCAAAGGCGTGTCAGGTTCAGAGTAAAAATGTCTGGAAAGCATCAGCCTGCCAGAGCCATCCGCCATGCTGCACAAGTAACATGCAAAAGCGTTCTTTTTTTAGGAGGGGATGCTGAAGTATCTCCAATAAATGTCACTTACTCTCAGTCAATGGAATGGAGATGACGACACCGTTCCCTGTCCCTACCCAGAGGCGGTTGCCAGCAATGAGCAGGGCTGTAATTCGCACGAATGAGAAGCCCAGCTTTCCAGTGCCTAGTAAGCATGGATAAGAATTGGAGAGTCAGTTATGACTTTGGGCAAGGTCTGCTAATGAATTTTGATTTCTCTCTGATCTCAGTAAGCAACAGACCGTTTTCTGACAGTCTCACCTAGCATCTTGCTGACGTAAGGCTCAATGTCTACATCTTGCAAATGTTGATGGCTGTGAGCATGGTAAAGCCTCAGAGTGGAGTCCAGGCGGATGGAAACCCATACTCCATCTCCAATCCATGCCAGCTGTCGCACCTGACTCTCCCGCCGAGGGTGGGCGTCAAAGGATTTCTGAAAAGCCAGAGAGGTGGACCAATGTGAGTTCACAAAAGGTTTGCAATTATCTACACATATACTCCAACTTCCTCAACTGAGATCACTTGTTTGGGTTTCAAAGCTCTTGGAGAAAAGTGTTAATGCCAGCTGACCTCAGAAGTTCACTACAGTATACAGGAAATCCCTCGCTTGACATGATGAGTTGTACAGCAGCTCTGCAGAGCTTATGGTCTTTGCAGATCACTTCAGGAGCAAGAACATTTAGAAACCAAGAGCTTTCAATGTGCTTGGTAGAAAAAGGAAAACACAAAACTCCGGTATTAATTCCAAAGATCAAACTGCCTTGGCTCACTGATGTGAACTTCAGATTCAGCACTTCTCCCTTTGAACAGAATTATTCCAAGCACTGTCAGACAGGTTTGTACCAACACCACTGTATTGAATTTCAGCCAAAAGGCTCTAAATGTCATTTTTTGGTTAGGCCAGTGGGATCACTGGGGCTTGCTAATTGTACTCTGCCTTTGTGCCTACAGATGGAGAAGTTTTAGACCATATATGAAGAGTAGCTGTAAGGCGCACACATACATTTGTACAGTGCCTGGCCTCACTAGTAAAGGCAAAGAAAGTGTTCAGTTTAGACTTATCTAAGGATTTAAGCTCTGCAAAGGGAGGAAGGAATAAATACCCCCCTGGCAGACTAGGTCAGAACATGACTCAGATTGAATTTTGGGTCCTACAGTCAGCAATGACAATACAAAGGTTTTGCATCTCCATACACTACAGCAGAAAACAGCTATAAGAATAAATACAACACAAACACGTGCATGCATATGCACACATTTGCTCCCTTACCTCAATCTGCATTGTCTTAGGCTGGATAACATGGATTTTGTTCTTGTAGCCACACCAGACTCTATCATACACAACAGCCATGCAGCGGATGGAATGGTGAGTGTGACCGAGGTCCATTAGGTGGTAATTACTGAGATCCCACTGACCATCTAAGGTGAAACACAAGTGTGGAAAGATGCATCTCCTCCATGACATGTCAGTATACAATAGAATCGTCGACCTTTCCATGTATATCTAGGTATACAGGCTTAGCTAATACTCAAATGCTCATTTTGGTTATGTCTGTGAACTTCCCATGCAGCCACAATACTACTTCGGGCACAGCCTTATACTTACAAAACACATGACAGTATAGTTTGGTGGGCTGAAAGCTCTCCAAATTAGGCTAATTTAAACATCTTTCTGTTGTAATGAAGCGAACAGGCTTCTCTAACAAGCACAGCAAAAACAGCAGGGAAGAAGAAAGACAGCCTAACAAGACTGTGCAGAAACCTAAAAGGAAAGGCACCGTACAGTCTTTGTGATGAGGCTTCCTCACGTCACAGACAGACAACATCATTTCCCCACAGTATCAAATCCAGGATAAGTATTCAATCTCCCTTCTTTCACGCTTATTTTCTAACTAACCAGGCAGATACGGTGTCCTTCACAGACAGGTGGCCTCTATGCCATGAAGCTTTATCCTATTTCTCACGGGAACAATTTTCATGTGTCAATGGTCAGGCTTGAACTCGCGAAAAAGTCTGAATCAAAATGTAGATTGCATAAACCCAGAAATCTCTGTATTTCAGCTTGCTAGATAAAATGCTACTCAATGAATAACTAAGTTCTTAATATGCAAACATTAGTCACAGTCAGCAAATTCCCGTGTGCTTTCAGGTATGAACACAGCTCAGAAACTGCTCAAGCCATAGGGAAACAAAACCTAAAACAGTGAAGAGGACAAGAAATACAGAATTCAAAAACTATCTTGAAGCGACGACATTAAGGTACGTCAGACTACTCAGACATCTCTTTTTTGCAACAAGGAAAACTGACCAAGTGTAATGCCAAGGCACCATTTCCTTGGGATTTCCAGACTTCCGGAGAATCCCAGCTCTGCCTGCTGTCTATGCGGTGATCAGTTCCACTACACACAGAGTCCAACCTCTCTGGGAAGCAGCAGGCATTTATTACTGCACAGATGATCTGCTGAGGTGCAGCCTGAGCTGTGTGGAGCTCCCTGTGCGTGCACTGCTAAGGGCTGATTTGTGAAGGCACGGCAACACCGATATGGCCCAAATGCATTAAACTTACCAAGCATGCCTCAAACAACTGCACAGCATGTGTGTTCCCCAAAGTGTTGTATTTACTCCGCATGTACTACACAGCACATACATACACAAGTTTTTGTTCAGAAAAGCTCAGGAAATGGTGTTCAAGTACGCCCTAGGCATTTTAGGATAAGGATTACATGTGCTAATAGCTGTGCATTTTAACTGCTTGTACTCTGGCAAGCCAGTACCTTTCCTTCTCAACTCGGAATAGCATTTAACCCATTGCTACACTTTTGGCCAAGTTTGTTTTTCTCTTATTACATTGATTCTTACCTTCTCCCCGGTGGAATATGGCTAGCGTTCCATCTGCCAGAGCAACAAGGACTCTCCCTTTCACATGACTGAAACCACAGAAAAGTAAATACTTACAAAAAACTGTAGAAGTAAGGACTAACAAATCCTTTCTGACATTGACGCACACCATCTCTATGTTCTCTCTACAATTCCCATTCAGTTTAGCACTTGTAAGAACATCCTGCAAGGGCCAAGGGTCATACCTCTTACCTTTGTTGTAGTAAGATCATCCATAAATTCCCCATTGAGGTTAACTTCTCTTCACACTACAAACTCAATCTATTTCAACGAATTCCACCCAATTTACACCCCAGTGAAATTTAGTCTTTCTCCTCCCCACTTATTTCCTCCTGATACTGCTAATCTCATTTAGCATCTTGTTCATTGGATTGGGTCAGGTCTGCAGCTGAGCAGGAAAAAGTCTTTCCAATAACAAAAACCTTGGGAAACTTTTCTCACAAACCAATGCACTTAGAAGAGCAAAGAAAAAGATGGCTGGCAAAGAGCTGCTACTCCCATCTAAAACACCACTGAGGCACTGAACCTTCTTCAGCGTCCCCTGGCATGCACACTTACACTAGACTCAGTACAGAGTCCTTCAGCTTTATTGAGTGCAGACACTTCTTCCAGTTGGATACAGCTGAGTGCACATAAAGCCTGTGAGAAAGGACAAATTGGGGAGGGTTAGCAGCAAGGCCCCACACCTTCAGCCTGACTAGGCTTGAGTCTTTTCTTCTGGTAAAAACGGTGGAGGTGAGGTAAAGAAAGTGAGGTTAAATCCCTGTGCTGATGATGAGCCGAGGGCTCAGGACAACAATGAACATGGAAAAGCTACTCCAGAAGCAAGAAGTGAATTAAAGGTGTGAGGAAATGAAAAGTGGAGCCCAGAGGAGAACAGAGGTGACAGAGAGATCTGTCAGCCCGAGGGGAACCTACCAGCCGTTCTGTGCTCCCAGCCACATGGTGGGGGCAGCACTGGTGCAAGTCCCACCAGCATCCCCATTCAACTCCTGATCTGGCAGTGCTGTGCTTGACTCTGTCTTCAGCTGCCCATTCTCCCTGAAGAGGCCAAAGAACATTGTTAGAGACGTTAGTAGCAGCGATGCACAGAATGCCCATCTACGCTCACAGTCTGGCGTTCGCAAGCAGATGACAGCACTTGTATATACTCTTCAGTGGTTTTTTTAATTGCTTGACTCCTCCATCTGCAATTCACAAAACGTCCTTTCTTCCCCACCAATACAAATAGCAAGTACCTCAAATCTATAAAACTTAACTTTGTGTTTGGTAGCACTATTATATAAACAGTATTTTCCCTGTTCATTTCCAGCTTCAGCAGAAACAACTTAGAACAACTTGGTCATATAGGAACAATTTTTTCCAAGGCTTCCACCTTGCTCCTCAGGCCACCACATCAGACTCAATTGTCTTAAGAATTTTTGGGTCGTGAATATGCTTTCTTCATTATCTTTACAGCATGTTAGAGGTACTACTAGAATAAATCAATCATCACTTTTATACATGAATCAATAAGCTCCCTCAGTAAGAACATGAAGTGTACGTGTACTTTTGGAAGATCTGTCTTAACAGCAGGTCTAAATTCATACTGAGAGATCAAATACTTGCACTTAAGCAGGTGACACAGTCTGCTGCAGGCTGAACCATGTTTATTTTCACTTCATTTCTTTCTCTCCCTATCACCCCACCTGCGGGCACCAAACTGAAAAAAGTTTGACACTTCATCGGAAGATGAGGCTGGTTCATATCAGAAAGCTTATGAAAACAGAGCCGATTGACAAATAACTGAAGTGACACTTTGGCCCCAGACTGCCTACCCGTTCTGCCTAAGAGGTGCCTGTGCAGGGACAGGATCTGTAAACACATGCTCCGTGAGGGGCCCAGGCCGGGCCTGAGCAGGTTCTGCCTCGCTTGGACCGCTCTCTGGTACCTCCGTAGCTTCTGTTGCCTCCTCAGTAGACTGGGACTGGTTGATCTTCCCATTGCAGACAGCAGCCACCTCACCTAGAAGACAAAGAATGTGAGACGTACTGGAGAGCGAGCTATAAGTTACCCATAGAGAAACCAGGCTGCCAAGTTTTTTAATTTATCCTTCCTTGCCAAATTCAGTCAAGCCCTGAGCCTGCACCACAGACAACAGCTCATCCAGTGTCTTCTGCTTGGATGGGGAACAGAGGCTATTTTGAAGTGAGGCAGTCTGTCACTAGCAAAACCCCAGAAGTCCTCCAGGGCTGCCCACTGCAGTATGGAGTCAGCAAGGGCATCACTATGGTTTTCATATGGGCTTAACTGACTTCACAAGAAGACATGGAGAAAGCAATGAGAACAGAAGCAACTGTAGCAGGGCAAACATATCACCTGTACAAAATACTCTGCTATATGACCCCCGTAACCTGGCTGCAGGATGGGGATCACTCAGAGAGAAGGAGGGCTCTAAAGAGAAACACACCAATAGGGCCTTGGATCTTCCTGTACCACACTAAGACACGTCTTGAGGCCTCTGAAGTACTTAACTCAGGGACAGGAGGATGCAGGTCTAAGACTGTAAGCTCATATGGGACTAGCTATAATTGGACTGCCATTCAGTTTTATGTCCCAAAACTCACTCTGTCCCTTGTCCAGCACAGGTGTGTCACCACGCGAGGAACAGTTGCTTCGTGGCACATTGCAGCGGGTCGCACAGCCCACCAGAGTGATTCCTGCTAAGACACCATCTGTTCCAGACGACTCTTCAGGATTTACATCTCCCTCCAGAAAGATCTCGCCTGGAGGATAATCACTCTCACTGGCCGCTGAAGGGCAAAGAACAGATTCTCCCATAAATCTAGCTGTCACTGCTAATTTAAATGTAGCAGTACTCCTGAGGTAACCATACAGATGGAAGATGCTGACCCCCAGGGAGGCACCCCAGCATCAGTCAACATCATGGCGAATCCCCTCATCCCTAGCATCAATGTCCAGGCCGGCTACAGAGTCCTCCCAAACCTGGGCAAGGCTCACTCTTGCTCCAAAGAACCATCCTTTATGTGCCAAAGGAATCACTTACTAAACATTCCACAGTGACAGATCTCCATGGAAAGGCACTACAAGAAGGCAGAATCCGAGTTAGGGTTTTGAGGGACAATTACAGAATGCAGCAGGGTCCAAGGGTTAGTTCCGAAGCGAGGACACTACATTTGTCACTCCTCAGCGGAGCAGGTGACCCTGTGCAGATCACAGCCAGTGCCCGGGCCCCACTTACCAGGGATGCTGGAGATGCAGAGCACATGAGCATTGCAGACAGTGAACTGGTCCACCACTGTGCCAGGCTGATTGGCATCAATAATTACAACTTTACTTGTTGACAGTGTGCTGGTGAGGATCCAGACACGACTGGACGTGGCATCCATTTCGTGGAGCTCCTTTGCCTTGAGGAGAGCAATCACATGGGCAGAATCAGTGCTCCTCTCTGATCAGACTGAGCGTTATTAGTGCTTGGCAACATTTACACATGCAAAGGCCACAATGCCAGCTTCAAAGAGCCAAGTCTCTTCCCAGCTGATGCAGATAAACAACGTGAGCTATGCACGTTTTGTTCATGTTGCTGCACTAGTATCTGGAACACTGGCCAAAGAGCCTACCTGGCTCCGTAGGGTAAGAGGTGTTCGGCCATTAATTTCTCTTCTGAGATGTCTAGCTAATGTGTCACTGAACATTCACTTCAGCCAGAATACCATGGAGCTGGGACACACTCAACCTACCAGCTTAAGCACGCTGATCTCAGACAATTATAGGGCAGCAGTGTAAGATAGCTGTGGAAAAAAACCCCCGTGAACCAGAAAGGATGAAACGTTCTATTATCATCTGCAAATTACAGCTTGGTTCTTAAAAAAACCCACTTGAGACTATTAAAAAGCAGAGCTGGAATACATCTCAAGAGCTTCAACTTCTGAACCAAATGGACTCATGCACTCTGCTATTTCTACGCTGTTTTTAACAAAGCTTTGCCTGAATTTGTTTATTTATTCCTTATTTTACAGTGATGAGGACTCCATAATCTTCCTAGCAACCTCATCAAGCACTTAATTACCCTTATTGTTAGGAATTTTTTCAAAATTCCAAATGTTTCAAAAGCAGAAGTTGGAAAAAAGTATCCTGGATGATTTATTCCAAATCACACTGAAGAGCCGGAACGCCACAACCCTGCCCCACAGGATGATGCTTCAGAAGTGCAGGTTAGAGCATTATATAGCATAGTACAAAGGTATTGAGAGAGGGGGCATGTCACGGATGGAATGAGAAAAAACATCAGAAGGAAATAAAAAAATCCTTTTCTTTTCTGACCTTTTTCTTTTCAGGAGATGTATGGTTACTTTTGTTGTTCTCGCCTTCCGCTTCCCTATCACAGGTGAGGGGATCACGTCCAGGATCCAGCTTCTGCCCATTCCCAGACTCCTGCTCCAAAGGTCTCCATCCTGTGAGATTGACTCCAGCTGCACACCACAGCTAAGGAACAGAAATGGGAATCTTTAACTAAGAATTCTGGAGGCTCCAGGGTCTCTTGAGATTCAGGCACCTTTGTAGGGAACTGTGGACACATATCAAACACCTAAAACATTTAGCTGGAAACAAAAGAACTTGTTGATTTCTACCCGAAGACACAGTCAGAGTTGATGGAGGGAAGATAAAGGTTCTCTGTAACCTAGCAAAAAATCACTGTTTTTTTAACACACGTGACTAAAGATTTAAAGAAAATAAAGATAATAAATCAGGTGCATTAATTGAAAACAGGCTTCTGAAATGTCCACAGTTTTTTTGTCTCCAGGGGTCCTAAGTCGCTGTAGCAAAGCAAGGAGGACATGGGGGATGTTCCTAGCTCAGGGTACAATAAGCGTGACTGCTTAAAAATCATTAGCAGTGACTGCTTGGCTGAGGATACACACTCAGCGTGCTCCTGTTCCCCAGTCCCTCTTCCACCCCTTACACTCTGCTGCTTCCTCACACATGCCTTTGCCCAGAACTCAGCATTTCTCTGATCTTAGAGAGCTATTTAAAGAACTAAGACACCAAAAAAATTAAGTAAAAAAATAAAAGGGAAAAGGAAAAAGAAGTCTGCTGCTTTAGCTCCCTACATAACAAGTGAAAGCAGCACGCTGCATATTTTCTGGAATCAAATTTAGCTAACCTCCTGTGAGCTATTTCCAGATAGTTTCCTAGGAGAATGCTGGGCACAGGAACACAGAAGCAAATACTGGATCTATCCAAAATCAGAAAGGAAAGATGCTGAACAGAGTTATTACCCAAAGATCATACCAACCTTGTAGAAACAACTAATAGCATAAGAATTTTCTTACAACTTAAACATCAGAATGACCTCTAAAAATCAGCTCGAATGAAGTTAATGACAAACTGCCTATTTCAAAACAACCAGTTATAGCAGATGACTCTGCTACCTGCAGAGAGATGAACACCTATTCTCAACTGCAGTTCTACTCAAAATATTCTAGTCTTGATAGACATAGCGTCACAGAAATCTGCTGTAGATAATTTTGGGCTGTTACCAGTGAATCCCAGTCAACAGTAGAATTTAAAAGAGAGTGATGAAATGCATTTTTACTTTCACCCACTCATTTTCATGAATTTTTACGTTGTTTTATATTATACCCTAAAGAGTCTTAGGAAAAGCCTTATAAGCGTAAGAAGTTGCTGGTGTTATATAAGTTGTCTCAAAAAAGCGTAAGAGGTAAGACAGAACCATGGGACCTGGCTGCCAGAATACGCTGAGAGTTATGTCCTTACAGAGAGAGGTATTTTTCCCTAGACACACTGGAAACCACCATTCAAAAAAAGGAAGCAGGAGATAAAATTTTGAATATATAATATGGGAAAAAAAAAAAAAAAAAAAACCCACCACCATATTTTTGTAAAAATTGCACATTTAGTGACCAAAATTCTCTGCTTACTCCATGTCCCCTTTCTGGACTGGAATGGTATGCAGAAACAACATACCTTCATGGTTGGGTCCTTCTCTACTAGTGGGCGACAATATACAGGCACGGGGACGTTTTTCATGCGAGTGTCCTCCTGACCACCATTGGGACTTAGCTGTGGGGGAAGAGAAGATGAAAAAGACAGTACGAAGCTGTAAACACCAGGCTATGGTAAGAGAGATGTAAACGATACAGCAGAGCAGAACTTATTAGTCATCTAGGTGGGTGCTGCTGAGGCTTCATTTCGCATCTCATATAAACAGAGTCCCTACAGGGATGGGAGCAACTTATCCAAGAAACGTCCTCTCTCGCCGTGATACAGTGCCCCAGTTGCAGTCAACAGAGGCTACACGCTGCGCTACTGACAGAGAAAGGAATGCTGATGGATGCTCCCCACAAAGAAGTCACAACACTGGTGTTCCCTTCCACTGTGGCCTGAAATTCATCCACTTCAGGACTGACTCCTTCCTTTCAGGTGGTCTTTGACCAGTTAAATGAGCTATAGGCCAACAAACGAGGCTGGTGACATTTGATTTTGTGTTACTGCTGGGGAGAAGTGGGAGCAAACTGCACTGCATTTGGTTTTTATACTGAACAACTGGTAAAGTTCTCAGAGTATAAATGAAGCTTCTAACGTTCAAGCCCAATTATAATAACAAAGAAAATAAAAACAAGTACAGGGCTCTGGACAAAGAAAATTAATAATTTTTGGTTTAGGGTAGGTTCTTTCAACACCTTCACCTTTTCAACACCTTCATGCAGAGGAATGGGAGAGCTAGGCTTCACTGGTTTGGCTGTGGGGGACGATGTCCCCTCACCCTGTCTGGCGAGCGGTCCCTACCTGCTTGTACTTGGCAGGGAGGCTCCAGCCGCAGGCCTGCAATCGCCCGTCATCATTCCGCACGTGCTCCCGGACCTGGCGGTACTGCTCCCGTTTCTGCTCACGACGTGCCGAAGACGTGCAGTCACTGAGGAGAGAAGGAACAGCGTTACTGCTCGACCTATGGTTAAAAACAGAAGCCGAAGGTGACGGGAGCATCACTGTAGCAGGGGGAGAAAACACAAAGCAAACCAAATCCACCTTTCTGCAAACTGATGCAGGAAATTGTAGAGAGAAAATACCTGTTAAGAAGCAGACACAGGCATCCCTAATCTCTAACTTCCTGATACCTGAATGACGTGGCAGGCCAGATCATTGTCATCTCCACTTCAGTGCTCCAAGAGCACTCCAGAAACAAGGAATCAACCTTCCATAAGACCTATGAATCTATGAGATTATACCAATTTTTGCTTATCTGTTACAATTTATGGATCCAATGTCGCCACCAGGAAGGCATTTTGAGTTCTTCCCTTCGTCATTGTAGTCAACTATTTATTTTCCTGCCCATTTTAAAGCTTTCTCTGCTGACAAGCAAAATATGCGTTTACTGCTGTTGAAACTGCTGGTTTCAACAGAACAACTCCAGCTTTGCACTGGCAAAGGTTGAAAGCAAAATTGATCTGTGAGCTCTTAAGATACGTTTTAATATAAACAAAGGCGTTTTGAATACCAGTTCCATCTCTCAATAGATTTTTAAAGTATCATTCCAAGGTACGAACAACATCAGCAAAAAAATCCCATCCAAAACAAAACCCTGTACACTCACACAAATAACAACATATATGCTTAAAACAAAACCAGCCCCCTGCTAAAACAAAACACTTCCCTGCACATGCTTCCTCCCCTGGGGAGAGGATGAGAGAGCAAACAGCTGCTGACAGCAGTTAGTCCCATCATGTAATGCACTGCTGAGAGGCACTCAGACACCACTCAGTGACGATGATATTGTAATCAGGTAACAAGAACAGAATAAAGGCAGTGGGTATCTATAAAATACAAATTTACCCTTCTAAAGACAATCTCTCTTCTCCTGATCTAGCGCCTTTCCAACAAATCCTGATTGCACAAGTTATAATACTTTACCATCGCATTCTCCAAAGCCCTTCCACAAAAACATCCCACATACGAAACCGTACAGTCTCGTAATGGTAGAACACATGCATTTTGAAGGCAAGCAAAGCACAGGCGAGTTTTCTCCCTTCGTGTCAGAGACATAAAAGATAGGAGAAGAGTTTGCAGTAGCAACACGTAGAGGCTCTTTATTAGCATGGTTAAGATTAAAACCAAATCTTTTAACCTAAACGTGCTGTTCATCAAATCCATAGCTTTCCAATTTAGAGAGAAGGATGTTGTGGGGGACCGTGTCAAAATAATCAGGTAACAAGAACAGAATAAAGGCAGTGGGTATCTATAAAATACAAATTTACCCTTCTAAAGACAATCTCTCTTCTCCTGATCTAGCGCCTTTCCAACAAATCCTGATTGCACAAGTTATAATACTTTACCATCGCATTCTCCAAAGCCCTTCCACAAAAACATCCCACATACGAAACCGTACAGTCTCGTAATGGTAGAACACATGCATTTTGAAGGCAAGCAAAGCACAGGCGAGTTTTCTCCCTTCGTGTCAGAGACATAAAAGATAGGAGAAGAGTTTGCAGTAGCAACACGTAGAGGCTCTTTATTAGCATGGTTAAGATTAAAACCAAATCTTTTAACCTAAACGTGCTGTTGAGAGAACTTTTGCCTTCACCTAAACTCCCTGTCAACAGGGTTGGGTAAGACATTCCACCCCGTTGTGCCAAGGCCGCTATCACACACTACCACAAAAGCCCTGCATCATTCTATCGTGCAGTCTGCGAACACTAGTGCTGAACTAGGGCCCTGCTGAGATGAACCGTCATGGCCTAGAAAGCCACAGCAGCAATATGTTTGGGAGGACAAAGTTTGCTGAGCCCATCCACATGGCAACTGATGAGCGAAAGATCAGGGAGATAAACCACAAGAGACAGAAACGTATTAACATCACACATACTTTTTTTCAAGTGGAAACCAGCTTATTTTAAGAGAAGCTGCTATCTGGGAGAGCTGCAGGGGGACCTGGCTTGGCACACAGCATGCAACTCACTCTTCAGGGAAGAATTCCAGGGTGCGGCTGCCAGAGGAGATCTGGCACATGGTGTGACTGCGGCGCTGGCTGAACCCTGCCGTTGTGGGAGACTTGTAGTGGATGTTCACAGATGGGTAGGTCCTCTTTGCTGGTGGGGGACTTGAGGAAGAGCTGAACAGACGGCTGAAGCTAGGGACAGGAAGAGGCCAACAAATATGAGAAAAGGTGTGTGGGGAGACAACACACCATAGATTCACAACAGGGGAAGCAAGAAATATGCAATCAGGGGCTGTAAGCCCTTCGTGAAAACTGCCCTATTTCAAACATCGAGCTCAATCTTCAGTTTGATTGACGTAAGGTGGTTTTAGCTTCCAGAAACAGACACCTTCTGTAAACAGCCCTTTATTAAAAGTGATTATGGCTGTATGTATGTTCCCATTCCAGGGTATTCGAGATCTTTTTCAGCTTGTAAAACAGAACTAATGTGGATGGTTCAGATCTGATTTTAATTTCACTACGGACAAAGGAAGCCCTTGAAGGCAAAAGGGTTCAGCTAACAACACTTTTAGTTGACGTTTCATTCATGTCAAGAGTCTATTAAGTTGCTGCCTAAAGTATAAATGGCAATGCTTCCCCTTTTCTTAATCTCACATAAACCACCAAAGAACTTACAACTGCCAAATGGTGGATTTCTTCTTCTCCTGGACGGATGGGTGCTCACGGGAAGCCCTAAGGACAAACACAGCAGAAGCAAGTTAATTTCTACCCAAATTTCTGCCAACCAGCAGGCCATTTTCATCAAGGAAGCCATGTCAAAATTCAGATTTCACTCTAACATGTTTCAAAACACAATGGAGAAAGCGACAGGCTTTAATGTAAGCACACTCAACCACTTTATGTTTCAATGTTGACATGAAGTGCAAGTAGGTGGGTTCAATTTGAAGTTTTATCAACTCCCTGCAACATTATCATTGCCACAGTACAGCCTGGTAACTACAAACCCCAGCGTTATGTTCACTTCCAGCCATAGCCTTTAGAATTCATTAACAACTGCCCAGTGTCTCCAAATTACAATGGCAACTCGAGACTTTCAGCCCAGGTTCAGGAATAAAGAGAGAAATAATTAGGTATTAGGAGAGAAGCATCTACAGTTTGGAAAACTTTTGGCACTTCTCAACCCGTATCTTGGTAGGGGTTCCATTGACCACAAGGTCAAACATGGCCAGGTTCTGTCCTAAATAGGAATGTTCAGCAACACCCAGACTCACCTGATCATCTCTGTCCACCTGACAGCCTCCTGGAGCTCCATCAACCTCTCTTTGTATTGATTGCGCTCCATCAGAACCCGGGCCATTTCCACACGGGTGAAGCGGCGGCGCTGAGCTATGGGAATGTTGTCCTGCAGGGGGGAGGAGCACTGCTTCAGCCAACAAAAGATGGAAGGGGATTGATGTTAGTACAGGGCAAGTCAGGAGACAGAAAGACATATTTGCTAGTTCTCTTCCTGTTCTGTTTGATTACCCCTGGATTTCCCCCTATGAGATGCTAATTCTAGACAAGTGATCTCCAAACTATGGTCCACAGACCTCTGGGGTGTTCTGCAAACCCATGGAAATTAGAATTAGAACCACCACCCAATTGAAAACCCCACCCAGGGACTATTGCCAGCAAAGTGCTTTGGTAGTCCACAAGGAATTATGAGAGTTGACAGTGGTCCGTTGGTCCAGAAAATTTGGAAACCAAAGTTTTAGTTCATTAGCAAATCCAGTCACAAGCAGCAGGGAGCACCATGTAATGCCATCTGCCCCCTCAAGAGGACTAGGAAGGAGGCGTTCTGTTAGTACACACTGTTAAAGGTGTAGGGCACAAGAACCTAAAGAAATGCCTTTTCCACTTTGGTGACACAACTCGGCTTTCCAATGAGGGCACATGCAGCTTTGGGTTAGGAAGCAACAGGAATGAGCTTCTGTTTGTACCTTTTGAGGAGTGGAAAATGGGAATAACATGGCTAAGTTAGGGAAAATATCTGCCCAAAAAGAAATCTTAAGGATTTGGGGAACTCATTACTGGGAAGCAGCACTGGGTTCTGCCTAGACTGTGGCAATTCCCAAGCTCAGCCTGGCTGGTGAGTACTGCTGAGAGCACAAATTACTGCGAGAACACAAATTAACCAAGTCCCTCTCCCGCCTCCCTGGACTTGGAATAAACCTGGATGACTAGTCAAAACAAGAAGTGTATAAATGAAAAGGGATTTTATAAACTTTTTTTTAAAAAAATTTAAAAAACCAGCGCTCCTGTCAGTTCAGCTTAGAAGAAATCCAAACCTCTTCAGCATTTCGTAAGCACAACTTGAAAATTTTCCTACCTAAATTCTCAACAGACCAATTTCACCCCAGTTAAGTCAAGAGAATTAGCTAGAATTGAACCTGCTCCAATACCTTTCACAAAGGAAGAACACAGTAATATTGAAGTGCATCGAATTCCCTGTCCTAGCAGAGTGACATTTACAGGGAAAATTTCTGTTACTGCTTTGGTTTGCCTTTTCTTTTTGGCTACAGTTGGTCTTTGCTGAAAAGCCTCTACCTAAGCCAAAACAGTTTGAAGAGCTGTCATAGAAGACCAGTCCATGAGCCTTCTCTGCCTGTATCCTCTAACAGGCAGTACTGGCTTATGTAAAAGAAATCATGAGAAGAACAATGCCACAAGATTGAGATTACAGAACTAACAAAAGGCGGCAGTTACAGCTGCAAAGCTGTCTGTGTAACTTGGATTTCACTGTGCAAAGTCTTCATGCTTACAGCTTTGCTGCAAACATGGAGACAAGCTGTTCTGGACAAGCCTGACTATCACAAGGCCACAAGAGAAACCACGCTGCACACCAGACTGTAATTCAAAACTAGGCAGAATCAGATAAAACAGGAAGGTGCCGAGCAGGGCACCGCTCTAGCAGCGTTCTGCAGAAACCACCTTGTGCACGGAATTGCCACCGCGTCAGCTGCTCATCTTTGCCAAACTACGGCTTGGAAGTCATATGAAGAGGTCATCTCACAGCATCTATTAGCAATGCTCATCAGCAACAACCCACAGGTCACCAGCTTTGCCCTCATCGTTAACCAAGGCAGATCAACCTACACCCCAGGACTCACATATATGAAGTAATACAGAGTAAGTATATAAACCCCCTTTCCCCACAGGCATTTTAGTAATGTAATATACCAATTCGGTACAGAGATAGCTGCTTACATCCTCCACCTCCTCTTTGGGTTCTCGTCGGGCAACAATTGCTTCAGATTTCACTCTAGGAAACAGGAAGAAAGGCATCAAACCAGCAAGTGCTACCATGGCTGGCCCTGAGGTGCTTTGGGAGAACCCCCTATGGGAAGGTCTGTCTGCGTGCATCACAAGGAAACGTTTTCGAACTGCAAGCCAAGTGTTACAGATTATAAGATGCTTCTCTGAAATTTCTCCCTCTCTCTTGCAGCATGTTACTCTGAACAGCCTCACTCACACCACTCCATTTCTTTGGAACATTCCATGTAAGCCCCAAAATACTGACAATCAATTTCTATTTCAGAGCCGTAATATAGGTTCAAACGTTTGATGAAGTCTTAGCCATGGGAAAATCAAGCCGTTACCAGCAGTGAAAATGCTGGCTTAAGTTCTTCTTCCAGGCTGCTTCTGTTTTCAATGCAGTGCAAAAAGCCTCCAATGTGAAGAACGCTTTGCCATAATGGTAAAGAAGAGAACACCAAATCCGTGTTAATAAAATACTTAATGTATTCATCTGAGTGCTTTTAATTTCTTTAAACTCTTAAAACAAGGTGCAGTCATGCGGTCCCATTTGAATTACAAGCACTTTTATTAACAGCAGAGACACTGCAGAAAAAAAATTCTGTCCCCATCTACTGTAAAGGCACACTTGCCAGTTAAAGCTCCATGTCCCTACCGCGTAACATATTAAATACATTATGTATATTATGAGAGACTCAAAAAGGCATTTGAAAAAAATCAGACCTGCTTCCACTGCTTATGAGACTACTTTCATTTCAGACATTTTGAACAACGAAAGGACCAGCCTGTGCTGTTTTTAGTGATTCTGTGCTCGGATTAGAGAGGCAACCTTCTAGATTCCAGCTGCAAAAGAAACACTGTCCTCTGAATTGAGGTACCGCAGCGAGTAAAAATGTCATTATGTTCCTTTGAGCCCCGTGGGGCACCCTGAGTTTTATGGATGCGAAATCATCACAGGCTTTGCTCGGCATTTAGGCTTCGGTTTCTCTAGTTTTTGTGGAAAATAACTGGGATCTCTCCAAATGCTACCTGCGTAGGACTTGGAAATCTCTTTCGCCTCTTCTCATTCTTGACATGAACACTGAAACAATTAACAATACTGGCATTTAAATACTGTTTGTGGGAATCTGTATTAGCTCTTTCATTAAATGAACGAGCATTCATTCCTCTCAGAGCTGTCATGGCTGCTGTGAGGATCAAGCTCTTGGCAGTTTCCTTCCAAACTGTTGAGTTTGAAATCCCCCCTGCCTTTTTTTTTTTTTTTTTTTTTTTTAATTGCAAATTGAAACTCTGAACGCTCCACTCCAGGGAACCTGGATTTGCAGTTCCTGCTGCAGAATCCCAGTCCTGGGGAAGAAAATTCTGCGGGTTTCTAAGGTTCAATAACCCGTTTCAATCCAATAAAAACAACGACCACTAAAAGCATCTCAACCATCCACCATCAGCCTTGAGCTGCTCTGTAAGGTACCTTTGAATTCCAATGCCAACCTCTGTGAGGAGAACAGTAGAACTAACGGAGGAGCTGGGTTTGCCGTGGAGGAGGGGGGTTTGTTGCCCGTCCTCCCCACTCCCTGGGGCAGGTTGTGAATCACTCACCTTTTCAGCTCCTCCTCCAGCTCCTTGACTCTGGTTTCCATTTTGGCTTTGGCCTGCTTTGTTGCTTCGAGCTCTCCCTTCAGCACTTCTTGCTCTCCAGACAGCTGGTCCACCTTGGCAATCAAATCATTCTTCACAACGTTCAAAGCATTTCTTAAAGGTGTGAAAGGGACAATAAGCAAAAATGCCCAAACCCAGCAGCTGTCCATAAGAGAGACCTGAAACTAAAGTCACAGGCACTACAAGGGGAGTTGAACTGAGTGTATTTAAACAATTCAGTCCAGCCATAACTCATGAACATCTCGTTTATAACTAGGCAGGCAGTTCAGAGCACGCAACAGTTCCTTACTTGGTCTCCAGTAGCTGCGAGTTCTCCAACAGCAGATTCCCCACTTCTTTGCCCATCCCTGAAAAGAAAGGCCAGGCAGTTTTCACCTGCTCTCCTAGAAATACGAAGCTTGTGTGGCACTGCCTGACTCATGCTTGAGGAAGAGAAATCGCTTTTGTTAGGCCTCCCTAGGCTTCTGTGTCCTGCTGTGGAGAGTGGGGTGCCTCTTGCTGAAAGACCATGCAGCACACGCAAAGACACCCATGTGTCCTTCTGTGAAGAGCCCAAATGCAGACCTAGCTTCTTACCCCAACTTTCACAGGCTCCCTTGAGGGGGACAGAGAGGAGAGCTTCACTAACGCCAGTTAGGAGGAGTCAAATCTGTAACTCCTGGCTCACTCATGAGCTATTGCAACCATTTTTTATCAGCACTCACACAGAAAGAAGGTAGAAATTCATGGGGTTTTCCACAGAGGACAGCAGAACACTGTCCAAACTGCTGGCCAGATCTGCACATCAGTGCTTTTCTTTCTTTCTTAATATAAGCCAAATTTTCTGTTTCTCAGTACAGATTTGAGAACATGGCTGTGACCAGTTTCACGTACATGAAAGGTTTCCCATTATCAGCTTTCCACCAGAGCAATTTGAACAGGACTTTAGATTATCCATTGCCCTATCTACCTTGAACAGTTTTCTCACAGGTGTTTAAAATCTGAAGTCTCAGTCCCATCGCTTAAGACCCACGTTTAAGAAAACACCTACAGCAGATATAGTGCACTTGCACTCGGGCATCAACGTATGATGGCTGCAACATGCAGACTAGGCTGCAAGCACCTGGAAAAATCTGGGGCTAAGAGTGAAGGTCAAATTCAGTATTTCATGAAACCAAACAGAAAGCAATGTAGGGACCAAAAGCACATCTGGATTGCTTCCTGCTGCCAGGGACTTGCTGGCTCCCAGGGGCAGCTTCTGTCTTACAGTGGGGAGTAGAGGCTACCCGAGAGCTAAAGGCAGAGAGGCCCGTCCCTGCTGGGGGACAGTGCTGAGGGTTGCAGCTCATTTCTCACCGCAGGTCCCAGAGCATGAAGAAGTCTCACAACCACCAGTGTTTGTGCTGAAGCGCTCCTTGTCCTGCCCTCTGAACTACCTCCTCCTTTACAGCAAAGACATCAACAGTTTTCATGATCCATTATTTGCTGATTCATTAATATTTGCAATAAAATAAAAACAACACAAACTTGAAGCAAATGGAAGTTAGAGAAACATGGCAGCATACAAGAAGTGAGAACACATCACAACACTCCAACATACAGATCCTCTTCCCACAGTTAAATGGGATGAATTCATGATGGCAAAAGCAAATTCCCAGCAAGAATGGGAGTAAGAAGCAGCATTTTCAAATAATTTTTGAAAAATTATTAGACAGATAATTAATCACTTTGATGTTTCAGGCAGTGTGTTCTTTGGACACTGTGTCGAAGAATACTGCAACAGCCAAAAAGCGAGCG
The DNA here is from genome assembly GCF_000687185.1 of Egretta garzetta. NCBI lineage: Eukaryota > Metazoa > Chordata > Aves > Pelecaniformes > Ardeidae > Egretta > Egretta garzetta. The sequence continues at coordinate 110,104 of NW_009258796.1, forward strand.
ATGCTATCTGCAGAGTAAACTGAGGTGTATTTTTGGTTTGGTAAGGTGAATGACCTACAGCTCCTTTTTTTTGTGGCATGCCCTATGTTCATCAGAAGACCAAGACATCATGTGTTTCTTGTTTCTTTTTATTGATTATAAATAAATATTTAGCCATAAGACATTAAAATGGCACAAGGATGTTACAGGTGCTGAGGGACATCAAGGGAAATAGTTCATCCCCAATTTTTTTGGACTGAATGACTAAGTCTTTTTTTCTTCCCATTCTTGAGTCATCTATCCCTCGCTGCAGGTGCTTTGGGGAGAGAAAGGAGCTCTGGTGAAGAGGGTGAGCTGTCATGCCAGAACTAAAAGCCATACAGTGTCCCAACCATCAGTAGCAGTATTTGTATGTGCCACAGTCACAGCCCAATGCTTTAACCACTAGCCCTTCAGACATTTAAGCAGGTCTGTAGGGCTAGTCTGGCAATAAAGACAAGGATGAAGCCATCCAAGAGCCATAGAATGGACACTATGAGATAGCCTTATGCGCACTGTAATGGGAAAGCCCTGCTCATGGCAAAAAACCCACTGTGGAGTGACTAAAAGGAGATCTCTTCACCCCTTTGTGGCGTGGAGCAGAGGGGAGAGAGGTCTGGACAGAGCCCTGCCTAACAGAGCCCATCCTATGCTGCCCACCTCCAGGCAAATAGTGTGAAGCATCAAAGTGGATAATCAACGACAAGAAACAGAGAAGAATCCCCAAACCACCGCTACTGACCAGCTGCGTCCTGCTTCTTGGAGAGGTGATACCACCACCACAAAAAAACAAACCAAGGGAACGCAAGACATATGGAGGGATGTTGAATGAATGGAAGAAATTTAGAAAGAAATGCACATTAAAAAACAAAAGAAAAAAAAACAAAAGAAAAAAGGCCTTCGCCTTACCAAAGAAATCATCCCGTACTATGAGAGCCATCCCACACGAGAAAGGGAACAGAAAGAGATGGGGACAAAAGGGAAGAAAGGAAGAGAAAAAAAGCAGCCATTAAATACCAGTTTGTAAACAGCAAACAGAGCAGCTCATCAGCATGTGTACATCTGTGTGCGGTGCCAGTATATGTGATGCTCGGCAGTAACTGATCTACACCCTGTTCTGCTGCAGCCTGGCCTAACGGGGATGTTACACCCGCGACGTCAGGACACGCTCAAGATGAGCTCATCTGCTTCTTCCACCTCCACCATCTCCCCTGGATGGCACGTCTTTGGGTTTCCCAGCCCCACAACAAAGGTAGCTCAACAGACATTATGAGTAGGGTGGGGGAAGGACAGGGGCAGGAGGAAAAACAAAAGGGGTGGGGGGGTGGGGTGGTGGATATCAAAGCTTCATCTGGCCTTTTTGCACCGGCCCAAACCCACCCCTGCACTGCAACAAGCTCCAACTCAACTTCAGTGGGAGATTTCCTGAGAAAGGACCACGAATAAGTGGCTGACAGTAAAAACTCTTTTAACTGAAAGGATGATGCCATCTCTTTCTTTTGTAACCCCACAGAGCCACCACCAAGAGCTGCTGGCCAAAGGAACGGGACAGAGCTTAGTGCTGCACAGCATTACACTATCGCGCGCGGCCTTTACAACAGGGAAAACTTCATCCAGCTTGCACTGAAATCAAGAGAGATCCCCTTGACTTCATCTGAGACTGCATCAGGGCCCACGTGCATTTTATGGCAAGGTGCAAACCTTCTGATGACAGAGCAGTGAGTCTCCTTCACCAGAACAAGAGGCAGAGCTATCACTTAAACTCCTGCCAGAAAGGCAAAGCTTCAACAGAAGACAGAGGCTTTGCCACTCTAATCCAGCAAGAAGGCGTCTCTAATGTCACTGCAGCTACTCCAGAAGAGGGCCAGGATGCATCAACTAACCCACAGCGGCCATCGTGCACACGAAGGGGTTCCTTACAGCATGGTTTGCTGAGAGGAGAGCAGGGACCTAACTCAGTCCTGTGCCTACCCAAGCTCTTCTCCACGCACGGCACCGCTCCTGACAAAAATAAAGCACTTTGAGCCCCAAGACCTTGAGTGACAGGCCGGTGTAACACAGTGGAGCAAACCTGCAGAAAGCCACTAAACCGCAGCAGGCGTGTGAGCACGGAGCGGGGATGTCCTGCTGCCCAGGGACCCACTGGTGCAAGGCAACCAAGCCAGGCAAAGGTGGGAGAAGTCCGCAAAGCCAACCGTGTTTGGACAAGAGCAGGGGAGTATCACACGTGTATACCATGTCATTTGACCTCAACAAGGAAAAAAGAAGTAAGAAAGGAAACTGAGCAGAGGAGATACACACCTGAGAACTCCCCTATGGGCCATGTCCAGCGAAGCACAGAGAGACAAGGGAAAAAAGGAAGTGAAAAAAGGATCAATCAGTGACTGAAACCAACAAAATAAAAATTTTGTTCAAAAAAAATTAACAATGATTCAGCCATTTCAATGTCAAAAGGCATGAAATAGTAAGGACAGGACCTGCCATGACTGTAGATGGCATGACTCTACATACAGGACATTAAAAAAAAAAAAAAAAAAAAAAAAATCAAGGGAAGGTAACCCGTGGTACTACTGCAACCACATGCCTCAGCTACCCCCCTGCCTTTTCCAGACGTGAATCTCAGGCAATTGCATCTTCCTGAACTGGATAAACCTTTATTTTCTCTTTGTTTTCTCTTTAGTTAGTCGTGTACCACTAAATGCAGAACAGCTGGTTCCCACTGCTTTCTTATTTCCCCTCCCCTTCTGATTTTACCAACTAGATCTTCTGATAATAAACACGCTCTTCAACAATACTTCAGCTTGCAAAAGACAGTTGCATTTAAAACCTTTTTTCTTTCCCCCTTTTTTACAGTGCAGTGCTGGGACTCAGTTTGAGAATCCCATTTCAACTTCTGTACAAAAAACTATAAATGAACTTACCGCTAATATGGCTGAATTCCTGTCTTCACCACAAAACCTCTGTTATTTGAAGGGAGGTTTTACTCTCCAAAGCAAACACCATTGAGCATCCTAAAACTGAAAGGAAGGACCTGCCCGTAGCACACAACCAAACCGCTAGTGCTCCTTTGCACCCAGGAACTCTTGGGACAGTGAAGAGCAGGAAGGGGGAGATGGGAGAAGGGGGAGCCTACCCAGGACTGGAAGGTAAGAACCTGCAGCTAAGAGGTGAATATGCAGGAGAACAGCCAGCTAGTGTTCCTAAGGTTGGAGTGACAAAGAAGGGAATTTGGTCCACAGTTACCACTAGTAAATAATTGTTCTCATTCCACGTTTTTCCCAGGAATACGTCCTATACATACGCATGCACGTAAAGCAGTATTAGAGGCAGGGGGGGAAACCCACATATTTTAATTATGATTTTATATGTAAAAATTGCAATGAAGGGTGCCAATTTTGTACCAGATGTTGGCCGCTTTGCAGATATCCAGACAGAATGAGTGAGATTTTCCACTCAAGAAACAGACTTGCCTGCCAGCTACTGCTCAAGGGTAATTTCTGTACAATCCTTCTATTTTCAAGTCCTCTTTAATGACATTTCTCTTTCTTTAAGAAACTGAGTCCAAAAGGAGAGAATATTCTTTGAAGATTGATTGCCAAGTTCTGAGCAAGAATAGAGGAAATATTCAAATTTTCCTCAGGTGGAGTAAGCTTCATTAATTCTTTTGATTTACAGAGAGAAGTGAGCTCCAAGAGAGAGGAATCTTTTGGCTTGTGGATCTTGTTTCTTACATTACGCCCATAAAACACAGTTTCCTCTGTGGTCTTCAGACTCTAAGGTACAGCAGGAAGAGAGAACGATTTATCTAACAAAAAAGGCAAAATCTTGAATAATGTTGACAGATTTGTCAGTACTAAGCTATAGCCTTTTGAGTCCTTTACCAGACTTCCTTAGTTCCTTCTATTGTGCAAAGCCCAAAAAAAAAAAGAAGTACTAATCTCATTTCTTGGACAGAGACATGACCTCCAAGATCTCTCTGCCTTCCTCCCTTTGCACAATCCTGGCAACGCATGTCTTCATTTTAAAGCACACTTTTATGTGGACACAGTCAGTAGTCAGAACTCAACAAAAGGATTAATCAGATTAACATTTCTCCTGGGAAACTCACAAAACTACCCAATTTCATCACAGCCCATCTCCCAGGTTTGAAAAGGAACCAGGAGAAGCTGTCCTGCACATAGTGTGGTCTCCATAAGCCACACTTACAGGGGCACTGTTCAACGACATCTCTGTACGTTTTTCTTAGAAGTGGTAACTGCCGAACAACAGATGTCTTGCAATCCAAGATCAAGCACTGGTCTTTGGGCAGCCTTATTTCTGGAATAGGTGAAGCACCTTTGACTTTAACTGAAACTTGTAAGGTTCGGGCAACTAAAATCTTTGGCCCTTTGAAAATAACAGTTTGCATTTCTCACTGATCACCGAGTCAGTCTACAGGATAATCCAAAGGTGAAGTGGATTCCTAGAAAGCAGGCTTCCGGAAGTGGGAAACAGGTTGTCTGGAGCAGTTCATACACCAAGCAAACAATCTTCCTGAATAGTAACCCTTAGAAGCTGACAATCCCTGATGCCCCAGCCATTCTGGGGAGAGAAGGAAAGTAGCAGCTGGCACAGTGATTAGCGGACGATAGCCATATAATCACCCATACGCTCCCCTACGTAAGGAAGCGCCTGATGACTGAGATAAAGCAGACAGGCATTGGCAAGACTGTCAGTGTTTTTCATGCTTTGATTCCGCTAGGAAGAGAGTTCCCAATAATGTATGAGGGCTAGCTAACCAACATTCATTCCACAGCAGGTAGATGAAGCCTTAACTGTCACATGGAGTTCCTACTGTCACCTTAACATTAAGCAGGAGTACCAGCCCTTCTGCAATGACTGCTAACATCCAGGTGATTCTCAAACCTGGAAATCTTGGTTTTCCCTCTAAATTCTTGGTTTTGTAAGCACCTGCACAGATTGGCTCCAACTGCAGGCAGAAAAAGCCTGTGCCTTCATCTTGACTCTTCTGTAGATTTTTTCTTCCAGCAATCTTAAGTTGGAGGTGAAACATTTATGTTTTATCACTTCAGGCAATGGTCCTGTATGACAGCTCTCCTGCATGTTGCAGGGCTAAGCACCATGCTTCTAAAAAAAACCCCAGAATTATCCATATGAAAAAGGTATTGCAAGCATTCTGATGATAGTCCGAAACATGTTCCTACATTCCAGTCATGCTATTGCCTATAATAGTAACAATTTCACAGATTTTTGTTGTTGATAAAGCAAGAAACATTGCATTAACCTCCTTTCAAGTCTTCCATCCACGTCTTCATCATTAAGTCTTCAGTGAATAGGGTAACATCTATCTTCTCTGCAGAAACATACCCTTTCAGAGGCTCCTAATACACAACTCGTATTCAAAGGTGATACAAGTATCTTCCTAATTTAATTTCTGCAAAGGTGAGCTCCTGCAAACCTGTGACATGATTCAGATCATCCTGTTCTGGACAGACATACGGAACCAAACTTAGAAGATTGTCCATAAGCAGCTCTTAGGTCAGTAATCACCAGAAAGGAAACATACACTTTCAGATCACATCTCTTGCTACTAAATTCATAAGGCCTATTATTGGAGCCCTCATGTCTCCTAAAGCTTCTTAAATCAAGCAGTAAAATGGAAAGTGAGCTACATAGTTATACACTTTGTCAGCTGCTTATGGTCCGAGTATTCAGAGACCGCTCATATTGTCCTGATTAAGGAAAACAGTCAGCAGGACTTAAGAACATGCTTAAATTCTGTCATGAATTCAGGTCTGTCATGAATTCTGTCATGGATTAAGGTCTAGATACTCAAGAGTCTAACACCAAGAGTACGGCAAGGGCTCAGACTGCCACCTGCGACAAAGCTGCTTCTTTGACTGCTTCCAAGTCCTAGTCAGGAATACAGAATATAGCCAGCCTTCAGGTATTACAAGCTCCATCAATATCAGCCTAAAAAGTGAATTCCTACACCTCTTACACTGACTAAAAAAAAGGGTGAAAACTGCAATGCAGACCATAATATTTCCTAATCATTTAAACTTCAAAAACTTAATAAAAAGGAGTTACTTTCTTGCAAATTTCTAACAAACTCTTTATTCCAAGTGAAACGGAGCAAATTTTGTCTTTGAACTGCTTGTGTGGGAGGATCCTGTAGAAAAATAACTTATGCACATAAAGACAACCCAAATAAAAGTTACCCAACAGTTTAAGTTGTTGTCTAAGTAAGCATTACTGTACTGCAGGTACGTGTTTCAGTCACATAATGTCTCAAATTCCATGCCATTTTTTTTAAAAGCTAAACATCCAAGTTCTGAAACAAAAGTGAGAATTTAAGTGCTTCTAGGAGCTTTATATAGTTATTGTACCAGAGAAAACAGAATGGTTCTAAATAAGTTTTACCTAGCAGATCTGCTCCTTCATCAACATCTCCGATAACCTCGGACCCTGCTGTGGACAGTTCATGATACAGAGAGTCCGTGTTGATGCCAAATGCTTTGTTCACAATCCCCTGTGTTGGGCTGTTGTTGGAAGGAAAACAAAAACAAAAACCAAGGACTCTCATTACTTGGCAACATTTAAGCTCAAACATTTTTCTCTGAAACAGTGACCATCCCAGACCATTGAGCTCAACCCCCCGAACACACATCCCACCTGTTCACCATGGGCTGATTCAGGGAACGTAAAGAAAAAAGTGTGGTTTATTCCCCATATCAAGGTCAAGTACCTATCATGTACAACCTCAGAGCTCGTCCAGCTGGCTTCCTTTTAAATCACAACAGTTAATGACTATTCAACATTTGACAGAAAAGATTCAACTCACAGAAGCTCTCAGCTCTGACTTTTCAGACTGCAAGGATTCCCATGCTCCTATTAATTTCCATAGCCACCTTAGAGAGCAGTAAGATCAGATCAGGACTCAAATGTTGAAAACAGCAATGGTCTTTTTTCTTCACCAACTAGTAAGTGAAACCAACCTGCAGGGTTAGTTTCTTTTTGGGGTGAGCATGCACTGAAATGCTTCTTCATGTGTCAGCAAAACGTATTTCATTAAAGGTAAATCAAAATTAATGTTTTTTAATCTGTTGTGATTTAACCCCAGCTGTCAACTAAGCACCACACAGCCACTCGCTCACCCTCCCCCCTCAGTGGGATGGGGAAGAGAATCAAAGGGCAAGACTAAGAAAACTCACGGGTTGAGATAAGAACAGTTTAATAATTGAAATAAAATAAAAATTAAAAAAAAAAATTGTAATGAAAACAACAACCACCACCAAAAAAAAAAAAGGAACAAAATCCAGGAAAAACAAATGATGCAAGTGCTCACCATGCACCGAGCAATGCCCAACCCATCCCCGAGCAGCAATCACTGGCCCCCAGCCAACTCCCCCCAGTATATACTGGGCATGACATCATACGGTGTGGGATAGCCCTGGGCTCAGCTGGGGTCGGCTGTCCTGGCCGTGCCCCCTCCCAGCTCCCTGTGCCCCTGGCAGAGCAGGGGGAGCTGAAAGGTCCTTGCCTGGTGTAAGCAACAACTAAACCACCGGTGTGTTACCAACATTCTTCTCATCCTGAATCCAAACCACAGCACCATGCCCGCTCTGAGGGAGAAAACTGACTCTGTCCCAGCCGAAACCAGGACACAATGGTATCATATGAGAGCACATTTCCACCTCTTACTGTCTTTGGCAGCATCAAGAATCTTCCCGCATTTCTTGACGAAACCAACCTGCAGGGTTAGTTTCTTCTTGGGGTGAGCATGCACTGAAATGCTTCTTCATGTGTCAGCAAAACGTATTTCATTAAAGGTAAATCAAAATTAATGTTTTTTAATCTGTTGTGATTTAACCCCAGCTGTCAACTAAGCACCACACAGCCACTCGCTCACCCTCCCCCCTCAGCGGGATGGGGAAGAGAATCAAAGGGCAAGACTAAGAAAACTCACGGGTTGAGATAAGAACAGTTTAATAATTGAAATAAAATAAAATTTAAAAAAAAAAATTGTGATGAAAACAACAACCACCACCAAAAAAAAAAAAAGGAACAAAATCCAGGAAAAACAAATGATGCAAGTGCTCACCATGCACCGAGCAATGCCCAACCCATCCCCGAGCAGCAATCACTGGCCCCCAGCCAACTCCCCCCAGTATATACTGGGCATGACATCATACGGTGTGGGATAGCCCTGGGCTCAGCTGGGGTCGGCTGTCCTGGCCGTGCCCCCTCCCAGCTCCCTGTGCCCCTGGCAGAGCAGGGGGAGCTGAAAGGTCCTTGCCTGGTGTAAGCAACAACTAAACCATCAGTGTGTTACCAACATTCTTCTCATCCTGAATCCAAACCACAGCACCATGCCCGCTCTGAGGGAGAAAACTGACTCTGTCCCAGCCGAAACCAGGACACAATGGTATCATATGAGAGCACATTTCCACCTCTTACTGTCTTTGGCAGCATCAAGAATCTTCCCGCATTTCTTGACAGTCTCATGGCTCAAGCAGAAAATAGCTTTTACAGGAGGTGAGAGTGAGGCAACCTCTGGGATTGTCATTGCCTACTCTAAAAAATGGTCTTCATGTGAGTATAAATACTTCTAAGTGCCCTGCCCTGTATGAGGGGAATCAGCCACCAGGAAGAGAATCTGGGCAATTTTTCCAGCAGTCCAACAGAAAGGTCAGTACCACTGGAGGTTATCTCGAGTTGTGTGGCTTCATTCTGAGATAAATCAGGTCCCAGTGATAAAGCCTGGAGGTTACAAATGGGGTACAGTAGCTGCTCTGATATTGCAGTTACAGCACATTGCAGAGAAAAAGAAAAAAAAATGGCTTTTTTCAATTACAGAAAAATTACAGCAACCCAGACATGTGAGAGCACTGAGGGTGCCGTGGCTGTACCACAATTAATCAGCTCACACAGTCTAAGGGATAGCAAAAGTGAGAAGAAGCAACCAGCACTCAGTGTCTGACCTGAAGACCCAATTCAGGTTGCACCTACCCCTTCAGCACTTAATTTTCTGAAGCTGTACAGATCTCGAAAGCATTCTGCTTTTAAAGCAGCAAGCACACTGCTGAGCAGCTCCAGAGGTAGCTTGTGTCTCCTGTAGCTTCCATCTCACTGCCTGGATCAGAGATCACTGCCTGAAGAGTGCAGCAATCCCAGTGCAGCAACCCTCTCTGTTCCCTTTTTTTCCTTGGGTTTGGCCAATTTTTCATCTGATCTCATCAGCCACTTTTGTCCTCCCCACAGAGCTGTTTCAGCTACCTAGATTCCTCCTGCCTCTGACCCTAAAAATTGTCTGTGCATCCTACATATTCTGAGGGGAGCTTAACGGTATGTGGTTTCACATTGAGAAATGCATCTGTTACTGCTGCTCATACCCTTCTTGATGAGGGTGCTCAACAGGGGGAATCCATTCCAGATTTGGACTCTTAGAAAACCTTGCTCTAACTTTGTTAGGGTATTATCTTCTGTATACCTGTCAGAGTTAGGGGATTATTTTTTGCTGGCATAGTGCCAAATTACCCACTGGATGAGGGTAAAAATTAATGAATCCTGTAAAATTAACCACCAGACCTTAGTAAAAATAAATCAAGGTACCTAGACTAATAATTCTAGACTAATACATGCCTCACAGAAATATGGTGGCCAAATTAATAGTCATTAGGGAGCCTCCTATTTAGCACAAAAGTGGTGATGGATAGGAACCAGAGCAGCACAGTAGTTCAGTAAAACTCTGCTAATTCAGAGGACTCTGTTGAGGTCCTGAGTGCCTTGATGGGTCAAAATTGCACCTAGGACCTACACCCACCCACTGGTCCAAGGGATCCCTTTAAGCTCAGGCCTGCGCCTTCGGTCCTTCTCTGAGCTACACTATAGGTCTACCTGTCTTCAGCCCTGTCTCCTGCTGCTCATGGGTAGCACCGGGACCTAATTCATCCCCTTGCCTTGCCTGGGGCTGCTGATGGAGCTTGCTATCAGTGCTCTGCCCTCTCTGCTCAGAACCTGCGGGACTGAGATCGCTGGGCTATGCCTGCTTGTTCTTCCTCCTGGAGCAGCCCTGCTCCTGCTCCTCAAATACTTGAAAAAAATAAAACTGAAAAAAGCTTGATGTTTTAAAACTGATTTCAGAACTGATCTCTTATTAGATGAATGCATCTCTTCCGTCTTCCTGATAGCTTAAGTCCATGTCCCCTTTGCCCGTCTTAAACCTTTTGTTGCTCCTTCTCCCTGTCTTCCCTGTTCCAGTACAGCAAACAAGCCCAGTTCTGGGTCAGCCGGACAGATCCTTCTGCAGATTACTTGCCGGACATTTGCCTTCTCTGAGGAACTCAAAGAAGGTCAGGACCTCTTATATTCATGCTAGGCAGAATATATGGACTTTCTCACACAGCTGCATCTTGAACCCATGTGAGCCACAGGATCCATTCCTCACTCCTCATAAAACCAAGTCTAAGGCCACACAGTGAAAAGTCACAACCAATACCTGTTACCACTGCGTTCCAGGCGGGGGTCTTGACACATATCCAGCTCTGGAGTAGAGTCTATGATGTCCTGAACATCGGACCACTCATCGCTGCTGCCCATTCCTAAGTAAGACAATACATATGATCGATAGGATCAGGACTTTCACAGGATGGTGTTCCTTGAAGGGACTTTTGCAGCTCTGAATATCAAGGTTTCAAAACTTCATGGTTCAAAATCTTAAAATAGAACAGAAAATGCACCAGTGCTGGGAAGGTGCCCTCACAATTCCAGAGCAGGAGGACCATAAGCATTCCCTCCCTGCCATCACACCAGAGTGTCACCAAGGTCATTGGCCTGAATCCCCATCAGAATGTGATAACTAGAAGTACTTCATCTGTTAAAATAAATTCCAAATAAACTTTTTATCTGTCAGTAAAGACTCTTCCATCACCATGCAGCTTTAGCTGAGAACGAAGGCATTGGTGATTTTCTGTACAGCTTCACAGAGATCACTGTAGTTATGAACTGGCACTATTTAGTTTGAACAGAAGTAATTTTTCAATACAAATTCTCAAGTCTGCAACTGGTTTAGATACCCATCACAGTGAGATTTCACTTAAAAACTGATACATGAAATCTACTCTGGTTTCTGTATAATCTACAGCCTGAAGTCAGTATTTAAGGAAGGAGCCTCCTCCTCTTGCTAAGTCACACTTAGTGGATACCGAACTGTTCAAAAGCTCAGACTTGCACCTACTCTAAACAAACATGAACACACTGTCCGTTCATGCAAGAAATTCCTGAAGGATTAAAGACCTAATTTGTAACCTACATCAGTCCCTCACTAGTGTTAGAAGTGAAATTTCTGACCTTTCCAAACGGCCTCAGTAGCCAAATACACAAAGTCCATGACAGCTGCAGTGTTGATTTTATTCTTTTAGGCTGGCACTATGCACCAGCTGGCAACAAATGCCGTGCTTGAAGACAAAGCGTGATGTGTATCTGTTGCCAAAGCAGGCATCTATACACCAGTGGTTCTCAAGCTCACAGAAACAGAGAGTTCCTTTTCTTTATTTTTTCAAGCTGGGAAGCTTTTCTGCAAATACCTTTGAGTACCTTTTTTTGGTAGTTCAGCTCTAAGGCATTTGCATCACTGACAGACATTTTAATTATAGATGCATAAAGTACATAATTAAAATTCAAGTATCTCAGCATGGAGATCTGATTTTGCATTATGTGTGAGAAATAGCTGAAAGGTTGAATATGCAGAGCACGTAGGAAAGATATGACTATCTGCCTCGAGCAGATTCCACAGTATGACACTTCCACCAAGAAGAAAGAAGCTTCCACATGCACAATGACTTCAGAGTTGCACACGTGTAGAAGAGAGCAGCCTTTGACTCAAAAAGCTATTGATTGTAAACGAACTTGTAAAGCAACAACTGTAAAAATAAGAGTAAGTATTTATAGGGCATTCCAACTACTGACATCTGTGCTCAGTTTCTCTGACACCAATGCCTACACCGACTTGCCTCGGCCAGGATCACCGAACTGATCACGATTTAATAGCTATGCAGAAGCCACACGCTTTTATGGAGAACTACGCTAGTTTCTGTGACCCTGGGACCCCCTCAGCTGCTAATATCAGTGCAGAACGGGACTCAGTCACGACAATTCTCATTCAAATGCTACAACAAAAGATGTTACATGTTGGTTTATAGTCTGAATTTGCTAGAAACCAGCTTGTGAATGTTAGCAGAGGAATTTCACCTGTATTACTTAGGAAAAAAGATGATGATCTGTTTCAGATGCTAACCTTGGAGACCTTTGCTGCCTCCTGTGCTCCTGCACAGACTTCCCTGAGGATCTTTCGCTAGTTTTACAGTCCTTTTGTATGTACGTTTGAGACCTTTAAACCAGACCACTTCTCATTTCCGAAGGCTGCTGCAAGTCTAAATGCAATACAGGCTGGGAGTTGCTCAGATACAACACTGGCACAGCTATATTAAAAGGCACAGAAAGGGCCTTTTATCCTGTTATTACACCGTTTTCTTTACTTAACCAGCCTGGTGCTAAAGGCTTAGGTGATGGCTTTCCTGACAAGAAATCGTGCATTCAAATTATTAAAGGACTTCGGGAAGTTGAGAGAAAACAACCGTAACTTCCAAAGATTTGTGGGGTTTCTTATACGAGAAATAGACTGAAAGAAAAGAGCTTATTTAGCTGAGAAAAACAGTTGGGTATAATTGCTGTATTTAAACACATCAAGGTTTGGGATAAACACATAGAAGGGAAAATAATTATTTAACTTGACTGACAAATCTGGTGTATGAATAACTGGATATAAAAGACTTAGGAATAAATCCAGAGAGAAAACTAAATGGAAGCTTCTAACTATCGTATCGATGAGGTCCAGAAACAGCTTTCCAAAGGCTCAGTTAGACCAGGATGGGACTTGACTGTTGATGAAAGAGTTGTATGACATGGATGAATTCAGCTGCAGGGGACTGAACTCAATAAGCTACTTCCATCCTGTGTGTTTGTGAAACTACTCATATGACTGACGCTTTAAAAATTTCCTACCCAGAAAACTGCTAACATCCAATTAGCACGTATCTTTGAGGTAAGGCTACCTCAAATTCTGTACTTATGAAGCTGATTACCGCTCAGTCTCCCAGCCTCTTCCTGCAACAGAAGGACACATGCACTCAGAAGTCAATTACTTTAACGACCACGTACACAAGCTCCAGCTTCCATACCTATGCTGACATTCCTCATCTCCTGCGTGACCTGGACTTCCATGTTCCGGCTGTTCCGCTTTTCTCGAGCCCTCTTATTGCTCTTGGTCGTGCCATTGTATTCACTGATGGGCTGGATGCTCTCATTCAAGGGTGTGACGGCAGCAGAGGGCACAGATGACGTGGGAGTGTTGGACTTGGTTCCAGTGGTGCTCGGTGTGGCAGCTGCTGAGGACTGCCCGGACTCCGACATTTCATCTTGGGGGCACTATGACAATTCCAAGGTGGGGGAAGAACAAAAAGCAAAAAGCACAGCTATACATCTCAATTAATCTCCCATTTGTTGGTGTATGGCTGCCTTAAAGCATTATGGAGAATGAGTCTTGCTTGCTGTACCAGCTACATGTCCAGCGCCTGCTGGTGACAGTAGGGACTGCAATCACAATGAAGCAGTGAGTTCTCATGCTGAACTCAGCAAGCAAATCCCACCTGTGAAAGAACCGATATCCTTCCTCCTTTACTACTAAACACTGTTCTTCCCACGTCACATCAGTATGTGATCTCTTCACTATGCATCTCAGGAAAGGTGGCCTTACAAGTGAAAAGCACCTGCAGCTTGCACTGGCTATGGTGGAAGCTGAAGGGCTTTGGCACTTGCAGTAAGCAAAGGCCAGTGCTTTCCAAGACTGGAAGGCAACATGGATATTGCTTGGGAAGGAGTTGAAGTGGCCTCCTAGAGGTCTTGCATGATGCCATTACTGTAAGCCATCAACACAACCTGGATGAGAGAACAGCAAAGGGGCTTTGATACTGAACTGCAGAAGCAAAGCAGATACCGAGCTGTTATGGTCTGACTTTGCGAGTGCAGGAGACCTGTCCCCCAACACCACCTTATGCAGAAGCCAGCCAGGCATGGGTCCAGCTTGACAACACAGTAGAAACAGGTGTGGTCTCCCCAAGTCCAAATGATAGGACAAGAGGACCCAAGAATTCAAAAATCAGAAGCTGACAAATTAACATAGGAGATGGATTCCCAATGTGAAATGCGCACAAATGGCTCTCAGTTTTACAGACGTTACAGCCCCATTTCTTGTAATACCACCTCTTGAAAAACATGGGAGACTTTCAAGACTCTGTCAGGATTTTATACTGTGACCCTTGTTTGTCAATTAAAACAGCACTGCTTCACAGTCAGCCAATTAACGTCTTGACCAACGCTGTGATCACTCCCAGACCCAAATGAGATCTCCCCATTCTTCATGGCAGCCCACTAATTAGTCCACTAATTACTGTCTGCAGGGAGATGACAAAATTAATATTGAGAGTTATGTGTGACAATGAGTTGCAATTGGGTGCAGTGACATTCAGCATCTGCACGTCCAGGCCCAGCTTTAATCTTTAGTACTTGCCTCTCCTCTCCCGTGCAAGTACTAGAGGGATCCTGCTGCTGCTCAGAGGCTGCTCTGAGCCTCCCAGCCTTGGAGCTGTCACACTGTTTCACTTCACTAATTTGGAAGTCTCAGTCTCTTGTTTTAATAATAACTTTACAACATGACAAAAAAAAAAAATCAAAATAGCATGAGAGAGAAGACTGAAAAGAATGGTGACTTAACCCTTTGCAGCCGTATTTTTTTTTTTTTTTTAAATCTGGAACATTATTAGGATCTTCCTTTAATTAGACTGGCCTCTACATGCTCATCTTAAAATACCCTGTTGTATTGCACTGTGTCAGAGGTTTTATGTTGCATCTGAGCATTTGTATTGGAAATGTAAGATTCTTTAAAGCTGCATTACCATTAAATCTGATCCACATTTTGTATACAGTTCCTGCATTGTCAGTCCGAACAGCACCCACATTCCCACACGGACATTCACATCATCTCTCTGCGCATTTGTTGATTTTAGCAACAAGACTGAGATGGGGACTTTTCACTTAGGCTGCTACATGTGACAACCTCTAGTTCATATTCCTGTTTCAGGAGCTACTTTCCTAATATGTAAGGACAAAAATCAAAGCAGGTTTTTCAGAACAAGTATGATCCAGTAAGCCTCGTACTACTTCCACTGCAGTTTGCCTGCTGTGATTTCTAACGTACAGAGGGACAAAGAGTATCAAGTGTGAAGTGCAACCATAAAACCTCTCTCCCTAAACAAAACTTCTGTTGGATGAAAGGATTCAGAGATGTTCTTGTACCCACTGTAAGTCTGTAAGCATAACCATATATAACCATATATAAGCATAAGTTCATGAGCATCTCAGCACTGTACAGGAGACATCCAGGTGGGTCCACATGTCAGTCCTTTTTCTTAGGAACTAGATGTCATTCAGACAGCCTGTACCATCAGGGCCTATGGGGTGATACTTTTATCAGAGACAGCCCGTCACGTCTTGTTTATTGACATAATCTTCCCCTCACGCAGAACACACTAGTGAGTAATCACCCCGGTCTTTCACTTATTCTTTGGTTATACATTCCAGTTTTATATTTACCTAGAAAACATACTTTATCAACCTACCAGCCTGCACTGAAGAAATTCCTCCCAAATGTAAATAGTACTAAGGTGCTCCTCTTCACAGTCCAGAAGCTCTATTAATCTCTGCTGGTGTCGTCCTTCTATTGTCCAGAGTGCTTCACCAATGCTAAGCATTCCGCTAAGTGTACGGCTCTCCTCTACAGCGTAGGAGGCATTCTCCATAACCCATAGCTCACCCAAAGAATACTCTCCACAACCACCACTTACCTACAGCCATACCTGTCAACCTCCTAAACATCAACTGTGTAGTAGTGACCTCCAAAATGCATTGCAAAGGCCCAACATTCATAGCAGTCATATGTCACCATGAGAAGCCACAACTGTGTGGTTATAACACTGAAAGCATAGTACATAAAAACAAAAATGTTAAGGACTTTCATCTCCAAAACATTATATAAAATAAATGTACAACTGAATGCAAAAATAAAATAATGACAGAAACTAAAACAAAATAATAAGTATACAAGGACACTTAAAATATAACTACAGTATGGCCCCATGAAGAAAGAAAACTCGTCAGAAGAGTCAGGATATACATACTGGGGTGGTGAGTCATGTGTGTGCAGTTGATGTCAGGGAAATATCAGAGCTGCTAAGAAGAGGCGAGGAGTGCATGAGCAGCACTGCTGAGATTTCAGTCATGCAGAACATTGAAGAAATAGCATTCCAGTCAGAGAGCGTGCAAGAAGCTTGCAGGAGGAAAAGTCTCCATTTCAAATGGCAAATCTAGTAAGTCAGTCAATCACATCCTTTAATTATTCATAGGTTTGCTCCATATTCTTAGGAACTCCTCCGTAACACGCTACCCCATCCAAGTCTTCCACAGCCCATGCTCTCTCTTACTCCATCCTACCAGCTAGCATCCTTAAACCCAGCGTCCCACTTCCAAGTTTCCCTAACGAGCATCAGCGCCAATCCCAGCACTACCCGTCAGAGGCATTTGGAGTAGCACACTACTTCTTCTGCACGATGCTTCCTTGTAACCAGAAACAGATTTTTTTGCCCGACACCACCACCACCAAATCACTAAGAGAACCAGTCATTAACCCTCCATTACCTGAACTTGGGCATCAAAGCTTCCAATTTATCTGGGTTCCTGCTACATTCTCCTGCAATGCAGATGCTGGGTTATCAGTGAGATCCACTCAAGTTCTTTCAGAAGTTCTGCAATGGTACCGCTTAACGAATTACACCTTAGCAAGCCTGTGGAAGATGGATCTAATCCTGACATCCTCACAGCTCTTCTCTAAAAACATCCTCCCTGCTGCACACGCCTGGTCGCTAGAGAGCTCGAGGGCATGGTCACACTGTAGTGTGCAGCACTGCCTGGAGACCCCAAGGAATAAACGGGTTCCAGAGCCAGAAGCAGGTTGATCTCTGTGCGTTTTGATTGCTGCCTCTGTCCCTGCAGCAGTGTTGTGTTGGCACAACGCTAGTTGGAAGAAACACATTCATCCTCTATCTTCATTTCCACCATCCTTAATTGCATTATTGTACTGTGGCATCGCTATTCCCTAATTCCAGGCAAAGCTCTCCAGAAATGACTGCAGGACCTGACTGGCATTCTGCAAGTTGCTGCATTTCCCAAACTTCTGTGCCTCTAACACTACAGCAGGGCTTGGGTTCCAAGAACAGTCTCCATCCTATCCAAAGTTCTTGCTTTTGGATTTCTGACTTCCATGATAGCAGAGGGCTGACAAAGTGCTATGGTTTGTGCTGTTCTAGGCCTGGCTACTTTACAAAGGGGAGGCTGCTGCTTTGTTTTCTGCGTAAATTTTGAATTTGTGTAAATTTCTTGTCTAAATTTCTTCATCAAGGAGGCCACTCCTGCAGAGTCCCTCAAGCCAAAGTACCATTAATGTAACCTAGAGACAAGCAGAATGGGTACAACAACAAGTTGCGCTTTTTCTTTCCTTGGTTTCTTCCCTCTTCTTTGCCTTTACTGCCTCAATGTCTATTACAGGATTCGTGATTTACAGCTTCTCAAAAGGAGACCAGTCCTTAGAAGTAACATATAAGACACCCAATGGTCTACAAATTCCAGGCAGAGAGAAAGTAAATTTTATCAGACACTTCTGAAGCACACCAGAAGCTCTGTGAGATACTGGTAGACATACTGCAAGCTGTGCTGGGTAGATGCACCGCTGGCTCTCAGGCCTGTCACCAGGCATTTGTGGAACATCATTCAAAGAGAGGAATTTGGTGGGATCCTGAGCACAAAGCCTGTGAGAAGTCTACAGGCACAGCTCATGGGAAATGTGGGTCACCATGCGTATTCTAAACTGTAAACAATTGCAGTGAGCTGCCAGCTCAGAGTATGTCTGGGCCTCAGGGTTCAGACCCATCTCTGGATGGTAGAGCAGAGTACCACAAGCAACAGCCAGAACCATGCAGCTGCTCCAGGACAGTTGCAATGCTGTGAGCTTTTTGGCAAGCCCCAGTGCAGAAGGCAGCGCACTGAAGGTAACAAGTGTAACGAAGGTAGACAGTGCAAGTCTAGAGCAATGACTAGATACATGAGGAACTGAAGACCTTGAAGCACAGTGCAAGACTTGGGCATCCAGAGAGGATTAGGAACCCTTTTTACTGAAGACAGGTATACCA
>NW_009258796.1:128517-129652 GCF_000687185.1 Egretta garzetta
AGGAATGCCAGACAGTGATCAGTCAAAAAGGACAAACACTGGAGAGCAAGCGTCACCCAATGCCTGGCCCCAGCTGAGGGGCAAAAGCACTGCTCTTATCAAGGGGGAGAGAGGGGACCGGATCCACCAGTTCCTCTCCCAAATATGCTGTAAAAAAGCAAAGGATTTATCTTCCCTAAATCCGTAACTGCCTCCCCACACATTCCTTGCCACTTGGGGCCAGCCAAGTAAAGGAGATGAGCACTCAGACAAGGAGCATGAGGAGCTGTGTCAGATCCCTCCCACACCGTATGCCAGATCTGCAAAGGAACACCCTCCCACCCACAGCACAGCTACCAAGGGAGCAGACGCACAGCAGGGAGAGGCTGCAAAGGGTTATGGACACAGATTGGTCTCCATCTTAATGAAAACGTGGGATGCTATTGCGAGTGGGAGAGTGGGAAACCCTTGCTCCGTGATGGGCTATAAAACCTTGTAGCTGGAGTTGGACTGCAGCTGGCCGAGGTCACTCAGGTGCCAGTGGTCCAGTGTTGGGACGATCTTGGCCCCTATCTGCCCACGTACCATGCCATCCGCGAGGGGGAAGACATTCAGAGAGTTAGGACGTTCCTTCCTGCTAAACAGAAAAACAGAGAGAGGGGGGAAACCAATCTGTTAGCCATTTAGAAGGTTCTTACAAAAAAGAAACAGCACACTGGCTTATGTGAAATATTAGTCACTGGAAATTGAATTGCGCTCCCTCCCCTCATGTAGTGGCTGTGTGAACTCACAACTCCCGTGCTTCCATGGTGTTGTCTACTCAGACCCATGGTGTCTACTGCTAGAGCCCACATCTTCCTGGGGAGATGCTAAGAGGGAGGGGGTCGAGTGACCACAACAACCATGACTGACTTCTGCATCAGTATGAAACATTTTGGGGGAATACAAAAGTGCTGATTGAAGCTGGTGTATCTTTTGAGAAACAAAGGTACTATGGGAAAACAAGCCACAGCAAACAACTCTCACAGCAAAAAAAAAAAAAAAGGTTCTGTAGATCCTAGAGATGTCGCCACTGGATCAGGAAAGAGGCTTTTAAGTAAGAGTCATCTCCATGGCACCTCTGTACATTCCACCCCAAATCTGGTTAGCTCCAACA
>NW_009258796.1:129669-159835 GCF_000687185.1 Egretta garzetta
CACTTCCAATATTAGGGAAGAAAAATAATACTTGTACTCTCTGATCCTCTCTCCATATCCATATTACAATGCACTCACAATTCAGAAATTAAACAGAGATATAAATGAATGCATCATTCACATTGCCAGATGTCTGTCATTACATTTTCTTCATCCTCTTCTTTCCGGCAGTTGCAGGTGACCAGCTAGCTGTGGGTTTGATTCTGAATATAAAAGCTTGCACAGGTTTTGAGACCAAAGTCCAGTGGAAGAAAACCTAGAGCAAGCAGTGGCGGTAGGAAAGGCTGCAGCAGCATGCCCAAAACGGCAGCTAGTTTCGTGCCAGAAAAGCAGGGACAGAGCACACATCCATTTAGGAGATGTCTCCAGCAGCCTCTCCTAGCTGGACTTCAGTGGCCCTGCAGAGATGAGCTAAGCTGACCTTCCGCGTGACATGCAGCCGCAGAGGGGTTCAATGATGGTACTTCACCTGCTCCTGCACGAGGCTTCCGCTTACTGGTACGGGGTGATGAAATCCGCCCTTCTGTACACCAGTATTAACAACAGTAGACCTTCATGTGCCTTTCTTTAATGATCATCAGCACTGGTCTGATGACCAGGCTAGGCAACCATCGCAACCACCTCACCCGTGATGGTGGGCAGGACCTAAGGTCCCCCGGGATATACACAAGCGCACCAACACAGGAGATGGTCCATACACCAGCTCATTTACAAAGGAAGGAGTTGGAGGGTCTAGCAGAGGAGAGAATGCTTGTGGAAGAAAACCAAAACGCCCAACCTTCCCATTCTCAGCACTGCCCGGCCAACAGTGTGCTGCACCGCTGTGTCGGTGTCACTCATGCTGAGGAACAGTCACTTGCTGTGGCCTATCTTGGGACAGGCAGGAGGGGCAGAAACGTGTTTCCAGTGTGGTCCAGCAGGGAGGTTTGGGATCCTAAGAGTCTACATTAAAATGCTCTCCTGAAGATCCTGAAGACTCATACATGGAAGTTTCCTAGACAAACCCTCTTACCAAAGGCAGCACATAACTGGATTTTAGAGGAACACCGATCATTGGCACAACCTGATTAACCTAGCTGTCTTTTACAGAGAAGATGCAATCATCTTTCAACAGAGTCAAAACCACATTCATGTATGATAAGGATTATCAGTTTCCTTGTAGCCTTTCCACTCAAAAGGCATCTTGGTGCTTCTTAATTTGAAATACTAACAATTGCTGAAGTTTTACAGAAAACATTCTACTGCTGTTTGCCTAAATACCCATCTCTGACCTCTATCCTGGCATTTATTACACCTGCTCCTAATAGGTCATGATGCCAAATACATTTACCTGGGTCTGTCTTCTGTATTTACCTCTCCTTATCCTACTGCTATCATTCCAAGACCCTGAAAGTTTCTAACAGCTGTGGTTTAGGTTTCTAAATAACATACTAGGGCAATTTTTTCCTTAATATGACATCTTTACCCCCGGCACTGTACTGATCTAAGCACCACAGAATTACAGTCAGCTATGTGTAAGAGATTATGAAGAGATTCAAAATTAGAACTTTAGGCCACAAAGACAGAAAATTCCTAGTCTTACAGTTAAAGAAATAACTCAAGGGTCCAAAAGAGTCTACTGCAAAAGAATCATTCTTTTCAGGGAGAAAAAAAAATAGGCCATTTTTTGAGCTGCTTTAACCATTGGTTTCCTATCTTTCCTCTTCTCCAGGTTAGAATGAGGGTCTTAAGGGAGTCATGCTTCACAGGTGTACGTAGCTGGGAAAAATCTCCTACAACTGCAAATCATTCCTTGCAAAACAAGTGGTCCGGTCAGAATATCTAACAACATGCTATAATATAAATGCTTTTCTGACTATGCTGGGATGGCCTGACGTAATTCACTGCCAGCACTGAGAAACATGAGCTATCCCAAACATATGCTGACAGACATTAAATTATACTACTTCTTTAGGTAATCTCTTTCAGATTTCTTTTGAGAACCCATAGCTTCTTTCTGCGTTCGTATACAAACACATGCACGTTTAACGCGCAAGGAGACGTGGCACTCCACTGAATGTACAGGAAACGTATGAACTTCAGTCCCTGCTGAACAGAGAACAAATGGACAAAGCCTCCATAGCCATCAGAAGCTGTAGGATCTTCAGGAAAGGATTTTAACATAGGGAGTTAGGAATTTTCCTTGCTGAGCTCCTTTAGAAACATCTTTTGAACCTCCCAGTGAAGGGGAAAGAGCAAACACCACAGAAGAGCTAACTTGAGCTTTGCAGTCCTGAGGTTTACTACCAAAGAACTTCAGAGTATCCTCAGGGCTGGTCTAAATTGGCTGGAGCAATCCTCATACGCCCAATTCTTTCCAGTACAGGGCGACTCTTAACATTTGGTTAGCTCCACCTTGCGTTAGCTACAAGGGAAACAGCAAACTCCTCAAGAAAGGTTTGCAGTAGCCAAAACCTGGGATCAGGGTGCTCTACAAGGAACATCCTAAAGCTTGTAGAACAACAAAACTACAATTTGTTTGCCAGCGTTTAAAGATGAGAACTGCTCTCTTTGCAGGCTCCGGGTGCAGAACTTGCTGCCCAGCCCAAAGTCAGAGGTGCCTTCAGAGAGCTACTAACAGTGACCCGCACTTTCTGCCCCACCCGGAGAACATACATGCTTTGTACTCTGTTGTAAAATAAGGGAGAAAAGCTGACTTTAAAACATTCTGGGGCATGAAGTGTAAATGTCCAATCACAGAGGACTCATCCTGTTTTGGGACCAAACTTCTGCATCTTCTGCCTTTGAGTACACACTTCATCCTGCTGTGGTTACCCCAGCAGCCTGGTGGCTCCCTCTGCCTCACCCGAGTAAGCAAGTCTAACACGGGTGCCAGCAGACAGAGTGCCGGTACAATACATCCCCAGCATCACACTGTTGCCACTCGACAGCAACCTCCAAAAGTAGGATTAACAAAGTTAAGATGCAGCAATAGGATTTACCTTTTCCTCCATGACTGGCGATGACTGCAGTGACAAACATAACAGCCAAAACAGAGCGGCAATTGCACAAAAAGCAAGACAAAAAAACAATCATTAGAGAGCAGAGGTCATGCAAACATGCAGCCCTACAACAGACACGGGGGACGCATGCACTGTAATCCACCCCACGTGGAAGCGTGCACCGTACTCATGACCCATCTTGGATGGCGGCAGATACACACACCCCCAGCAGTTCTTGCACAAATTTCTCCCAAGTGACAGGCAAACGTACTCTGTGTACTTACAATTCACCCCTATGCAGTCTAACACACCCAAGCACGTCCATGGATGAAAATAAATAAATGCACTCAAATCTGTGTGACAGGCCATGAGAAACTGTCCCCGTGCCCCCCCAGTGCCCATCAGCATACCAAGACACACAAACGTTGGTGTTCACCCCCACCCAGCCTTGTCGTGACACAACCACACACATCTGACCCAAGTGCTTGCGCACAAGCGTATGCAAACACAGAACTACACACACGCACACACACGGACAGTGCAAAGCTTGAAATGAAGGAAAAAGTCCCATTTCCCACTGGTGGCTCCTACAAGCTCAGATCACAGCCCCATCAGGGGCTTGCACAGACATAAAACGTTTCTCTTTTTTTCTCTCCAAGGAGACGAGCAATACGCCACACTTAAAAGGGTAAAAGAGTAATTTCTCTAATGTACAGAGGCAATTCTTGATGAAAATTTTGCCCTTCATCGCAGGGAGTGGCAGTTGTGCAGATAGAACCAGAGCACTGTTCACTGCGCATCTCTTTCACAGAATGGTAACATAAAGCCACAATTAATATCAGCTTATTTGCAAGTTAGGGAAGGAAAATCTCATTAAAATCAATTTATACCATGCAGTCCAACCCAAACTGGGCAGGTGCATACTTGAACCACGCTTTAAAAGAGAGAGGCCCTAAGCATGCTTTTGCCTATGGTACTGTATATATTTTACTGTGCGAGTACTTCCACAGACATGTTCCTATTTACAGAAGGGCGAGCTGGAAAGGAAAGAAGCCTAACGCACTTATGCGCTTTCAGCTGTAACACTAGGATCAGACTGTGTTCTGGGAGCTCACTATGGACTTCCAGACCGCGAGGGAGAGGAGAAGGAAGAAAAATAGTCTGATAAGGAAGATTTTATGAACAGAAGAACACCTACAAACTACTGGTTCTTTTTATACCATGTCTTCTCTTGCTTTCCACACCCCTCATGCCTGTTTCTCTTGCCTAGGAAGGCCGCCACTTATCTTTTGATTTTTTTCCCCCCAATAGATTTTTACATTTTAGACAACCCAGTTTTAGCCAGACCCCTAACACTGTATTCTGTAATTACTTTCATTCTCCTAAACCACTCTGTTTTGAGATTAATTTACTGTTTTGCAGAAAACAGAGCACGGAGATAACTCACTATAGAGCCCACTCAACAACAGCCTTTAGCTACTCCTCTCTAGAAGAAATACTGGAACGCATTCTTTTCTGGAAGGACTGTTCGACTGCCAGAAGAGGAAGGGTAAATGGTCCCCCTTGATTCATACATAACTGCATCTCTCCTTCCTGGCTGGTATATGGTATCACCAGAAAGAAAGCACTTGGTTCCTTCACATACCAGTTAAAACCAGATGTATCTGTGCTGAAATCAGTGTAACTGCAACTTTTCTGCTTCAAATTTGTTCTAAGACTACAAAAGACTAGTCCTTCTATATACTGAACTTCTTTCCTACCGCTGCCTTCTTTAAGCAAAGGCTGTTTCTTATGGCTTTGGTGCTCTGAAAACAGGGGGATGGGGAGGGAGGAAAATCAATTTCTTGGGCATAAGTGGGTCTACTGGGTGACTGACTTACAGAAAGCTTCCCTTGAAGGGACAGAGAAAACAAAGTCCTATGATGGCTAATGCATTTAAATGCAACCATTTTGCTGGCTATCACACATACAAAGACACACACGCATGCACGCGCGCAAATACTTTGACACCTCCATCCATTTTACTGATAAACCTTTCACATGCCACCTGAGAACACAAACGTGTTTTTCCAGAGGCCTCCCATCAACAGTAGCATGACAAAGCCTAAGCTTTGTAACAGAACACATAAAGCTCCTTGTCATCAAGCCTTAGAAAGAAAACGTACCCACAACTCACCCACAAATCATTACAAAGAAGCTTCAGCTACAATCCATGCCCACATGGGAGGATCCTGCTTTTGGTTTCTCTCTCTCAAATACGCGCACTCAGTTTCTAAGTTCCCAGGTGGCATATATTAATCACGGAGAGGTTATGGCCCTACCTTCTCCCAGGTAGACTGCCCTCAGTTTGATTATTTCCCCCAACTTGCTGCATCTTGGATCGCTCAATGTGTTCCACATAGGTCTGGATCATCTGTGAGGAGAGAAAAATCCATGAGCCAAACAGAGGAGAAGAAAATGTTTGTTCTCGACTTTTGTTTGATGTTCTCCAGCATCCATTCCCCTTCCTTTTTTTGCACATCTCCTTGTCTTTGCTCTCGTCTTCTAAGCTGATGATAAGTGAATGGAATAATCTGACAGAAAATCTGACAGCAAATAGCGTTGGAAATGGTTTAAACTTAATCACCTAACAGAAGAGCCATGAAAGAGCATATCCAAAAATAACATAAGATGCTTCCTGGAGGCTCGTTGGCAATGGGAGATGAGGTAGTGGGGCACTGCTCACAGAGTCACAGAACAGTTGAGGTTGGAAGGAACCTCCTGGGGTCCATTGGGTCCAACGTCCCTTGTGAAAGAGGGCCACCTAGAATAGGTTGCCCAGGACCATGTCCAGGTGGCTTCTGAATAGCCCCAAGGATGGAGACTCCACTGTGTCTATGGGCAACCTGTGCCAATGCTCATCATCCTCACCGTAAAGAGGTTTTTACTCATGTTCAGAGGGAGCCTCCTGTGTTCCAGTTTGTGCCAGCTGCCTCCACACTTGTCAGTGGCACCACTGAAAAGAGCCTGACTCCATCCTCTTTAACCCCTCCATTCAGATATTTTTGATGTTCCCAAAGTTCAGAAGCTCTAGTCATCACTAGTGCTGTAAAGCTGAATTCTTTGACATGACTTTACATACAGGCTAAGAGTTTATTTATTTATAAATAATGAGATGACATCCTACCTCTGTGTGACGCTGGTGTAGAGCATTATACTCTTTCTTCATTTCTGATTCACGTTCCTCCAGTCGTGAAACTACCAAGAGAAGATTCCAACCATCAGCTAATACACATCACGCTCTCAAAAGAAACTAGAAGTCTCAAAACATATTTTGTTAGAAATTAATTTATACCTACTGAACAAAACAAACCGAAACAGAATAATGCACACTGTGGGATCTGGTCTTAATTACAAACTCAATTCATGGGTATCTGCATGTTCCCGAAATGAGCAGACCAAATAGTGCAATAAGAGCATAGAAACACAGTTCTTCAGCAGTAGCCTGGTGCCCCGTAAGTGTCCTAGTTTGACAACAATTTAAATTACCCTCTGGGATGGGCACCTCTGGCTATTTGAGGAGCAGGAGTACTGGGCAAAGTGCCAATGAATTCTGAGGGGAACTTCACCAACAGAACACAGCTGCACATGTTAAGGAAGTATTTGTGAAAATAAATAAATAAGCAAGCAAACAAATAAATGTGATCATTTATGTAAGGAAAAAATGAGAGATTCCATTGAGGGGGACAAGGGGAAACTGGAAACCAGATTCTAAAGCTTCACCAGTCGCCTAAATCTTGCACCTGAAGAGGCTGAACAAGCCCTGGACAAGAGAAACAATGAAGACTCTACTAAATCAGTGTGGATACATCCCATCCTTTAGAAGGCTCAGGATGTTATACCAAAGTAAGGGATAACCAGACATTTCAAGGCTTTGCATAAATTACATTAAAAAAACAAAAAAGTATGAAAAATATTTTCAAAGTAGCAGTATATGTGCGTCAAAGGCAAAGTGTATAATCGTGTCTGGTATACAACTCTGCTTACTCTGGTCTGCATAGTTTTTGGTCTTCAGCTCCAGCTGTCGAGTCTGAAATTCAAGGTGTTCCACTTGGATTTGTAGTTCTTTCTTCTCCTGCTCCAGTGCATCTTCAAACTCTATAAACTTCTGGATAGGGAAGAAGCAGAGAAGGAGACACGGATGAGGAATAAATGTAAAATGTGTTTGCCCTTCATGACTTTTCCTCTCCTCAAAAAAAAAAGAAAAATTGAGAGAATATAAATTACAAAATAGTGAATAAGAATTTTTAAGTATTGTAATTAGTCCAATAATATTCAATCAAGCTGAAGAGACTATTTTATATGGGAAAGTATTAGCTATATCTAACGTATAATTAATACATAAACTATGGTCCAACATGAGTTATTTAAACCAGCGCAACTCTGTCATCTTCAGCAATGTTCTTCCTCATGCCAGGCTGAATTTTGGTTCCTGTTAATTCGATGTCTGAGAAGACAAATTCTATTTCTATGGTCATATATTTACAAATACATATGTCAGAAACCTTCGGACCAATTCTTCTATTGTGCGGTTTTAGAAAGCTTCAACTCTAATTCGCACGGTGTGTAAGTTTTGCAGAAACGTGCAAGTCTTGTGGAAAACTCATCCACAACTTGGGGCAGCTGGAAGCAACCTCTGCAGCCAGAGATAGCGACCTGCCCCAGCCGCAAACTCGAGCAGGGCTCTGTGGTGCGCAGGAGCGAGGGAAGGAGAAGGGAAACAGGCGGAGGAGATTCTCGCAGCAGAATTTAACAAATTTGTACCTAGCAAGAAAAAGCTTGGCTAGCTGCTCTTGGCAGAGAAGGTAGGGAAGGGATCATTGCTGCTCACTCTCATCAGCAACGGCAAAGGGGCAGCTGTGCATTCGGTAGTGCAGACTCCTGCACAGAACCTTGGACTGAAGAAAGGATTTTGAGAGAGATACTCATTTAACCATGAAAACACAACAGAAAAACAGATAATTTCAGGCTATTATTTCTGTAAAATGTCACTTTTGACCTGGGAGCTTTAGTCATTCTCTGCATTGGATACTAGCACGCGCAGCAAAGCAAAACATGCGGAACATTCAATTTAGCTCCACTGTAGCGAGCTGATATTACACATTACTCTTGATAAGAGCTGTAGTCACAGTTGCTTTCATGAAATGTTTAAAGTAAACGGGGTCCCTGGAAAGTGAATAGCACCTTCAAATCTCTGAGTACACTTCAGCAAGCCTGGTCCTTGTGCTATTCATGGTCACCAGAGTTTTTCTGCACACAACACTAATGCATATCCATATGCAATAATGACCCATAATCCATACTTCTGGAGTCAGAAACTGAGCCGGTTCTAGTAACACCCCTGACACAAACTTGTGGAAAAATCCATAAGGCTCAGGAAACGTTTGCTCTCTTAACCACACACATCATCCCCACAGCAAACCAAGGCTAAAGCGCAGTGCCACCATGCTTACAATGGTGCAGGGTACTAAAGCTATCTCACCAGCTTCAGAACAAGTCCTATTCTGGCCTTACGAACCCAAAAATTCAAGTCCCGTTACATTGATCCTAAATGGCTACATCCAAGGAAACTAGAACAACAGAGTCACCTGCATCAACCAGCCCAGTAATTAAAACACAAACCCATCAGCTGAGCAGGACTGGGGCCGGGAGCTGCCCTGGATTCAGAGCTGCAGGGGAAGAGAGAAAGAGCAGGAAATACAGCCAAGACGGCTTTAATCCACCTTCGAGATGCTACAGACCAAGAGGAGCCCGAAGGAGGTAACTCGGGGCTACAAGGAGCTCACAAGGATGCTCTGCTCCCGGCTCTGCCTCTCCCTCTGTTTGCAAAACGCTCCTTAGGTCAAGCTCGAACAGATTCGCCAGCACAGGCACATCACCTGGCTGAAACCTCCTCCTTCCCAAAGCATGAATACGGGGGAAGAGAAGCCGCCTCTCACCCTCTGTAATCTGCGCTCGGGAAAGTTGCTCTCTGCAAATAACGCCGCTCAAGATGGCATAGCAGTTTTAATTTAACAAAGTACAGCCTCATTGCACTCTAAAAGAGAGACTGGTGAAAATCGTTTTGGGGTAGGATTCCCAGGGAAATGAATGCATTTAAATGCACAGTAAGATTGAAACAATACACACCGTATCGTGACTGCATTCTCAGGATAAGCCCTGCGCACATTTCCTATTACTTTTACTGGAATAATCAGCAGTGCCACTGGAGCCATCGTTATGTTTGCGAACTGGATTTCTCTCCATAGATGACTGAACAGCTACATCATTTATTATTCTTGCAGACTTTTAAAACTGTTCAGTAAATCCATCTGAATAATGAGTCAGTTTGCATTCCTACATGCCTGTATTTATAGAAACAATCAAACACATTTTAGCCACATCTCCTTTTCCTGCACTGCCTTTAATCTTTAACTGGGCTTTTAACTTTCTTTTCCTTCCTGCCCAAATTTACTGCAATAAGGGTTCCCCCCCCCAGTTGTTTTCCCACAGTATTTTCTAGAAATACCAGAAATGTCAATAATTTTCTACCACTACAAAGGAGTCATCTCAGAGGCTAAACATTCACTTTTTAATTAAATTGTAAGACCACAAGGTTTTAGATTTTTAAGTAAGCATTTTTCTCTGAGATGTCAATTAAACAACGAAATCCCTGAGTCACTCACAAATATCCAGCAATCTGTTTTATGGATTTTGAGAAATTTGCAAAGCAATCTGCTTTGTAAGTTTTCAGATTTATTCTTGAAACATTTTCCAGAATAACGATATAATTCCAGAATGAGTAAACAGGAAAAAAAAACCCTGACCGACACAGCTACCCTGAGGCACAGAGCTCGAGAAGCAGCAGTTTAACTTGCTGCATTTGGAGGACTGATCGAAGCTACACCAACAAGAGAGCTATTTTCCTGGTATAATCTCCATCTCCTCGCAGGGTTTTGCTGGAACCACTCTGTGCTAAAGCTCTACTGACGAACCCTTTTAATTACAGCCGAGGGCTAAATCCCCAACACATCGCACCGGCTCAGCTTTCACCTCTTGGCTCGAGATGCCCTCCTGCTCCTAGTGCTCCATCCAAGGCCGGGCAGGAATGAGGTTTTTAGCAGCAATAAAAATGAACGGACCTCAAGGAAAACATTCACAGATTTATCAACAGTAAATTAGGAAGCAAAAGAAGGTACCAGCTCAATTTTAGTCCCGCTATGTAGGTCATTTTAATAGGATTCCTGGATTTGCTATGCTGGTTTGGTTTAATTCAGAGGAAACTGATTGAAAGATTAAGTTTTCTACAAATATGGCTCAGTCTTATTCAGTCCTGTTTTGCAACCTAAAAGTAATCAAAGAAACCGAAAACTTGAAATCAATTATCCATTTGGAGAAGAGAGGGACACGGAGACAACAATATTAAAAATTAATATTACCCTAAGTATTGTCAGGGAAGAACAGCATTTCAGATAAATGTATTGCAGTATATCCTGTCCTGTCTGCTGAAGAGATCGAACAACATCTCTGTGCCGGGACCCACGGGATCCTGACTCTCCCTCTCTGTGAAGCGCCTTTTAGCTGCTCCTGCATCAGAACCCATCTCACCTGGGGTCCGCCCTGGGCATCAGAAGGTCTGAAGGGCCGAGAGCAGGAAAAGTCCCAGATCCAGAGAGGAGTGAGCGGCCACACCAGCAGGATGAGGAGGAGAAGTTTCACCGCCAGGGCCGTCCCCGAGGAAAGCGCGCTCCTGACTGAGGAGACAGCTTGGCACACGCCGTCACTGCCGCTCATCCTTCCGAGCGCAAGTGGGCTCTCATCGGGGTATGCAGGCAGGCTTTACTTTTTTTCCAATAAGCCAAGAGCAGACATTTCACACAGCATCCAGGGAAGAGCCTTAGCCACTGAAAGCCGCAGAGATTGAAATGACCTTGCTCAGGAATAGGAGCACATCCACGGGCACAACCAAGCAGCGCAAGGAGTCTGGGGCAAACGGACACTTCAGGCACATCTGTATTGCTCTTGTCCACAACAGCCTCCCCAAGCAGGGACAGCAGAGGCAGCACTTTGCCTACGGCACGATGCTGTGCCGTGGTCCTCAGGCTGCGGCTCGTGGACCGCAGTACACCACTGCGGGTGGCCCAGCCAAGCAGCATCGCCCGGTCTGGCTACGGCCTCTCTCCTGCCCCAACCCATCCTGCCAGGAGCACCCCCTAGCACACGGCAAATCCCCCTGCCACATGCTGCTCTCTGCACCAACCCTTGCCTTCCCGTGTCGCTAGGAACTCGTACCAAGAGAAATAGAGAATGCAAACTGAATAAAGTCTTTCCATTTTTTTTTAATTTCACATTAACCAAACTCAGAGAAGCAGCTGTGCTTCAAAACCAAGCACGTATTATTGAGCGAATGCAGCTCAGTGAACAAACATCTATAGGCATTTCACATTTCCCACTTCTTACAGAGATGGGGAGGTACAATCCTGGCCTTACTGTGGGAATGTTCTCAGTAAATTGAAGAGGACCAAGATTTCACCCCAACCTTTTAAACCTCCTAAGAATAAACAGGCAGAGGGGACACGAACTTGAAAGTCACCTTCCCACCTGAACATTGTCTGTCTGTGATGTTTACAAAAAGCACCCAAACCAGTCAGAATAGAAAAAGAATCCCTCTGGTTTACTAATTTCTTGTGTTTTTCATCCAAGTTTGTGCACAGCCAATCCCATCTAAATGCTGCACAAAGGTTCGATGCACAAAGATGAAGCTCCACGTCTCTCTGGGTGCTAAATAAAATCAGCAAGCCGTTGGAAGGGAAAAGAGTATTCACGTGAATCAAATTCATGCTGCTGGCCTCAGAAACAGTACAAATTCCAATGACTTACTGAAAGCAGATACTGCAGATATTACTCTTGCTTCTTTATAAACTTAAATATTTAACAGGGTAAGAAAACCCAACCCAAAAATCAAACAGCGTAGCGTTCTAGTCTTTTTAAAGACATCTTAAAATAACTGAGATAGCATTATTTACAAAAAAACTCTGCCACGAATTCAAATGCCCAGTGTACTAAGTTTAAGAACTGAAATGCAAATTTGCTGACTGCATTCTTTCACTTTAGTGCTGCCAAGAGGCAAAAAAAAAATGGTGCTGGCAAATAACCACAGGCTTAACTTGCTGCTATGAGCTGCCCTTGATTTCAGGGGGTTTCTCATTTGCAGAGCCGGATGCTGCAACTCATTTTCTCTGATGGTCCCACTGCACAGAGCTCAGTTCAGACCCACACACAGTGATTTCACAGCTCCATCTTTATGGAGATGCAGTAAAGACACTTAGAAAACAGGAATAAAAAAGACCAGATAATAAGAAAACACGTGCTTATCAACAGCAAGGCTGACCACAGCATTAATGTTTTTATTATTTTTCATCATTTTCACTATTTTTTCCAGAACCTCTACACTTGCTTTCAAAGAACAATTTCTGAATATGAACAGTTACAGGTAAACAGTAAGCTAAGAAAACTGGAGTATGAAACTGCTATATACAAAAATTAGTCACATGGACTTTTTTCTGCCAGCATCTATCTCCAGATTTCAAGCCGGATAACTGGTCTGTAATAACCCAGGATTATGACGAACAACAATGGCTCACACGCTGGTCTTTACAGGGAAAATATCCAGCATAAAACCGTGTTAAGGCAAAAGAATGAGTATTCCTCTGAAAAGCAGTGGTACAATACCAGTCGCCTGGCTTCCTGCTTTACTGCCTTTGCCAAGGAAGAAAATGACTAAAAATAGTAGCATATCATCAGAAATCATCACATCACATCAGTGGTAAATCAAGCAAAGCGCCAGAGATGCACATATATGCAGAAATCCTACTCCGCGGCCGGGTCGGTGTGGCTGGCGGCGCGTGCAATGGCGCTGCGCCCCAAAGGGAGCGCGCGGGGCTCAGTCCCAGACCCGTCCCCTCGCCCCTTTGCTGGCAGGAGGTGGCCGTGCTGGGGGGGCAGAAGCAGCGTGGTGTGGAGCAGCGAGGAATACGCACCTGGCAGAGACATCCGCTAGGGAACAGCGGTCTGCCGGCGCCGCGGGGACGGGCTCGTGCCGCGCGACTGCCCAGGGAGGCCACCTCACCTGCGGGAAGCCCACAGACCGGGCAGGCAACACCGGCTGCGAAGCCCACCTCACAGCTCCTTGGCAGCACTTAATTAGGCTGGTAATTTAGGGAGCTGTATTGACAGTATTTTGTCTTAGAAAGCCACAACAAAGAAAAGAGGCCAATTCCTGGCTATTTAAATCTGGCCTGTTCAAAACCAAGTCTCTAATCCCATTAATCAGGCCCACAGCTGATGAGTTTTACATGCTGCTCAAGGTGAAGACCTTGTTCTGCTCCCTCAACAGGAGCCATTTCATTCAGCAGCAACTTCAGGAGGAGACATCACTTCCTTACAAAGCAGATGTCTACCACGTAGCACTTGACGCTCAGATCAGTATTTGACGCTGGCTTATTGTAGCTCCTGTACGGGCAATGACCACAGGCAGACACCAACAACGCCAGAGCTTCGGGAGCAGTGTTAAATCTTTTCACTTCGACAATGAGAAAAAGGATCTTTAAACTAAGTCACTTCTCAGAATTCCAATTCGGCCATCAGCGAAATGCTCCCTCAGGAAATCCCTTCCATCTAAGTAGTCAGTATCAGGGGAATTCTGCTTCTCGCTTTATAAGCCAGCCTACATTGATGCAGCTACTTTTTTAGAAGAGCATTAGAGAGCTCTGTAAAAATCAACAAATAGTTAAAAATCTCAAACTATGAATGTATGTTCAGATTTTCATCCCTGCAGGCATTTTATATCAAGTCAAGTCATTTATCTAGCAAAGATGAAGTAGAAGATTGAGGAACTGGGTCTTGTCTGCCTTACATCAACGTTAACTTGACTCCACTGAATGAAAACATTCCTAGTTTCTATCAAGAAGAGAGACAGTACAGACATATTTAGTGTTTCCCTTGTGAAAACAAAGGGTTTGCAAATACTTAAAGCCGCTCTCCCTCACTGGTCCCAACAGCCGAAACACACCGTCACACAAAGAGAAAAACACGGCCATCAGCCCACGCACAGTGATGAAAGCAACCCGAATTCCCAATGTGTTGTATCTAACATGACATGAATTCTAGAAACATTTTGGCTCCCCGAGAGCAGCGTTTCACCAAGAGGTAAAAAGGGTTGTCGGAATGGGAAGTCAGCTTGGAGTAACGATGGAGTCTCAATATGAGTATGGTCGTTCTCCTTTATTGCGCAGCTAACAAAAGCATATATAGGCAGAAAACAGTAACATACACACATGTCACACTGTGGTTGGTAGAATGCCACTACACACACGCCTCCATCGCTACCGTGATTGGGACAGATCACCTGTCCATGCGGAGGGGCTTCTCCTTCTCTTCCGGTCATAGTTCCGCCCACATCCGCTTAAGAGCAGGGGCTGTCGAACGGGACTAAGGCGTGCCCCTTCTCCCTCAGCCCCTCCTCCACCAAGGGTCTCCTTGCATTTCACCTGATAATCACTCACCTTGCCCTTCGATGCCCCAAGGTGACAGACCCATGGGTTTGGGGCTGCTCCGAGCAATGCTCACCCTTTCCCCTGGAAAACCCTTGCCTTCAGAAGACCCTCCTCCAGGTCACCCAGGTCAATCCCAGCCGCGGTACCTGGAGAGTGAACCCCCCATCCCCCTGCAGCCTGGATGCTCCCCAGCAGCACTGATGTGCAGTGAAACCCCAGTACATCTGTAATCCATATAAAACAGACCCCAAACAGCGACTGTGCCACAAGAAAATAATGCAATCAGTAAGCGTAGATTCTAATAATGGCCCATATCTTCTCCATCTCAGGAGGATCTTAGTTACCACAAACAAGAAGATGCTATCTCAAGTATTAATTTTATAAGACACAGTTCGAAAGACAGAACTGAAACACTCCCACCAGCGCGCTAACAAACAGCAGACAGTCCACAAGCTGAAAAGAAGTTCAGCTGCAACTGTGAAATGAAGCACTCAACAATTAAAAACCCCTGACTACACCACACTTTTTAAAACTCACAGATAATTAATTTACCGTCTCAAATTTCATGCTTGTTCAAAATCTTATCCCACACTTACTACAGAACTCAGCCAATCCCAACTGTGTTCTCCAACGTCTCTTGCCGCACTCCGCGTGGGTTACCCATCTCTGGTGTGTTCGGCAATTACGCAGTCACGGTTGCGATAGCTGCGATATAAAAACTCTTACATTTTCATTGCAGAGCTTGGCCTGAGGTTCAAGCTATATTCACAGTACCACTTAGGCTATGCTTCAGCCTTGGGACCAGGAGGTGGTTTATATTAGGAATGCATGACTACATTAATAGTTCCATATCGAATACTTATCACACATAATGCCAATACACATGAAGATGCTTACACATAAATATGCATTTAATACGGAAAAGTAAGTATCAGCCTTCCTTGGCTGAGGTCTTGGACCTCAAATAAAGCTGGCACGAACAAGGCCATTTATTAGTAGAACGGCCAAAATGTCGTGAAAGAGAACAACCCCTTCCATCTCATTCCCATTTTTTCTGACCCATAATAATGCCATTTTAACTGTATTTTTAACTTAGTTTTTGGACTTTATTAGTCCAGAAGGGCACATGGCACACAGTTACCTGATGGAAAGATG
The DNA here is from genome assembly GCF_000687185.1 of Egretta garzetta. Taxonomy (NCBI): domain Eukaryota; kingdom Metazoa; phylum Chordata; class Aves; order Pelecaniformes; family Ardeidae; genus Egretta; species Egretta garzetta. The sequence continues at coordinate 145,379 of NW_009258796.1, forward strand.
CTCTGAGCTACGCCCTGTGTCTGAATCTTTGCTATCTTCTTCGGACAAATGCACTCCTGAAGGAACATTTCCATCTCCACAAAAGCATACAGCCTTCTAGTGAAGTGACATTTCCTTTACATCTGCAGAGCTTGGAGACAGAGATTTTTGTTCCTGTTGCTAACTTCAAGAAGTCAAAAAGACATCTTTTATCTGCTAGATGCTCTATAGTCATAGATTGGTCTTTGAATGCCTTCTGTGAAATAAATGTCTTTTTTGTTGATTTATGCAGAGATTACCATCTCCTATATTCCTATTTCAAGGCATGAGTCTTTTTTCAAAGGAAGATCACCTTTCTCTCAAGATGGTCTCTGTGAAGGAGGCCTGGTCCTATGGCATAGCCAGGAGAGGCAGAGGGGACCCTCCCACATCCGCGACCCTGCTCCAGCTCTGCCTGAGACACAGAGTTTGCCCGTCCTGCCGCTCACATCTCCTGGTGGGACTAACGACACGCTTGCTTGGGACAGAAGATGTGGTGGAGGAAAGGGGTGCACAGAGAAGGGACAGGCTGCTAGCGGAGTTCTCTAAACTGCATGGAGAACAGCCTGTCCCCATATTTCTATTGGCAAGCACGGCCAACGAGAAAGGAGGTACAACTGTGAAGTTTTGCAGGTGACACAAGACCAAGAGGTGCCATCAGCACCAAAAAGAACCAAACTATCACAGGGGAAGAGCTGGATGATGCCAAAGACCAGAGCAATACTGGGATTGAAGAGTACATGAGTGCAAGGGCATGTACACAGGGACAGCCATTTCTGCTGTGATGAGGAGGGTCAAGAGGAAGGAGCTGATGACAGATCAATCAGTTAATCAGGCCCCACAGTGACGTGCTCTGGGCCAGAGAGAGGAGGGGGACGTGCTGCTGCCTCCCGCCGCTCCACGTCACAGGCTGCACGGGACCGTGCTAGTGGAAGTGACAGCCCTCAGATAAATCTTATTCCTAGGACTTTGGAAAAGGCCATGTGACACTGGGACACTCCCAAGAACGCATTCACACTGCTGTATAAAGCACTGGGAAGATGCACCTGGAAAACCACCCATTTTCCTCCTCCTCCTCTCAAGGAGGATCAACCCCAGCACCAGACGTAGCTAAGAGTTACTCAAGGCGGAGGGGAATGCAGCACCCTGTACAACAGGGCTAGGCTGGACAGGGGACACACAGGCACCTCTGTGCTAGGACACGTGGCACAGGCCAGCTTGCCCGCCTTCTTCAACGAGGGACAGAGAGCTTGGCAAAGGGAGACCAAGATAGGACAGGACCAGTTTCCACTAGCACCACAAAGACATAAATATTTGATAGAGGGAAAACTTACTAATGGTAAAGGACAAAGCTGGCACAAGAACAAACCAGTAAAACCAGGCCACGAATAAAAAAAAAACCCTCCACTGCAATTTAGAAGACGGTTACCTTTCAGAAGAGCAGAGGCAGGAGATTTAACTAATGGTTTTAAGACAAAGCTTGATATATTTATGAAACAGATTATGTAACTCAATTGCCTGCAGCACCAAGGGACTGGACACGCTGACTCAGGAAGCCCCTTCCAACGTTACTGTCCCAAGCTTTTAACTGAGAGCGGGCACCTTTCTAAGAATGCTAGAGGCACAACAGTAACAGATTTGGTGCAAAAAATTGCTGTGCGGGAAGAGGTCCGGAGGGATCAAGTCTGGAGTAACTCGACTGAAATCAAGACACTCCCCAGCACTAAAACTACGCATACCATAGCTACAAACATATTTAATACTAACGTTACCCTACATGTGTGTGCATATGAACAGATCATAGCAGATCACTCAGTGTTAAAACCGCAGGCTGAGGGGATGCGGGACGCCCATCACGTTGTGACAGGCACAGACCTCCTGCTTCCCACACTGCTCCCACACAGGCCGTACGGCGACAGCTGGACGCTCGGACAGAGGCGTCCCCAGTAAAACTGCACGGTAAGTACTAGTTTGAGATAACTTTCCTTATTTCAAGAGTGTGGATGTTAGTTTTCTCCCAAACCACAGAGATCATCGTACCGCCAGTGCAGCAAGCGGAGAGCACCCAACAGCCACTATCCAAACCCTTGCCTCCCTGGTTTTTTTTCTTTCTGAATTTTTTCACGTATGACCTAACACTATCGAAGGCACGGTTTTCTGCTTCCTGCATAGCTTAGCACAAGCCTCTGTTGAGGGAGATAAAAGATACCAATGCACTGTTTTTAAATGCTGAACAGAAACAGAGCGTGGATACCAATAGGTAATGAAACAAATACTAGTGGAACAAACATTCTAAAAAGGAAAAAAAATCAAAATTGTGAAAGCTGGTAATGTAAACTTTTCTTCCATTGTGAGGACTAAAATGTATTTGTATGTATTTCTGTATCTGTAATTATGATGCAAATTATGTGGCAGCCTCAAACCAACTTGGGCTACGTGCTACGAAAGCCACTGGCTGAAGGAACGGAAAGGAAAGGAAGCGGGGAGGTGAGACCACGGTGGGGCTGCTGAAATGCAGACAGGGTTTCAAACAGCTGGAATTGCAAAGATGCTGCAATTGCATGTAATACTGCTACAAAAGGTGGCTCTGATGAAAAACTGTGTTAAACCATGTAACTACCCCCAGAGGTGCTTAAATCATGATTTTACAGGTTTAAAAATCTGTAACAAAGTGAATAGAAGATTTGCCCAAGACCACCACGCAAGTGAGCCGCAGAGCCGCCATCCAGACTCCAGCAGAACGGTAGCTGGTGGGAAAGGCAAGTTCTGCTGCCCGCGCGGCCATGGCATGGCCCTAGACAGGGGTACAGTCCCTGCTGAAGCCACGGCCACCAAGGAAGGAATGAAGCTGACAGCCATCGCCAGAGGGACAACCTCAGCACCATGGCTGCAACCAGCGTGGCAGCCTGCGCTGTCCCTGAAGCTGAACCCGTGGCGCATGTTCTGCTGGACCAGGTCACCAGTGAACCCAGAGACCCCGCGCAGCCCCGGCAGGCGCCCGCAGCCCGGCCACCGCCAGCTCCATCCCCCGTGCGGATCCGGAGGCGCCGCAGGACTCTGCCAAGGCACCACCCTCGGGAAGCCCCTCTGAAGCAGACTTCTCCAGTCGTGCTAGTAAGGAGAGGAAACTCCTGGAGGCAGAAGGCACCTAGTACAAGGTATATACCGATCGATGGATAAAAACGATGTTTTCGTTTAAGCTGCATGTGCCTTTAAACATAAATACTGAGAGACTGAACAAGAAAAGTACAGTAGCATCTGTTGGACACCATTATGTCCAAATCACAAATGAAAAAGTATTATTTCTCTAACAAAGTCTTTCACCATTTTCTAATAATACAAAAATGGAGTAAGAGTTATAACTAATATAATTTCTTAAGCCGATGTGTGTAAATACCGTGTCTCCTTATTTTACATAAACATAGAGGCAAATTGCATTGAACCAGTGAGAAGCAACTTGTCTTTAAAAGACTACAGAAAAGCACAAAGTGATAAACAAAATAAAGTAGATCATTTAGAGTGGGAAATCTCTATTTATATGATTAAAATCAGTTACTGAAGCTCATTTTCAGCCACTTTGGTGTACTAAGGATAATATGATACCAAATCCAAACAAGTACACCCAACACACCTTAAAACCAAAGGCGTGTGTGTGCAAAGCTACCAAGCCCCACACCCTTCGTGTAGCTCTAACACTGGAGGAGACAAATTCCTTGTGCACGAAGAGCCTATTAAGCATCACGCGAAGGTGGAGAGGCCAGGTGCCATGGCCATCCTCCTGTATTTCTCTCAATACTTTTTTTCATCCTTATTCCATGAACCTTTCTTTCACCTTAAAGGAAAGGATACTTCTAGCAGATGTGTGTCATATGGGACAGCACTGCACCTTCACAATCTAAATGAAAAAAATAAAAGTATTGGTAGCTGCTCAGATCGTTATAGGAAGCAACCCTGAGGCATCTCAAAGCTGCACAGAGCTTTCACCAATTTAGTAATACTTTTCTGAAATACTCAGCAGACGTAGTATCCATGTCTGTTATCCTCTATTAGAAAACAGAACATTTCTGCTTCCACAGCAAGGACTTTGGGCCAGAATTTAACCCTCCTATTGGAGTTAGGGCGAATTTCTTTTCTAGCAGAGCTTCAGATGAGCTTTATAACTAGATTTTGGAAGGTCAAATTTAGACCATGTAGAGAAAGACATCAGAAATACTCCATTATACCCAGTGTAAGTCAGTGGGTATTTCATTAACAAAAAAAATCCATTCCATGGGCTTCTGGGGAGAATATCGAAACTTAGCAACAATAAATATAGTGAAACAGAAAGGCAGACCCAGACAGAGTCAGGCAATTAATGCCCTCATCACCACAAAACATAGAACTCCGTAAGATTTATTAAGAAAAACACTACTTAATATACCATATACACTGCATAAACGTGTTGCAAATGAGCCCTTTCAGTCCTTTTTCAAGCACAGAATCCCAGAACCAAAAATTTCAGACAGATTCTGAAAACGAGGTCAAAAAGCAAAGATACCTCTGGGCCATACACCTTGAAAACACCCAGTCATTAACAGATTAGTTAATTTTGCTGGCTTAAATTAGGATTTACAACTACTACGTACAATTATCTTTTGGGAGAAACTCGGCACGTGTCCGACAGGAAAACCTTTCCACAAATCACTGCAGGGAAGCCTGCTTTGATGCTGCTATGTTGCTCCCTTCTCCGGGTGGGTGAGCAGGTCGGCTCCAGCACTGAGAGGCAGCCAGCGTTCGTGCTACAAAGCAGAGTGCCTGAGGTTCGGATAGCCGAGCCCCAGGTGGAATAGGATAGAGAAGTAAGAGCCTGAAACTGGTTTTGTCAGACCCAGTTGAGCATAGCATCCTTGGGGGGCCTTGAGCAGGCCCCTTCGAATCAGGGCACTGGGAGAAAAGGCAGACACCAGCAGCCATCCATAACCATGGGAGACCATGCCACTATCCAGCACAGGAGCAAAAGGTCCAACGCTTCCCGTTGATACCTGAACTCAAGCAATCAAGACACAGCTCCAAGGGTATCATTCTGGACACCTTGCAGCTCAACAGACTACAAAGTGAACTGCAGACAAGCAGAATACGACACCCAATTCATCCATTTTGAAGGCTGACCACCTTGTAGAAAAGCAGGGATTTTCTACCACAAAATCCAGAAGAATTGCAGTGTTTGTCACGGCCCACACATGGCATCCCTGGACATGCAGACTAGCTGTCAATCTTCCCAACATCAATGTGCAACCTCAGACTGATGGTCTATATGTTTGAAAGACTGGACTAGAACTGAAATCACCATTGATCGAGAAGCGGACGGAGGAATTGGCAGCCCCGCACACATCTGCTGGTCCCCGCACAGCAGTAAGCAAGGGCTGGACGCAGTCAGCGTGACGTGGCTGAGCCTATGAGGCTCGCATGCACAACGCGATATATTTGGTACCATGGTGCAGTCTCCTGGAAATGCCAAGCAGGTTCCCACTGGGAAACGCCAGAGGGTCCGTCCAGTTGACTGCTCAGACATCATTTCACCACCTGAAGTCAATGCACAGCAGCCACCAGCTGGCCAGCACTCCCCATGGGAGCACCAGGACTGCCGGAGGACTATGCAGGAGAAGACAAGAACAGGAGCAGAGCAGCTCCTCTCGCCTGGGACACTGCACACCTCCTCCTCAGCAGCATGAAAGGATCTAGCCTGCTACAACTTCTTGGAGGCATCACAACAACTGATGACAATGGAGGTGTGTGCCATCTTCATCTTCCTCAGCCGGCAAGAGGAAGAACCAAAGTGCCAGGGTGCCTCTGCTAGATGAAAGATTGCGTCATTCTCAGGAAAGCGAAGACTGACTAGGGATTTTTCTTGGAAGCTTCAGCCATGGCAGTTAGCTAATTTTGATTCATTGGTAGTAAGTCCAAATCTTCCCAGACCTTCTTGGCTTTTCTCTTACAATTCTACCTCCTGAAACTCCAATCCTAAGTTCTGCTTTCATATACCTAGCACGTCCCAATAACATCCATGAAAAATCCACCTGCCAAGCCATGAACGGCAGCTTCATTTCATCACGAGAAAAAAAACCCAAAAAAGCTTCTCATCAAAGCCCGCTTGGGGATTACAGCTTGACTTATGTGGGTAAACCTGCTGAGGGGAAACCTGGCCATAGCCCCAGACCATCGTCATCAACTAACATCCAGGATATTATCTGGAACTGCTCTTCAAATAAAGTAATAGCTCACAGTGCTCTCTCAGATTAATTTTACTTTAAAGGTAATTTTTAGTAACACACTGATGTTTATGAATATTAATAAGCACCATAAGCTTGAGCGTCATAAAGAGGAATTGTATGAAGGATCTGTGTTTGGATATTTTTGGGTTTCCTCCAACATTAGTGAGAATAAAGTAAGGTTACCAGACGTCAAGGACTGATGGGCATTACGTTTGGAAAGCCTAATTCTTCATGAAGAAGTGATTATAAATACGTATCAGATGGTCAGTTTCTACCGCCTGTCACTAATCCATTTCGTTACTTTTCTTTAAATTAATAAAACTTGTAAAGCAAAGAGTCTCCAAATTAATTTAATCTAATCAGTGTAGACTTCATACCATTTATAAGAAAAATTCAGGGTAACTATTAGCAAGTGGCTTTCCAACAACTGTTTGTCCTGTAACAGCATCTCTAATATGCTAAAAAAAAAAAAAAAATCTACTTTTTAAGATAAAGAAAAGCATTCCGCACACAAACTTTTTATGCGGAGAAGATCTAAAAAGCAGAGGGAGGGACAAACTGCTTCTGCATTTCTAAGAGCGTTTTTCCCTCGCCCTGACCCCAACGCACTACATCTTATACTTTAGCGCTTATTCTGCATCTGATCCACCTGGTACCCCTCCAGCAGACCGGTTTGCCTCCTCACCAGCAGAAGGATACACCCCTCCCCTGCATCTCGAAACCAGCGCTGGCTCGTCCACCGCTGAGACAGATCCCGTGGGAGACGAGGTCCCAGGAACAGACCGGCACATTCCGCATCTTCCAGGACACTGCGCTGCTGCCAGCCTGGGTTTCACCCGCGCCGTCGCCCGCGGCCCGCAGCCCGTCGCATGCTGACTTGCCTTACTCCCGGTGCAGTGATGTGCAAAGAAGGAAGCAAATTAGAAAAGGCAGACTGACATAATACTAAAATCGTACCGTGCAGAGGGAAGAGAGGCGCTGCTGCTCTCAAGCCTCCGCGGACAGTCTCTTCCCTAGTGCCACGCCGACAGGAACCAGTCTGGAACCGCGGCAAACCCTCCTCCTGCTTGCAGAGGCAGCTCTCGACCCTCACGTCCCAGTAGTGCAAAGACACCACCGAGTTATTTCCCAGCGAAGGCCCCTACTTCACCTTCAGGGGGAGGAAGGAATTCTCTCTATCACTGTTGCTTGCATTAACATCGATCCTAGTCCTGCATTAGGAGACAGGCAACGGGATCTTTGACTTACAATCCTATTTACTTTTATTGCTACCATTTTTTGTAAGGAAAGGCATGCTCAGAACCTAAACATTACCATCCTTCGCGTGGTGGACGTGCTGATCGTAGGCCAAAGCAGGGACGAGGTCGTCGCTACTGGTAAGGATGGCTAGTAGGTTTATTTTACCACTTAAAAGGGAAAGGAGAAAACCAGAATCGTTACAACTAACGCTGTCTGCTTTGATACGAAGTTAAACGTAGGCCTCCAGATACATTTTTTGTTGTGGCTTACTTTTTAAATACGTGAAGTTTATTTTATTACCTTCAGCTGCTGAGTTTTAATCATAATCTGCAATATTGTGATCAATTCCGATCGTGTTCAAGTGATATCACCGACAAAAGACAGAAAATGAGAAAATATTATTAATATCCCCATGATTTAGGGTTTGTCTTGCCCAGAAGACATGGATGGGATCGCTTTATAGACACTCATGCTTGGGCTGCTTTTTACTTCTGAAAAACTAAACGAGTCTATCTTGGAAGCTTACAACAAGTAAAGAGGAAAGTGCCATAAATATGAGATCTAACATTTGCATGCTCAGTAGAAAAACATCATTATAAACGTCACAGTACTTTCCATGAAAATGAAGACTCTAGTTTCCCTGGGACCAACAGCTTTTGCAAATCAAGACAACTGCCAAAGAGGCCTCAAGGTGAATTGGAAGCCCCCTCTAACAACGACACCGATGCTGCTGCTCGTTCTGCTGGTGAGACCTGGCAGCGCCCACAGGCTGCAGGAACGGCCCAAGGGGATTCTGAGGAACGCAGAGACAGATCTTGTACGCGGGCTGTGCAGCAAGTCTGCATGGCATGCTTGCCAGTTACTTCCAACTGCATGGAGCAGAAAGGATCCACGCGACAAGCAAAGCCTTTCTTTATCTGGTACCTGCTATTCCCAAATGCTTTTCTCCTTTGACGCTGTGAGGTCACCATCAAGCTGCAGAAACTCCCATTAATCAGCTGTTCGTGAGGTCGGGTTGCTGGGCGGGAAACAGAAAGTGCCCTCCCAAGCTGGGATTCATTTCAGAGAAAGAAAATACAGGGCAGAAAGGGAAAAAGCGCTCACAGGGGAGACCACCAGAGGCTGGAGCACAGAGCATCACTTTCATCACCCTTCCTCGCCACCTTCTTCGAGGGAATTAGTGCAGAGGGAGGGACAATATTTAAAGATTCCCTTAACAAACTGGAGGAAGGGAGTGATTTGCAAAAGCCCTTCTGCTGTTTACAGGAGCTAATGAACTCACAACACTGCCACCCAGCTGGAGAGCTCTTTAAGCACCCCAAGCCACACAAAACCCCTGCGGCGCCTCCAACAAAGGACCAGCTCTTCCTGAAGCGCTGCCCACTGCTTTTCAAACAACACACCGGAGGCATCTCCAATCATTGCAAAAAAGAAATACTGGTAAGTGAACATGCTTATCATGTAAAATAACAGTGCAAATCGCAAGCCATAAAGAGGAAGCGATGGCCACAGCAACATGCCATCAGAAGATGGAGGTGATGCTTCTTTTTGGAATCAGGAAAGGATGACACCCAGGTGTCTCTCCAATACGAGTCCCATGGCGGCAATGCCAGCAAAGGGCTTCTACAGTTCAACATCCTTTTTGGCTCCTGCACCTGGGGAAGCACAGCCCCAGGCACCAGTATATGCTGGCACCACCTAGCTGGAAAGCAGCTTGGCAGAAAACTGGGGGTCCTGGTGGACACCAAGCTGAACATGAGCCAGCAACGCGTACTTGCGGCAAAGAAGGCGAACGGTGTACTCGGCTCTTGCTGGCAGGCCGAGGAGGCGATGCTTCCCCTTTACTCAGCACTGGTGAGGCCACACCAGGAGTGCTGCGTCCAGTGCTGGGCTCTCCAGTAAAAGAGAGACAGGGACATACTGGAGAAAGTCCAGTGAAGGGCCATAAGGATGATGAAGGGCCTAGAGCACCTGGAGAGGAGAAGGCTCAGGGGGATCACATCAACATATATAAATACCTGAAGGGAAGGTGCAGAGAGGATGGAACCAGTCTCTTTCCCATGGTGCCCAGTGACAAGACAAGAGGCAATGAGCACAAACTGGAACACAGGAGGTTCCCTCTGAACACCAGGAAACTCTTTTTCACTGTGAGAGTGACTGAACACTGGCACAGGTCACCCAGAGAGGGGGTGGAGTATCCATCCTCGGAGAGAGTCAACGGCTGCTTGGACATGGTCCTGGGCAACCTGCTCCGAGTGACCCTGCTTGAGCAGGGTGGTTGGACCAGATGACCTCCAGAGATCCCTTCCAACCTCAACCAGTCTTTGATTCTGTGAAAGTACCCAGAGCACAGATACACCCATGGGGAAAGCCCAGAAGATGACAACTCAAAAGACAGCCCTCTGGGAATGTCACACGCGGCAGCACACACCGCTTCAAGGGCTCCCCGCGCTACCCAAGCTCACGTCACATCACTGGGCAGCTTGGCGCAGCACCGCCCAGCCCTCAGCTGGGTCTGACAGCAAGACAACACGTCTTCTGAGACCTGCAGCCTGGAAGGCTCTGCCACGTGTTCGCGTGCCGGCTCCCAGCTCCCAGGGCCGAGCAAAGGCCCAGCCTGGGCCATCACCTGCCCTCCAGGAAACCCCACCACCACTGCAGGCAGAAGAGTCACCGTTTAGAAACAACAGCCACGTTCCCTAAGAAAGAGGTGTCTTTAACCACCTTCCAGTGGAGGCTGCTTACAGGTGCTGGACTGCCACAGAGCAGAACACAAGCGACAACAGCCTTTCACGAGGGGTCAGACCCCCTAACCAGCACTGGGTACCTGTCTCTGTGCCATACACATATGTACGTTAAATGAGCAGCCATTTTAAAAATCCTAATGAGCATTAACTGATGTTGCAAATCTATCGACCAAGATCTTACTTTGCTATTAAGGCATTTTTTGTTTCTTTGGACAGCCACCACCGTTCCCTTGTGATGTATGAACTGGACGCAGTTTTCATGGAATGAGAGGTCAGAAGGCCACCTCCACGCCTGGCAGAGATCTGCCCTGCTTTTCTGACCCCCAAGACGCCACGCTAACGTACCCCGAGCAGCCCTGTGCTTCTGTGCATCCTGTCTGTGGAATCTTTTATGTACATTTACATATGCACACTCATCTTGGAGTTCGTGCCCAAACGCGGCTGACAATCTGCAGGAACCAGCATTTAGGGCACACGGTGGTGGTTTTCTTCAAGGGAAGAAGAATCCAGAACATTAGGGAAGCCTCTTAGATGAAACAAAATGTCTCACTAAGAGCAGACCCAGTAAAGTTCATTTTCCCTGGGGATATCTGCCCCTGCTCCCCTAGCCCTGTCCCTGTCCCAACTCTACCCCCATGTGTCTTCTGAGCACACACCAGGGAGAGACAGCATTTGCACGGGCTAACGAGAGCTGGACCCACCTGCCCCCGACCCACATGCCAAGTGTCCTGCTGCCTCCTACTGACCGGCACGCTGGCAAACTCTGCCTGTCTCTTCTCCAGGCAGGACCTTCATTCGGTCTTTCTCTCTCTTGCTTTTCACAAAAATTTTAACTAGCCCTTTTTTTTTATTTTACAAATATGGCTGAAAGTGGCCACCAGCTTCCTAAGTTATTGGAGACAACTGCCTAGCAGAGCAACCACGCAAGCTTCATTTTCTTAAGAAATCAAGCTAACAACAATACTTAGCCAATAAAAATAAATAAAATACCATGTGTTAGTACACACTGCCACAAATACCAGGGCCACAAAGGTGGTGAATGACTGGAGCATCTTTCATAGGAGGAGAGGCTGAGAGAGCTGGGGCTGTTCAGCCTGGAGAAGAGGAGGCTCGGGTTGATCCTAGCAGCCTGGTTAAGTACCTGCCCGGAGGGAGGGAGGATGCGAGAGCCAGGCTCTTCTCTGGACAAGAGGCCACAGGCACGAATTAAACCACACGGAATTCCATCTGAACACAAGGAAGCGCTTTGTCACTCTGGGGGCGGTCAAACACCGGGACAGGTTGCCCAGAGAGGTTGTGTAGAGTCTCCATCTGTGCCGACGCTCAAACTCTGACCAGACACGGTCCTGGGCAACCTGCTCTGGCTGATCCTGCTTAGCAGAGGGCGTTGGATGAGATGATCTCAGGAGGTCCCTGCCAAGCCAAAGGAGTCTGTGATTCTGCGGAACACCGTACCGTGCAAGCGATAATTACCCAACGTTCATACATAATACGAAACAGATGGAAGAAAACAAAAACACTGGAAATCTGGTGCAATCCCACATCTTCAGTAGCTTGGAGGCCACGAAAAACTGTAATGTTGCGTACTAAGCCCTATAATCACAGAGACTGACAGCAGCGCCTCATTTCAAGGAACTTCTATTTTCAATCCACTTGCCTAGGTGCTGCTGCTGTCCTATTTTAGGACACGTAGAAAATACAGAGTCACTCTGCAGCCCAAGTGTTTGGAAAATAAAGCAATCACCTGCTTTTGGCAAAGACTTTTTTAAAAGCTCATAAACAGTATCATCTTAGAGAGAGACAGAAGAGTCCCGAGAAGGGAAACTCCCTTACAGCATTTAGTGGAAGCAACATGAAAGTTGTTAGCAACAGTCCTAATGCAACACAAGATACCTATAGAGTCTGCACGTGCACAGTTTCTGCATGAAGATGAAACAGCACGACTTGATGGTCCCGCAGCAGTGGTAACAAGACGCTACAACGCACATAGTTATGCCAGAGAACAATGCCCACTTGTGGTTTCAGCTACTTTGAAATTAATAAACTAATATCAAGGAATTGTAACTCAGGGTCTTCTGACACGCTATTGCAAGAGAAGACCAGATCAGTTTTTAATCTCCAACTCCCAACTTTATTTGTTGTAATCAGCACTCATATGCAGAGAGGAATCAAGACTGGGGTCAAACCCGGTTCCCAGAGGAGGATCCTCCCACCTCAAAATGAAGCTCTCACCCCAAGACTTGAGGCGCAGCACGGGAGGGTGAACGCTGCTCAAGATGTGGGACAGACCTTCCCTGGTCACTACGGGCACTGCCACAGAACAGCAGTCCACATTCTGGTGGGAAAAACACTTTTTATGTTTTTTGGTCATTTACATTTATCTGGTGGACAGCAGAATTCTCTGTAATACGTAGGTTTTCACCTCCATAACAGGTCATTTACTGCGTAGTAAGCTGCGCATGGGAAAGAGGTGCAGATAAATAATGTGCTTTTTCGTTATATGCAGGGGAAAATAACGGCTATATATTCCGTATATGACCTTGTAACGGAGATTATGCAGAGGCAGGATACTAATTTGTGCTTATAAAATCCATTCCTTTTTGGTAACAAGGCTCCTTGCAGACGCTGTTTTCCCTACTTACATTGAGCTGCGTGCATAAGGATGACAGAGTATCATCATCATCATTGGTGCCTCTGAAATCTCAGCCAGCAGTACCTTGCTGGTGCTCCTGAGCCTCCTTGCAGGGAACGTAACTGCTGTCACCACATTTGCTTCCAGAAAACACGTCCTGTATCCAGTCAGTCAAGAACAGAAGCCCACCCAAGTCCAAAAGGTGCAAGATCATTCCGACTGGACCGTTCCACTCCCCATTCGCAGTCACATTTTTTTTCCCCCATAAATAGTAAAGTTGCAGAAAATTTTATTTCTCAGAAGCTGCAAGATACCGTCTCTACACAACACGTACTCGGAATAATTTTTCAATCCCTACATGCATTCAAAAAAATTTTCATGTATTATTTATTAGTCCACTAATATGTAATTAAAATTCAGGACTAAAACTTTAATTGACTGGCTCTCGCTTTCAGTATTAGTCATGGACCGCAAGTATCCTCCTCCTCAAGGCAGCAAGACTCTTGCACACCATTAGTAAGCAACAAGAACGACTGAAATAGCGCATGGTGCTTTACACTGTTGAAAAGCTATTTCACTGATTACCCCTGACCAAATCAGAACTTGACTCCTAGTAAGATTACCGATTCTTAAACCTTCAGCTCTTTCTTAGTCTAAAAGATGGACACACACGCCCACACACACACATTTTAGGAAGCTGTGTAGAGAAACGAGGATGATGTGGTGGTGGCGATGGATTTTTTCCACCACCAATGCTTCATCCCAGGTTGCAGACCATCACTTCAAGAGGCTGAACAGGAAACCTAATGATTCACCGTCCTCGTTTACGGCTGAAAAGATGCTCTCGATTTCAGCAGGGACAGGCGCAGATGTAGGAGGAGGACAGAGTGCAAGTCACCTCCCCTCTCTGTTTTGTCTACATCCAAGCCTTTGTAACCCAAGGGCCTTCATTCCTTTCCATCAGAGGGGTTTGTTCTTCTCATGGTCCACTTCCAAATCCCCCCTCCCAGCTGAGCAGCTCTGACATGGGAGCAAATCCATGCTCCAGAGAACTGCAGATGCTAACTCGAGAAACTATTTTATTGAGGTTCAAGGCGCAGTCTTGGTAAAAACAAGCTTCAAAAATCAGATGCTATATTCTAAAGGTAATTCCTCGCTCCAACTAAATAGCTTACTGCTGACGTTAAAAAGCTGTATGGCTGCATAGAAATTATCAATTGCAGCGAGTATTTTTTAAAACATAGATTAGCATAAATGTCAAGCCCTCTATGTGTCGCTGGCATGTCAAAGCGAATTCTTCAAATCCACAGGACTGCAGCTATTTTTGGTTAGTTTTTTTCTCTCCTGCTTCGCCAGGCCCAACTAAATAGCTTACTGCTGACGTTAAAAAGCTGTATGGCTGCATAGAAATTATCAATTGCAGCGAGTATTTTTTAAAACATAGATTAGCATAAATGTCAAGCCCTCTATGTGTCGCTGGCATGTCAAAGCGAATTCTTCAAATCCACAGGACTGCAGCTATTTTTGGTTAGTTTTTTTCTCTCCTGCTTCGCCAGGCCCGGCTTACCCG
>NW_009258796.1:161610-165830 GCF_000687185.1 Egretta garzetta
CACCGCACAGGGGGGGGCCCCGCACCGCACAGGGGGGGACCCCGCAGCGGAGGGACCGAGCGCACGGACCGAACCCAGCAAAGCCGCGTGGGAAGCGGCGCCCTCGGGGGCCCACTCAGCAAATCTGGGTCTGCGCTTTGGTCTGTTCCGTTCACCCTAACTGAAATCCAAACCCGAGCCTCCACACCCTGATCTGGACCCCAAAACCACAGGATTCAGGGGAAATAAGTTGGGCGAAGCGGCGCCCTCGGGGGCCCACTCAGCAAATCTGGGTCTGCGCTTTGGTCTGTTCCGTTCACCCTAACTGAAATCCAAACCCGAGCCTCCACACCCTGATCTGGACCCCAAAACCACAGGATTCAGGGGAAATAAGTTGGGCCAGGCCTGGATGTGTTACCAAGCTGCAAGCTGGAGAGGCCTTCAGCGGAAATGGTGCAAAGGTCACAAACACGTCCGTTCTTTCCTATTCACGCTCTCAAATTCTGCATCATCTAACAAAAACGTAAGAAGTGTTATCTAAACTTGGTGTTGTTCAATCTGAGGCCTGATCTAGGAGGACTTTTTTGAGAGAAGAGGGCAACGTCCAGCCGGAAGTGTTAGAACCTAATTTTGCAGCCCAATTATTAATGCCAAACCTCCAAACACCTTCAGACCTGCAAGTCTCTTCCTAGCAGGTATGAAAAATCCGGGCACTCCGTCGCTCCGTACATGTTAGGTGTTTCACTTCAGTCACTCAATCATTACTACGATTACACATCCAAGGTAAGGCAGCTGTAGTTGCTGCAGCGAAAGGCGACCAGGGCCTGTTCAGGCGGGGGGGGGCTGACGGATAAAAGAGGCCAGAACTGGCCCTCTGAAGTCCTGAAACAAATCCAGCGCCTGAGCCCTTGAAAGCGGCAGCGCAACCGCGGAACTTCATCAACAGGTTTCTGTGAGCAGCAGCACGCCCCCGGGTATGGGGGGCAGACCCCAGCACCCACAGCACGTATCACAGACGGCAAATGGACGCACAGCGTACTCATTGATGTAATACAGCTGTACAGAGCCTGGCAATGGGGCGGAAACGGGAAATAATGCTCAGAAATGCCCACGTTATCGGCACCCCCAGTTCTCGCTGCTGTGATGAGAACATCTCATTACAGTTACTCGTCCTGATGCCCTTTTGCAGGCTAGCCTTGCCAACAACCGACTCGCGAGGGATACTGCTTTTCACCTTCTCAGCTGAGAACGCAGAGAGCTACTGAAATACCAAGGATGTACTTTACTATTCCTAACAAAGAAAAGGCAAATAAATTCTTTACACATATCTGAAATTCAAAAGCTTCTCATTTAGGCATTCTAATTAGAAATAAAAATGGTTTACAAGCTAGGTAAGTGATTTGCATCATTGGAAGAAATAAGCATAGGCAAATGAGAAAAAGAGATTTATTAATTAGCCAAGCTGTTACTGCCTTAAAAAATAAAAAAGCCCTAAAAAAGATTTTATTATATGCAAAATACCTGTTTTATCACCTTACGATCAGAAACATTCAAGTGAGGTACCTCAAAGTTCTCTGAAGGAGTATTTCCTTCCACTTTCAGCAGGTTTCCAACTAACTGAAATTGAAGTTTAAACCGAAACTGTTGGAGCTTTATGGTGACAGTTGCCATTTCTAATTTTCTAAACAAAATAGTTCAAAGTTAGAGAGCAAATTCATGCATAGAAAATATGACCAAATCATTCTTCAGGAGTTAAACTTTCCTTTGCAGCACCCCAAACTCCACTCCTCTGGTATTCACCTGCCTTTGGTCTCTTTCAGGGGTGCAGAACAGCCCCCGGGAACACGTCAGCCAGGAAGGATGAACGGCCAGCCCAACCCTGCGGTAGGATTTCAGATAGTCAGGATCTACATTTTCATCACTGGGGCACCACTTCAGCCTGAGCCTAACGAGCAGATGCAGGACTTCATGCTAATTGTGCTCATTTGTGTTGGTTGCATATATTAGCACCCAGGGAACGACGGTGTGGCTACAGCTCAGCTGCCATTCATCCAAGTCCGGCCTTAACTTTTTCTTCCTCAGAATTCTACAAGTCAAGAACAGACGCTTAAAAATCCCAATTATTGAACAACTTAGGTGTTTAGGTTCTGGGAACACACACATTTTACTGTCCCTTTACAGATATGGAGCTTTTCCTGAAGGATCATTTCGTATTTTGTACAGTGTTTAAGAAGAAAAATGGCCAAGGAGAGGCCAAGGGAACTATACAGTCCATTCGCTATAAGGGAACATTTTAAGCTTGGGTGGTAAAAGGAGGAGACCAAACAGCTGCTTAAATTAACATCTTAAAATCAGAAATTGGTTTTCAGATTTGGTATTTTTATTAAAGGCTGAAAAACTTGGATAAAAAAGACGTCTGTTGTACAGCTCCCTTGTAAGCCGCATGTTGCCATACAGCTGTGTTGGATGAAAGCAAGATAATTTAACCAGTCTGGGTTTGTAGGCAAGTAGTGCTTCACAGCAGTAAAGAGGTGCTTGTATCTTCCTAGCTGCCCTTAAAGAGTCTGCATCATTACAGTCCCAAATACCGGAATTTATTAGCCTGAACACGCCACAGTATATATGGTCTATCTGCATTTCGACTGGGCGAGGCTACAACAGTGTAAACACCATGACAAAAAAAGGGATATGCCCCAAAGTTATACGTGATTGTGTTGTTCAGAGGAACATTTAATGGCTCAGTCACCAGAATACCAGCCCAGATATTGGTGGTTGGTTTTAGGCATGGGAATAAAATCTGCATGATGGAAAACAACGCGGAACGTTTTGCTCACAGATGAGCGGAGACGCCCACCTACATTTCTACAGATGCATCATAAACTGAGTTTCCCTCTCTAAGAACACCAAATAAGCAGCCCCAATGTAACCTCCTGATCCTGGTGGCTCATATTGTCCTCTAAACATGGGAAAATGATGTTTAATCTGAATCTCCCACTTGCCTATTAAATACCTAGAAAAGACATATCCACTAACCTCACATGTGTACTTGTACACAAGCAGTAAGTGCTAGCTCAGGTAAAGATGATTGTTTTTTCAGCCACTGAGTCAGAGGTAGTGAAGAAACATGGACTTCTTTTAAACAGGTCCTCATTTAAAAAGATGTAACAGCGTCATTCAGATCTCAAACTTCTTCTTGAAAAAAAGAATTGTAAATTGCACAAACGAGTGCCCTGTGGCTTTGTAAAGCGTCCAATGTAACATGGGTTTACGTGGATTTAAATGTTCCTTTCATCAGAATTTATAGATAAATCTGTTGAGTTAGCATGGGGGGGGGGAAGTGAAATGGAAGATTAAAGTAAATCGCCTACTTTCACAGAAGAGAAACAAGATGATCCTGGTTATAATGTGATCAAAGAACTGTCCACAGTACCCACTAGAAAATGTTTCTGTAGCCCATGCAAACTAAACCAAGCTTAAGGTGGATTAAATTCTCATCACCTGAACAGGGGCATTTTTTACCATTAATAGTAAATAAGGTAGCATCTAAAACACCACGTAGAAGCCACCACAGCAGCACACTGAACACCAGGCAAATGGAGGCACTAAGGTAAAAAATGGCCCCATTCAGCACAATCTTGTGATATAGGAAAAAAAAAAAAAAATCTAGAAAAAAGTCTTGCAAAAACACAGGCAATTGGGAATTTTCCCATACAAGAAGTGAAAACTAAATACTAACAGCAGCATTTAGCAGTGTTCTCCTCTATCGTTCCTATTACAGGGGGTGATGAGGGAAGGAACAGGAAGAGCCTGTAAATACCTGGCTCCGAGCCTGATGTGAGGAGCAGGATTTTGGGGTTTTTGAACCATGGGCTGGCAAACGATGGGGTATGCCTGTCTACAAGGAGCAAAAGGCTGCTTGCCAAGAAGTTAGCAGGGCTCATTGAAAAGAGCTTTAAAGTAGATTTTGAAGGGGGAGGAGGATGAAAAGCTTGCTAGCAATAAGCCTGGGGACGGCACGCCAACACGAGGGACAGCGTGCTAGCGAGGCCCTTTGGGCTGATGTCTCAGAGGACATGGGGGTAATCCGAGTGGCAGCAAGGGTGTACCCAGGTGGGGGTCGGGCTCTGCTCCCTGGGAAGGGGCGATGGGACGAGGGGAGATGGCCTCAAGTTGTGCCAGGGCAGGGTGAGGTTGGCCATGGGGAACAATTCCTTCCCCTTGGGGCTGTCAGGCGCTGGAAG
>NW_009258796.1:166020-172471 GCF_000687185.1 Egretta garzetta
GGGGAGCTTAAGGGTCTTTGCCAACCTGAATGATTCTATGATTGTCATTCTATGTCCTGCAAGCAGAAGTGATACCGAACTGAGTGGGATTACAGCGATATGCGTATTAATGATTTATGCAGGAAATATGTGTCTTTGGTATGTGTGAGTCCCCAGATCCACACCAACATACTCATTAACTCCCATTTTACAAATGCTAATCAGGTCTTACACATTCTTGTGAACATTGTCCCTGGTTTAGAGAGGGAAGAAACTGGCAGAAACATTACATGGACCACGTAGGGAAGGACAGCCAGAGCTGGGATTAGAGCAAAGCAGCTTTTGAGGGCTAAATGCAGATCCAGAGTCTGCGTTTGACCTGCCTTTTCATCTTTCCCTGGCAGCGTGAAGCCTGCACTCCGCCTCGGCGCGCGGGCGCTTCCTGCCTGTACGGGGTTATCAAGGCAAGAGAAATGGCGAAGGGGTTGTGCTTGGATAGGGACCAGCTCTTCCCTTCTGCAGCACAGCTACGGGAAACCGCTGCAGGCAAACCTCGGAGCCGTCAGCCAGACCCTGGGCTCAGCCGACCTCAGCCCGCGGCGTTCGAGCAGGAAGGCGGCAGAAAGCCATCCTCGCTGTGCCGGGTCCAGCCTGGCAGGACAGAGAGATGAGGCGTTGATCTGTGAAAAGGCTCCCAACATACGCGTTTGGTTTAGAGCTCTTGGAGAAGAGTGTAATTCCAAAGTTGCCATTAGCCATGACCCTAAAAGCTTTGTATTACACAAAGGGAAAGGACTTTAAACCTATCCAGAAAGCATAATTGCAATGGGAATATCGCATCTTATCAGTAATTAACCGTTTTAAGTCCTATGACTGTTTCATCCCGTTACGTCACTACAGCTAACTATATTGCTAGTACTATAGATCCATCGCATGACAGCTTTTAGAGACAGCTGCACTTACAGCAAAAAACCTGTTTGTTTCCCAAAAAAGGAGAACAGACAGAAAAAGAATAGAACAGAACAGAACAGCGTAGCATAGGAGTAGTTCGCTTGGGAAGGGCCTACAATGATTGAGTCTGAGGTGTAATTAGTTACGGGATGGTTCACCAATAAATCATGAGGCATCTGAATATAACAGATGTTTAAACGTTCTCCAGGCAGAGCAGGTCCAGTCGAGTGCAGCGGATGCCATGGCTGTAAACATCTCAGCAACAAATGTGAGTGCACAAAACCCCACAGGAACATTTAAAACTCAAAAAGGTGACAACATGTTGGGCCTTGATTCATACTCTCTTGTGTGGGAAAATATATAGACAAAAAGTTGTACTGTCATTCACAACAGAAATAGCACAGCAGCAAACTTGATTGCGTGCTTGATTAAATGCTTGATTGCATTTAAAATACTATGAATAAATATTGACAAGATCCGGTAAAAAGAGAGAGAATCAAGGCGGGGAAAGGGTGAGAGGAGGCTTATTTGCCAATTTATTTGGGTTCGTTCCTCACTACACCGAATTTCTAATTTCATATACCCCACAGGCCATGTAAAAAACATTTATAGCATTTTCTGGCATTTTGCCCACATACATAAGAAACTATAAAATGGGAGTGACACGGATTAAACCCCATTACATTTCATAGCCTGATGAGTTCATGGTGTTACCCGCACTTCTTGACTGTGATTTCAAAAGGTCCAGCAGGCGTCCCCGAGGCGAGGTGATCTGAGCTCCATTACATTAACGGTTGGACGTGATGATCATAAAGGTCTTTTCCAACCTAAACGATTCTATGATTCCATGATTCTGCGATTCTGCTCGCTACAAAAGACAGCTTGTTCAATCCTATGGTGACGTTACAGCTCCTACTGAAAAGGGCGGGTGGTGATTGACTCAAGATAAATTATACGTTAAAATATACATTCCTGTATTTATCAATCCCTGAACAATATAACGTCTAGAGATGAGTCAAGAAGCTGCAGGAACGCTAGGTGCTGCCACACGCGAGAAAGAGTTAAAATTACCACCTCAAAAGGAAAGCTGGCAAGGAAAAGTGTTTGCTTATTCTATCCCGCTTGGTGTTTTATTGCATCCAGCATAGGACCTTGCAGACGATTCAAATTGGTATTTGCTTAGCACTAGCAATATGCTAAAACCGAATTGTTCTATAGGTATGACCGCAAGGGCCTTTCCCCAAAGAGCTCGCTAAAACGAGGCACCACATGAGGAGTGGCAAATGGACAAAACACTATGACTAAGCACGTAAAATCAGGACTGTTTTTTGATAACCATGCCATCTCCAGTTTGCCTTTTTTTTTCCTTTGGACAGTTGGAACTTGCTGTGTGGAAGAATAAAGGTTTTAAGGTTTTGATCTTGATGGCACATGGCCAAGAAAATATTAAGTTGTTTTTAGTGGCTAGAAATTTACCTTCAAATAATACTGAGCTGAAATCCAAGGCGGTGTGTCTGTAGGAAACCATGGCATCCTCGTACCAACGTGACAGTTGTGGCAGAGGTGGGATTTCTGTAGACCAGACTTCCTCTACGAGTGATTTTTCTTGTTTAAAAATACCTGTACAGCAGAAACTGCTTGTGCTTCCTTCCTGTAAGGCAGCAGCTGGAGAGTTGACTGGCAAAATTTGGCTGCAGGAACAGGATCTTATAAAACCTTTTTAAAGGGGTTTATCTCTGTCTAGCTAAGAACTCTTTAGTGGTACTCCCTTTAAGCTTGCAAGGAATGCTTGATTTGGCTGCAAATAATTTAACAAAGTTCCATAAGCATTTTAAGACAATGTTTACAGAAGACCACGGATAACCCTATGTAACAACAGCAACCGATGCACATAGAGCCCATCTCCCACTGCAGAAGATTCTTCCGTATTTGTTAAGGTCAGGACAAAATATTCTAGTAGCTTCACAAAACCTCATTCACCCAGTAATTTCTGAACTGTGCTAATGACTTGTGCTTTGGCCAGAGAATGTATGTTACAGAGATATTCAGCCTGAAGAGCAGAGGGAAAAGAAGAGGGAGAGGAGAACATAAGAAAGCACTGCGATTCTGTCTCTGAAATGCTTCAAATAATTGTATTTTTGACAATATTTTGATTAAAACACAGATTTGTAAAATCTGACATAGTTTTCTTTCCATCTGCTGGTTTGCTAAATTTTCAAGTGCCCTACTCATTGCTGCGATGGTACGGTTTAGCAACAGAAAAGTTGCTTCCTCCTCCACCAATCTTCAGTGCACTTCGGAAGGATTTTCCGGACACGGTTTTTCAAATGGCATCTTTGCCTAAAGCAAATGTCTTTTCATCACGGTTCTCCAAAGTTAGTGTGTACCCCATCATTACGTATCCTCCGATCCGTCACAATAACCTGTGCACTGAATAACGTCCCCAGTGCTCGCAGCTGAAGTTCACTTGAGAGCTCTGCAATGCATCGGGCAATACTACGCAAAGGGCACAGTACTGCCTTGAGACGGTATTGTGCTAATTACCAAACCACTGATTGCAGAGGTGATCTGCCCTAAGGATCTGTAGGATCAGACTCCCATCTTCCATCGCTGTGTTTTATTAATTCTCATAGAGTCATAGAATCGTTTGGGTTGGAAAAGACCTTTAAGGTCATTGAGTCCAACTGTATTCTCATTGCTTTATTATTGATACCCAAGTGTGCTTTTCAGGGGAGATGATAATGACAGTCATGAGAACATTAAGACCAAAAATGCATGCAAAGCGTGAGTTCAGGGTTGCTTGGTTTTGGGTTTTTTTTTTACTAACTTTCATGTGGACTTTATTATCTTTTTCTTGCATATTAAATCGATAAAGTAGACCTTGAACTGAAGGCAAAAAGGATTTCCTGAATGAGGCCAGGATGTCCTGGCCTGCAGATCTCAGACCTTTTACTCTCTGCCCTGTAGAGAGGGGAAAAAAACCCCAAACCAGCTAGGTTATATGGAAACCATGGCCACTGGAAGGAAGGGTACCTCATGGCAAGCTAAGGAAGAGCAGCAGCGTAGCAGGCGGGGAGATGGGCGATTTCAAGCGCCGGTTTTGACACATACATTCTGTACCAGCACGCTGCTTTCTTCCCATGTCCTGGACTTAACCCCGGCCCCACTTTTACTCCTGTGCTTTCCGCTGACAAACTGCAGGTGCAGGGACGATCTTTTCAAGCAGAGAGGGGTGGCCGCACACACCCGGAAGATTTACATCAACTCTCCATTTCTTTCCATTTGCTTTTTATACAGTAGGAGAGAGACTCTTGCAGAGCCTCAAGAAACCTCAGCTGCCTGTAAAGGAAACCTTCAGTACAGTTTAAGGTGACAGACAGCTGCTGGGATATGGCAGTAAGGGATGAAGCACAAGTACTGAAAGAGTCAGGGTGCCTTTATTAGCGGGTCAGCAAAGAGGGAAACTTCTCACCCTGTTTCAAGGGCGGGCAAAGAATATCATTAACTAACAGGGCTCCTTCGTTTGGTGCCTCTGTAAATCCATGGTGGTTTTTAAGGTTTGTCCTGAGCCCGTGGGAGGGATGGCTTCTAAGCCAGCTGGAATGAACATCCGGAAATGGAGCAGTCATGCTGGGAAGGTTATATTATTAATTATATTAAAGAGTGCTCTCACAACAGCGGGACATTACAGAAAAAAATGAATAGCTCATCCCTCAGACACCGTAGTAAGCAAGAAGTGGGGGTCTTCCTGCCCTGCAAACCCTCCTCCTCCCCCTGCTCGTCCCGTGCATTGGGGATTTTCCTCCCTCCCAGCCACTTGGCCTCAGCGGTGAGCAACACGCGTCATCTGGTGATGGAGCCTCTGACAGCATCTGCGGAAAAATGACGTTTCAGGGCTTGGCAGCGGAACAACCTCTGGGGACCCAGTGAGCCTGAGAGAAGGCAGTGGCTGGCCAGCAAGAAAAATATGCAGCCGTGAGAAGGATATGGCAAAATGTTAAATGATTACATATTACTGCTCCCGTTTCCTCTGTTTTCAGAAGAAATACACAATTCCTTGCAAAATGAAGTGTAACACCTGACAAACTGAAGTCACTCGCCTGTCTGAAAATGCTGTGTTTGCTTCTACCTGACTGCTTATGACTGAAGAGATAACAGAAAATACGGTACCCTTTCTTTTCAAAAAGCTTCAACACACTTTTCACAAAGCCAATTTCGCTGTTTTCTCTCATGCAAGGCAATCACGTGGAAACAGAATGCAAATAACAACCCAGGCTTTAATAAGTTAAGCTTTGAACTCAAAGGGCTGCCCAGAGCACTTGGGGAGTCCCTGAGACCGAGAGATCGGGGATGAAAAGTCCAGGTAAAGAAGAGGAAACATATACCAGCAGAGACTGCCTGTTTTAAGATGCAAACCTGAAGCTAAAGAATCAGAAACACTGGCCCAAGAACTTCAGCATTCACCACACCTGCAGCCCAAGGAAGTGAGAACTCGTAGCGTAGGATAAAATACAAAACTTCCACACGGCAGCACGAGCAATGTCTAGAACAACAGCATTTATAAGAACAGACTTTAAGGGTATCACGCAGCCTGACTGTTCACAAGTCAGGTGCTCCTACAGTTGTTAGGTATTGAGCTACTTCCAGTACACACCACTACTCAGAAACTTCTAACATTGCTCTGCCTACCCAATAAACTTTGTCTCCCTGAACATACAACACGAGCACAGGGAAGGTTGCTCAAGGTTATTTTTCCCATCCTGTACCTTCTCCCTGCTGTGTGTACCTTGGACCCACAGACACAGGAGCGGGAAGAAACTTCTGGATCCCCAAGTCCTGCCGCTTGCTGGGAAGGCCAGCCATGCCACATAGCCTTACTCATCTATTTGTCAAGCTCTGTTAAAATCAGGTCAGGCACTGGCCCTCACTGTTGCTATTGTAGGGCTTGCCTTACTCAATGGCAATTTGTGCCTTGTTTGGGTAGAAAATATTCTTCCAGCAGGGAGAGAAATACACTTACCCTCTCAATCACAGAGGGATCTTGGGGGTTGGGGTTTTTTGGCTTTTTTTTTTTTCCCCTCTCCCTTCTTCTTTACTTGTTTTTCTTTGTCACCAGGACCCTGCTCTTGTGATAACTAGAAACCTCTGTTTTATGCTTGGCTCGTTTCTACCTATTTGTTCTTGTCCAGTATTGTCTATTGGCTTAAAAAATTGCTCTCTTTTTCCCCCCATTTTTACACGAGACGCTTCTAGTAACACATCCTAAAAGAAATGCCTTTTTTTCCCCCAGAACATCACCTTTTTGACTCCTGTTCGGTTCATGAACCACTTCCCTCTCTGTTCCCCATCTCGCGTTTACCCATTCGACTGGGTCCCTTTACATGCGGCAGCTTTAACTCCCGACGTGAATCCCCTTTTAGCTGGGGCCAGCGCCTCCGCCCGCTGCCCTTCAAACCGGGCCCTTTCCCGTCCGGTTCCCTCCGAGCCCGTCCAGCTCCGGCGCAGCCCGCAGGGGGAGGCC
>NW_009258796.1:172565-172901 GCF_000687185.1 Egretta garzetta
GAGGCCCAGCTGGGCCCGGCGGGGCCTGCGGGAGGCCCGGGCCGGTGAGGTGAGGGGTGAGGTGGGTGCTCTCTGCCCCGCAGCCTCCTACAGGTTCGTGGTGCTCCTCTTCAACTGCCTCCTCACCTTCGGCTCCTACTTCTGCTTCGACATCCCCAGCGTCCTGCAGGAGCAGTTCCAGGGGGTGAGTGCTGGGCGCGAGCCTTGGGCGCCGGTGGAGTTTCAAACCCTTCTGGTACGGTGTCAGTGTAGGAGCGGGGCGCCCGAAAGGCTGGGGCTCCCCAGGGCAGGCTGGCTTGGGCTCCCCAAGGCGGGCGGGCTTGCTTGGGCTCCCCA
>NW_009258796.1:173482-179298 GCF_000687185.1 Egretta garzetta
CAAGGCTGGCTTGCTTGCGCTCCCAAGGCTCGTGCTGCAGGTGCCGGGGGTGAGGGGCCGCTGCTGGCGTGATGTGTGGAAAACAGACTCCACAGTCTCTAAGATTGTACAGTAGGTATGCTTATTCAGCGCTGGGCAACACGGGGGGTAGTCCCACCAAAGTCGTGCGCGCGTGTGTGGTACCTAGCCTTGAAGTTATACGACAAAGTGTTACATATACATAAGATTCCCAAATATGCCTATACATATGCATGACTTGTTCCCGCTTCGTATTAAAATTAGCCCCAAGAAGTCGTTTCCATAAACTCCTCCCAACTGCGCTTGCGCAGTGTCTCCTGGTGGTGGTTGTGGGGGTCGTGGGGGATGAAGGCCGATGACTCCTCTTTGTCACCGCTAGTAACCCCTTGTTCTTGCGCAGACTCAGTTGCTCCTTGGCTCTTGTCCAGACTGCAGGGTCGGTTTTAGCTGGTTCTCAAGGCAACTTCTCGGTTCTTATCAAGAACTTGTCCAATAGACAATAGTGAGCATGTTTTAAGCAACATCTTCTCTACTGGGATCCCCCTTTCAGGTGTGTTTGCTGTGGACGAGCCGTGCAAGGTTTGAGTTCTCACTACTGCCTGGAGAACTGGAAATCTAAAACCTGCCCTTGCTCAGTGAGTGTCAGCTCTGCCCAAACGTCTGTGCGCTGCGCTGACGGAAGCTCAGCGTTAGAGTAGCATTCATGCCGCTCTGCGTGTGGAAGACACATAAATTGACAATCAGTACCTCCACTGGCCTGGAAGGCTGGTGATACTGGAGGTCGGAGGCTGGGAAGGACTTTCTGGGTCTCCAAATCCCAACCTCTCGGTACTGCAGGTATCACGTCATGCGTGCGTTTGCTACCCAAAAGACAGAGCCGTGCAGGGTGATCATAGGAGGTCGCTGTCATGTAAAAACGAGTCATATTCTCAAATGCTAGAAAATTTTGTTGTTCAGGGTTCAGACTGAGACCCCAGTTGATTTCTGGGGTTTCTCCAGGGATGCCGGAGTCCCAAAGGTCTTACCTGAATTCCTGACAGAAATTGTACTTCTGTATCTGTCATTACTGCGTTTGTTTCACGTCTTTTGAGAGGTTGTTTTACTCGTGTGTGCCATCTGCTGGTAGATTAGTGCGTTTAGGCTGAGAGTCCTGTTCTTTGCTTCAATAGCAGGGGCAGAAATACATATGGCTTGCCTGTAACTTCTTTTTTTTTTTAAATGCAATTAATCCATGCCATTCAGACAGTGAGCTAAGTTGGGTGCAGTTTGGCATTGCAAACAGGAGTGAAAAGAAAAAAAATAGGTCTGTATTTATTCCTTGATCCTCCACAACTTCTGTAGGTCTGTGGGAGATGAGCCACCTGGTTATGGAGTAAAGGGAAGGTTATGTCGTATTTTGTTACTTTATAGAGTAGTGAAACCAAGCCATATGCTTCTGTTAGGTACTGTGCAAACAGTGTTTTTATCTGTTGATGCTCTCATCGTGTTGTTACTCCGGCAGATTTAGCCTCTGCCTGCCTTGCACGGGTGGTACAGTGGCAGTCGGAGCATCTAAGAGCAGTGTTGGCAGTGAAAGCACTTCGCTCTAGAGAGCGGTTTCCCTGCAGCTTTGGCCATTCCTACTGCAGCAGATCTGGGGGGTCTGTAAATAGGATGGCTATGAAAATCATGGGATTAAAACCACACTTTCCTTTTGCTTATTCAAGGTGTTAGGCTTGTGCCTGCTGGTGTGGAAAACCTAGTGTCCACTTTCTAATGCAGGTAGACTTTTAGTTGGAGGATGTAGGGGTTTTTCCCGATCATACGGTGTGGAGGAGTTGTTGCTTCTCAGCAGCAAAACCAACATTATTAAATCAGGCTAGGACTACTAGTTTCCTCCTGTTCAGCAAATGCTTTATAGCTGTGAATTAATATGGACTACTGCTAAGTTTCGTATTTACACACTCCTTAAGACTTTGTAGCATATAACGAAAAGTCAGATCAAACTAAACTATAGCCAAGAAACCAAGGGATCAAATAAACCTCGTGGTGCAGTCTCCTGGCTTTTCTTCTGGACTGAAATGTGTATAAAAGTGCTGAGCCCCTGCTGCTGCTGCCACAGGAAGGGAAAGGGAAGCCGTGCCGTGCCGATGGCCAGTCATTGCTCGTTTGGCAAGGGCTGGCTTCTTGGGAGAAGACACAAATCCTCTAATTCCTGATCGTGGAAGTGGGAACTGAGTAGGAGAAATAGAAATCTAGTAGGCAGGAGCTTAATTTCCTTTTTAAAGGAACCCGTGGGTTTTGGTCTGTGTCTGCTGCCTAACCCAAGCTCCGTGACTTGTTATGCAGAACTTGACCTGCCCCAATGGAACCCATCATAACGGCACCGGGCATAATAGCACGCTGGACTGTGTTGAAGGCTTGGGAATGACACCCGCGCAATACAATTTGCTGTACGCGATCTATGCTTGGACGTAAGTCACTTTTGTCTTGCTTCGGAGGGGTGGGGCAGCTTGCTGGTCACTTCCCAGCAGCAAGACACAAATGTTTCTGTTCTTGTTTCCTCCTAGAAATGCAGTGGTGGTTATTCTGGCTGGATTCCTGATTGACAAACTAGGAAATCGCTGTAAGTTCTGAGGATCGATTAATATAAATGGTACTGAAGTGGGATTTCAGGCTGTTGTTCCAGTGCAAAGGGATGATCAAAGGTTCCACTTCAGTAAGATCACAGAGGGATGGGAGAGGAGGGACAGCTCTGTGCGCGGGGTGTGTGACGGCTGGCTGAGCAGCTCCATCAAGGCCCCTGAGCCGTTTTCATCCTTTGAGCACTGACTTACCTGAATTTGCACAGCAGTGCAGTGAACATGCTTTCCTCTGAGATGCATGTAACAGGGAATAACATTATCTGTTTTCGATGGGACAGACCGATGAAGTTGTGTTGTGTGCCCTGCTCTGACATTTGCTCTGGTGTGTGCCATAATCTAAGCCCCAGCAGTCCCAGCAAATGCAGTTATGCTCTGTCTCTTATCACAGAGGTGGCATCTTACAGATGAGGAGACGGAGGCACAGAGAAGATCGCTCGCTCTAGGCCACAGTCAGTAGTGGAACTCAGGACAGGAACGGGGATTCTCTTGAGTTCAGGGTCCTCTGTCGGACTTACACTGCCTCTCTAACCCTCCACCATGACATTTTAATTATTTTGAGGATTCCCAGGTAATTTTATAAAGAGACCAGTCTTACAAAACTGAAATAATGAGGGTAAATGGATGGAAGCCCACAGGTTTGCTGGCAAGTTCTGAGGTTCCTCTTTTGCTTTTTGACAAAGAATGCTTCTGACCTGATCTTAGCAGGTCTGTTGAGGTTTGTGTGTTTTTTTTCCTGTTTCTCCCTAGTTGGTGTCTTTGTTTTCTCTCTTCTGACTGTGCTGGGATCATCAATCTTTGCCCTAGGCTCACATTTCAAGGGGTCGCCATACCTCCTACCAATGATGCTAACAGGAAGACTGCTCTTTGGCTCTGGGAACGGGTCACTTACTAGTAAGGAATTCACATTCTTAATTACGCCTCACCAGAGGGTCACGGTACATTTTTATTTTGCCTCCTAGACCCTTGTCCTACCAGGCAACTTCACCTGCTCTGCACCAGGAACCTCCCTTGCTGACAGAAGGAACACTGCTCCTTGATGGGTTGCATGGATTTAATGTGTGCTGAAGTGTTTAAGTCTTCCCCTCTGACAAGTTTGTCCTTCTCCCAGGGGTGGGGACTGACATGTGATTGGTATGCCTTTGGGGTTATTTTTGCTTGCCCTCCCACGTCCCAGCGTAATTTAGTATGTTTAAAATGGACTGCAAAGTTGTACCATGCTACTTCCACCTGGGATGTGTAGCGGTCTCTTCCCTAGCTCACGCGCTCTGTTGCTTCTGTGCCATGCTCTTGGCCAGGTCTGTCTGTTCAAGAGAGGATTTTTGTCTTCTCCAAGTTGTGCAGAACCGTATCACGGCCTTCTGGTTCAAGGGGAAGGAACTGGCACTGGCGTTTGGGCTGACTCTGTCTTTCTCCCGTCTTGGGAGTGTCCTCAACTTCTTCTTCACTCAGCAGTTTGAGGCAAAATTTGGAATGCAGTGGACACTCTGGGGAGGTGAGTTTCTTTGGTGCTTTGGCCTTCTGTTTTCTAGACCTGCAGGCCAGTCTGTTTCATCCAGTTATGAAAAGTACCTGAAAGAGAGAGTGAAGTTAGCAGGAGGAGGCACATTATTTCCCAGTTTTGCCTGTTGCTTTCTGTATGCACTGGAGTGGCGTTTCCTTCGTTGATGTCTGAAAACCCTCTCTAAAGCTGTAGCGTCAGCCTGACGGTTTTGTCCGCAGTTTTCCTGAGCTACTTTAACATCTGTAGTCACAAGTAGACAGTACTCAATGTAGGCTACCTCCCATGGAGTGGAAACTTCAGAGTGAAACAAAAGAGCAATCTAATGCGTTTGTTCTTCTGTATTTGAGCTAGCAGAACATGCTGGTTCTGTAGCATATCTGTATCGGCCTCAGCATAAGATGCCTTGCATGTGGCCTGAACAAAACTGTAGGCTTAAATTTCTGTGAGAAGCAGAACCTGAATTACATGTTTCTTAGTGTGAATCTGTTGTAGGGCTCCTATCTTCAGAAGATTTGAGTTTCTGTCCTCTCTGGTGCAGTGGGATGGGATCTGTCTCGGTGGAAGGGGTGATCTGTTTCACAGCACAATTAGGTAGTGGCACTCAGGTACTCTGGTGTGCTGGAATGGTGATGTTAGGGAGACCTGCCCCGGGGCATCCTTTGTGTACAAGCACTCAGTGATTATGGGAAAGTGTTATTTCCCAAACAACAGAACAGTATGGGCCATCACCCATGGAAAAGAGGATGCTGCCTATGTGAGAGAAATCTCTTGCAGAAATTGAAACCTGTTGCTCTCCTCTGATTCCAGCTCTCAGAGAAAAATACTGGGCCGGGCATGGTGTGCTGCATCCCATCTGACACTATTAGTTTTGTGCTCAAACAGCATTTGCAAGCACAGCGCAGAGACTTAAGTAGCCCATGAAGGGATAAATACATCTGACAAAGTGTGTATGTGTCACAGAGATTATTTTGGCTCTGGAAAACAAAACAGATACAGACCTCTCTCTGAGAGAAGGATGTCTGCAGCAGATGCCGGTTGCCAAATGTGCTTATGGCATACCCAGGGTGATCTGACTCCCTTCCCTGGAGCTGAGTGTGCCAACGGGGGGGTCAGACTGCTGTGGTAACTGCAGCAGGTCACATAAATGAAGAGGTATAACTTGGCTTCCAGTACCAGTGCGTGTGTGGTACCTCCCCTGCTTGTGGGACCATGGGATTTTCTTCATGTCTGTCTTGTTTTAACCTTGGGTTTGTTATGCACAGGCCTGCTGGAGTTTAGAAGGCATCTGGCCATAGTCCAGCAAAGCCACAGTCTTCAGAGGCAGGCGGGGCTTTAGCTTCATCGGCCTCGGGCAATTCTGCGGGCATTGGAAGCTTTAGTGGACAAAGAGCTCAAGGACTCTGACAGGGTGGTCAGAGGTAAATGGTCCTGCTGTATGGCTGCAGTGGGGAAGGCTGTTGATCTTAAGAGAAGCCAGGAGTAGGAGTCAGAGAATTCTGCTTACTACATGCAGCCGGTTGCGTCATTCAGCTCTCTCCTTGTTGAGGAATTTCTAACACCTTTTGTGTCTTCCAGGTACCCTGCTCTGCGTGCTTGGTTTTGTTTCAGCCCTCACGGTCAGTGTACTAGATAAAGTGGGCATGAAGCAACTGGGCTTGGATGGGGTTATTCAG
>NW_009258796.1:179527-199977 GCF_000687185.1 Egretta garzetta
GGGTTCTGCATCAGGAATCCAAAAAAGTGGTATGTGCTGCACAGACAGCTTTTCCCTCTCAATCTTGAAAGCCTGCCGTGCATGAGCATGGCTTTTGCAATGCAGGAGAGCGGTCGTAAGAGCTGGTCCTGGCCAGAAGAGGGCATTAACACCACTTGGTTAAATCTTGCAGAGTAGTCCTTCAGGCACATCTTGAGGATATTGCATCTGCAAGCCACTGAAGTCTAAAATTTCTGTTTAGAGCTCATATATTTGCAGCCTTCCAGAGAGCTGAGTTAGCACTCTGAACGGCATTACTTTTCTGAGCCAGCTACTTCTTGACTGTAGGTGGCTCGGAGGAGGATTTTGTGCGTAGAACTAGGTAGCAGGCTCTCTCTGGAACTGCTTGCTGGCTCACAGGATCCATGATAGCAAAGAGCTAATCTGGTCAGCACGGTACTATCTTTTGCCAGCCCTTATTTTCCATGCCTCCTTGCTTCTTCTGTCTAGGCACAAGCATTACAGGCAATAGGTTGCATTTTTTATGGCACTTAAATCTTCGAAACAGCTTTCTTTTCATGACAGTATTCTTACTGGTTTCTGTGCCTCAGTGTTGGGACTCATGTTTATACTGTATTTTTCCACTGTGTTTCACCTAAGGTTTTGCAGTAGGCTTTTAATAGAGCCTGCTTAGAATAATCTCTTGCAGAATAACCTTTATAAAAATAATAAAGACTTTAAAATTTTCTTTACTGAGCAGCGTTAAGGAAGGAATGCTTTGGAGACAGCACGTGCCAAATTTCGCTGAGAGCTACACGAGCTGCCTTTCAATTCCCTTTTACCTGCTGTTACTACTTAAATTTTTTGTGACCTTGAGTGGTTTGCAGAAAGTGATACTAGTGTGAAGCTGGAGACTATGTCCTGGTGAGTGAGGGCACATTTTATCTTTGCAGCGCATTCAGGACATCCGGCGACTTCCCCTTCGCTACTGGCTCCTGGTCCTCACCATCATGTTCTTCTACAACGGAGTCTTCCCCTTTGTGGCAGACGCCAGGTATTGCTCTGTGCCTGTAGTGCCACTGACCGATTCAAGCCTATCGGAGCCTTGCAGGCCCTCGCTTTTCAGTTGCCTGGGAAATATGGGGGTAAAATGTGTGTTCCTTCCAGTCATGAAACACAGAGAAGCAAGTCTTTAACGCCTAATTAAAGAATATGAGGGTTCTTTGACCTTTCTTGCCCTTCAAAGGTGAGGGAGGCTTCTGAAGGAAAGCAAAAATAACTTAAATGGAAATGATTCATCCAACATTTAAAGCTTGGAAGACTGCTAAAGGAGGATCGGGAGGATTTAGGAGACAGGGAAGAAATAGTTTATTTAAAAAAATAGCCCGTAGACGTTTCACCTATATGACAGTCTAACAAAGTGGCTGTCTTTTGAGCTGTGAGGGGTGTTAGCTTCACAGGCCTGGGGCAGTTCTGTCCTGCAGTTGTCTGCTGTGTTAGGAACAAAGCTCAGCTTGCAGCAGCCTGGCTTTGTAAGCAAGGAAGCCTTTGCATCCTGGTTCAAGGCTTGCAGACTTCCTTTTTTATGCCTTCATTTGCTTAAAACAAGTAAGCAACCTGCCCGACTAAACTGGGACTCCTGTCCTGTGGCTCTGCCACAGACTTGTCATTTTGCTGCTTTTTTCCTGTTTGTGGATGATGCAGCTTCTGTCGCATAATGAGTATGAACTTTTATATTAGCAAAGGCCTGCAGTAAAGAAAAGAAAATTATTTTGGAAAATTAATTTGGTAATTATTTCATTAGTGATGTATTGTAAGCCACTGTGAAAATTTGGAGTGAAGAAATGCCATCAACATTTTCATAAAAAACATACAAGTGACCTCTTCAAGATGGCAAGGATCATCAAGGCAAGGATGACATAATCTTTGAGACGAGCTTTCTATCAGTTGCCCTCTCATTTTAATTGAAACAGTGTCTGTTGATAACATAGAATCCTCTCTTCTGCAATTCTGCCTCCCCGCAGAATTTTCTTTTTCGCTCCTTGTGGAGCAAAAGTTCAGGCACCAAGAGTCAGTTTCACACAGCTTTCCTGGCAAAAAAATGCTGTGCTGCTTCCCAGTTGGAAAAATCAGGGTCCCAAGGCCACTGCTTTTTGGTGAAATCTGTTGCAGTAAATCTTCAGGGAACAGCGTCTTGTTTCATACTTTGCTGACAGCACAGGCTATAAGGGCTCACTATTGCTGGTGGCAAGTAGCCATGCAAATAGCCAAACCAGCCTTGAGTAGCTTACAAAATCTCTAAATAAACTAGTCTTTCTCAACTGTTACACCTGTGTGACTATAAATGCTGTAAAGAATTCGAGTATGTTTTAATGCCGGTTTTTTGTGTCCCTAACAAAGGTGAAAGGCCAACTTCTGACAAGGAAAACAAAACTTGGTTTGTGAGTTTTCTGCTTTAACCAGATGCCAAAGGGGAATTCTTAGTACTTCTAAATGCAGGCGTGCAATTTAAATGCTGATCTTTGCTGCTGGATTATTTTAAAATATTTTTTTCTGCCCCTCAGCATTCTCACCTTTGGACTGATAATGCTTTCTGCCTCTTCAAAGAGACTGTAAAAAATCTATCCATATCCTTTGGACAGGTGACAGAAAATTGCTGCAATTGAACATGTGCCCAACTTTAACCTGCAGTTTTACTCTGCACTTGCTGAAGCATCTTCAAAGTGGCCACTGAAGCTACCAGCTTCTCTATGGTGTGCACCGATTAAAAAGAAAATAAAACAACAAAGGCTTGGCGCTACAAACCAGACAGAATCAAACTTTTACAAGTCCTCTCATTAAAACCCTTCCTGTCCATATATTTGTGCTTAGACTTAACTTTCTGTCTAAATAACCAGATCAAGAGTCCTAATTATGTAATTTTTTTCCCCCTTTCGTTTTATTTTTAGCAAGTTTATCCAGGATAAATATTCTGGCTACAGTCAGCAGGCAGCCGCTTACATTGCTGGGGCAGTGTACGACAGCTCCCTTGTTCTCTCTGCAGCAGTTGGCATATTAATTGTGAGTACCCAAAACCAGAAGTCCTTGCTGGTGAGTTTTTCCTAATTTTTTGGCATGTCTTTGTTACAACCCCCTCAACCAGAGTTTAGCCTGTTGTTGCTGAACAAGCAGTCCTTGAATTCCTTGCAAACGGCAAGATATACTTTAGTCTGAATTAAATTACAAGAAATAATGTTAACCCCATTTTTCCCTCTGCCTCTTAATTGTGCTGTGGTAGCAACAAACCCTGGCAAAGGGCTGTATGTTTTGAGACGTCTGAGACTGGAACAGAAAGGGTCAGGATACGATGACGGGAAAGGACAACCTGCATGTAATGAGTCCCTCTTGTCAAACTCTTTCCTTTCCTTATTTCCATAATTGTCAGGGCATAATGCTGTGTTTTTCTTCCCCCTTTATTAAAGCCTGCCATTTCACATGAACACCGGACACAGATTCTCTGACAAGTGTTTCAGTCTTGGTTCATGAGTATGCAAGAGGAACTAGCAGCAGCCAGTCTGCTATGGTATCAGCAACTGGGAAATGACACGTTACTGCCACTCATGCCAGCCCGCTTTGTGCAGCCGCTCGCGTCGCTGGGGTCTGTGGGAAGCAAGGATCCCTTGTAAGAGGCCTCCTGTTTATTTCCTTTACCAGGACTACGTTGGACTGAGAGGCGTCTTTGCTGTTGGCTGTGCTGCATTGACACTGCCAGTCTTCGCTCTCCTGGCATTTACGTTTGTTCCTCCGTTAGTCTCTACCATCTGGTTGGGGATCACTTACTCCTTTGCTGCTGTAAGTTCACAACCCGGGTGCTGTAGTTCAGTGTTTTCTGGCTGTGCTCCTTCAACATCCTGGATGGCATATATCACTGCCTCTGTGTCCCGGTGAGCAGGTTTAGCAGCCAGAGTCATTGGCTCCCTAATCCTGAAGGCTTTGGTTAGTGCCAAGTAACCCCAAACAATATGGAACACAACGCAAAGCAGTGCAAGGGACCATCTGATATCGCATGAATCTGCCTATGCTTTTCTTAATGCTTTTTTACCTTGAATTTAGCGCCTGAATCTCCTCTGAGTCTTACGAGCTAAATCATCGGGCCTAACTCCCCTTCAGAAACGTGGAGTCAGGTTATTCCAGTTTCAAATAACATGTGTTGTCTGTGCTGTCTCAAGATGCTTGGAAAGGATGGGGAACAGCCTAGAACCAGCCCAGGAGGGATAAACAGGTTTTTTGAAGAGAAAGTATAAATGTTAATTTAGTGGGAGTAATTCCTTTTTAAATCAATGATGATCTAACACCTTCAAATAAGGTTCCGAGTTAATTCTTCTTCTCATCACTCCTACCAGGCTAGTATGTGGCCGTCCATACCCCTTGTGGTCCCCCAAGCAACTTTAGGGACAGCTATGGGGCTTGCAACTTCTGTGCAGATGGTTGGAGTTGGCCTTTCGAATCTGATTGTTGGACACATTCTAGGAACAAAGTCCAGGTGAGAATGCTTTTTTTTTTTTTTTTCCCCCTCTTTCAAGCAGAGACATCAGCAATGTATTAGTGGAGCGATATGAATAGAAATTGGTGTCTTTGCAACCTGATGCTGCAAGGAACTCTAGAGGTGCCTTAAATATTTTCAAGTGACTTGTTGTTCTATCTTGTTTTGGCCTTTTCTAGTGAATTAAAGATCCCCCTGTGGCGCTGGCAACGGATGATGATCTTTATGTTGGCAAACACCATTGCATGTATTGTTGCCTCTGTTAGCCTCAATGTTGCGGACAAGAAACAGGTAAGCGTGATAAAAGGTTGCTTTTGTTGATGTAATAGCTGTTGGGTGTGTAGATAAGTAATTCTTCCAACATAAAAATGGGAGTGCATAAGAAGAGAACTATCTGCTAAAGTACTGATGCAATGTGCAGTAGCCTTACCTAGTATCAAGCTGTTGGCAGCTGGTTTTTTTTGGAAGAAGGTGAGGGAAAGGGCCAGGACACGGCTGTAGAAATACATGTGTACAGGAAGAACAGTATCAGTTTTGTCACTAATTGCTGCTCTGAATTTCTAGGGTGGGACACTGAACAGAACAAGAAAGGGAGCACCTGTGGAGCAGGAGGCCAGAGCCCCTGCAGATGCAGCACCGCTCCTTGATGATGAAACAGGAAACGAGGGCTCTGCCCGCTGAACCTGCGCAGCGTGAGAAGAGTGACGGCTGCCAGACACAGCGCTGATCACTTCTCTTTGAAAGTGGATTTTTAGTTTGTGTATTTTAAATGCCTTTAAAGGGAATCTTGAAGGAAACTGTCTATAGAAAGGGAATGTTTCCACTTCCTTATGCCTGGCACACGAGTGAAAGGTGTCTGCTGTATGGTTCTTGGGCATTCTCCAACATACAGAAACCTGCATGGGGCACTTTAAGAACTACACTAACAGTAAGTGAAACTAACCTAGCTGAAGCTTGCTGGTAAGCCATTAGACAGTTGCTTTTCACCTTGCATCACAACTGCCCACATGAGGGCTGCCTGCCTGGTCCACCACCGTTTGTCCATCACAAGAATCCTGCACGTCAGCACCTGCTAATCGGCACACCTGGCTAGGCCTGCTGTTCCAGTTACTGCTCTCAATTAGCATGAGTGTCTCACAAATTACATACCCATGCAAGTGACACCATCATTATTCTTCAGGCAGAAGACTGAATTAATCAAATTGATTACTTCTGCATACAAGCCTAGCTTAATTGCTTATTACCTTACTAGAAAAGCTTCTGTAAGCTGTGCCTATTCGTTTACCTTCAAAAGCGTAAAAGGTTTTGATCTGAAATTCTGTCCTTTAAACCAGGGTGCTCTTACTCACGAATGCTACAGGCTTATGTTGCTCAGCCAACTGCCCTTCTCACTATGCAAAACGCTCAAACGCTCACACAGTGTTTACAAAAGCACAAAGGATGCTTTAAGAATGAAGTAAACTTTAACATAGCCAAGTACAAGGAATGCTGAAGTGAATGACTTATGTAAATTATTACAAGTTCTTACGAGAAAGAGCAGCTCTGCTGAAGTTGCATTTAATACAAACACTAATAGATTGAAAGCAATTTAGGCACTGACGGCATCCAGTGAAGTCATATTTTTAAGGAGCTGTCACAGAAGACAAATACACCCATCAAAGCAAAGTTTTCTTAAACTGACTCACTGA
Organism: Egretta garzetta; assembly: GCF_000687185.1. Taxonomy (NCBI): domain Eukaryota; kingdom Metazoa; phylum Chordata; class Aves; order Pelecaniformes; family Ardeidae; genus Egretta; species Egretta garzetta. Next base: position 185,717 of record NW_009258796.1, read on the forward strand.
AGAGAATGTGTTCAGAGAGCAACATCTTTTAAGTTACAGTGTGAATTAATTTCACACCACAGACAGTTAAAGAATTTCCCTGTTGGAGTCTGGTGCAGCACAAATTTGGGGGTGGGCTGAGAAGTCACAGAAATGCAAAATCACAGACTCCTTTGGCTTGGCAGGGACCTCCTGAGATCATCTCATCCAACGCCCTCTGCTCAGCAGGGTCAGCCAGAGCAGGTTGCCCAGGACCGTGTCTGGTCAGAGTTTGAGCGTCGGCACAGATGGAGACTCTACACAACCTCTCTGGGCAACCTGTCCCGGTGTTTGACCGCCCCCAGAGTGACAAAGCGCTTCCTTGTGTTCAGATGGAATTCCGTGTGGTTTAATTTGTGCCTGTGGCCTCTTGTCCAGAGAAGAGCCTGGCTCTCGCATCCTCCCTCCCTCCCGGCAGGTACTTAACCAGGCTGCTAGGATCAACCCGAGCCTCCTCTTCTCCAGGCTGAACAGCCCCAGCTCTCTCAGCCTCTCCTCCTATGAAAGATGCTCCAGTCATTCACCACCTTTGTAGCCCATCACTGCACTCCCAAAGTCACACCTCGCTCGTAGTAGGGAGCCCAAAACTGGAGTCAGTATTCCATGTGAGGCCTCACCAGTGCTTTCACTCTGCTGGTAAATCACACTCCTGCTAGACTGGGGCTTTAAGTACATCCCTCAGCCTCCAGTCACTACTACTCTTCTGTGCTGAAATCCTGCGGTTACATTTTTTCATAGTGGAAAAATTCCATGGTGAATTTCCAACTGCGATTATGAAAAACCACATGCTGCAGTACTATATGCTTACATTAGAGGCTTGGGTACAGAAGAAAGTATGTGTTCAACAGAGCTGATTTTTTGTGTCAGTCCTACGGCACCTGGCTGAAAAGCAGCAACTTCAGCCTGGCTGGCAGGAAGTTGTCAGCTCTCCCAGTTTACAAACCATACGATGCTGCAGCTGCACTCAATTGGGTTGGCCCTGTAATGAGCACTAGGGTGCCCACTGAAAGTCCTGTACTTGGTTCTTCAGGGAAGAACCTCAAAAGCCAGCCATTCCTGTTTGCCATCCCATAATCTACTTCCAAATTACCAAAAAAGAAACTTCACTCTTCTGTTTTGAAGAGTTGTTTTTTTAAAAAAGAATTGTGACAGACTTTCCTTAAAATCTGCCACTGGTTGACAAGGTTACCGACAACATAGGACTGGAAATCTCCCTGCCTGCTCTGCTAGGTTTCACTGAGAAGCATTCCCACGCGTTTCCTACATTCAGTGCCTAGGAGGAGAACGTTGGTCTGCTCTAGTGGTTTATCGTAGATACCATTGTAGGAAGATCCCTGCATGTGCTTTTAAAAACCCTTTCATATTATCTGAAAACGGGGAGATTCTAGTGACCTTTGAGTCTGTTGCACAAAGACCATCTTTACGTTGGGAGGATTCTACTAGAGCCTCTTAGAGGCAGAGTTGTTCTTAAAAGACTGCTCATGTCTTTCAGCTCAGATTAATAAAGCTTGAAGCTGACATAACAACAGTAAGGAGGCCTAACGAGCCTCCCTGCGACAGTACCTGCTCATCTCCATCAGAGTTCATCAACAGCTTCCCGTTACTCCTGTTTAACTGCTTTTTTCATTAAGCACTCCACTGATGACAGGAAAACCACCTTCGCTTTGCCCGTCTTGACACCTGCTGTTGAGATGCCAGAGCTCACTTCTGAGGAACTTAAAAGTAATTGCACGTCTCTCTACTTTGTTTGAGCCTGTCATGAAAATGAAAGGGTGGCATTCACAGAGGCCACTGTGCTGCAAGACATGGAAAGAAACAATCAGCTGGTTTGGTTCAGTTTTGGTAGCATTGCACTGATCACGTATACAGGTAACTGAACACACCCCCCCCACCCCCCCCACCCCATCCCTAGCCTTGGACAACCCTGCAAATGGCAAGCTCTTCTCTCCAGTATTCTTTGGCAGAACCTTCCTCTGGCGTAAGACACAGTGGATTGCAACTCTTAAAATATAAACCGTGAAACTTGAAAGCGGACATTAGTTCAGGCAACTCACACTGAGGTGGATTTTTGTTTTTTTGCTCATCACGCTCCGGAGCATGCTCCCAGAAGCCAGAATGTTAAACTCCTTTACTCAGTGGAGCACACGTTGATGTAAGCTTGTGGGAGGTGGCAGTGGAGGATCAGGAGGAGCGAGGTGCAGCTGGGCTGTTCATGACAACAGTGAGTCTTGCACTGGACAGGCATGGTGACGCATTTAGGAACTAAGCAGCAGCTATGCCTACACGTACACACGAGTTAAGAAAGCACGCAAGTCATCCTTTAACCACTTTCCAACTAAGTGTGTTATAACGGATACCATCACTTTCTTTCCAAGACTGAAACAGTAACCTGGATAATACTCTATGCCAGCGTTCAAGCTACAAACCTTCAATTTAGGGGGAAAGCAATGAGGTAATGTACAGAGTTGCAAAGCGACACTATATTGTAGTCTCCTAGCTGGCTGCTGTTCAAAGGAATGACAATCCTTTGTTGCTAATGTATTATCTACCGAGGATATTTGCAAGTTCCCGCACCATGCAGATCCTACCCAAAGCGCGCACGCTCAAGGGAAGAGTTCTGAACTATAAGTGGCAAAACTCTCAGTGCAAAATACAAAGTTGCTGTTGAAACAAGTGCTGGCCAAGAGGTTCTGTGGGGCATCACAATCTGTAAATTAAGGGATGAATGCAGCAGATTTAGAACACCCTGGCTGAGAGGCCACCATGTCCAACTCACCCGGAGTTACCTCCATGCTGTCAGCAAACCCAGTTTGGCACATGAGGCGAGTTTTATGCACTCACCGTAATGACTTCTCCACATAAAGGGCATCCTGCGCTCAAGGGGAATTATTACACTATTCTACAAATTTACTTAAATATTTAAAATGTTTGAATATTCAAGTCTATTTACAATATTGCTGGAGAGCATAACGGCATCCCCTCATTGCACAGAACACCGTGGAATGCTGCCCACAAGAAGGCATTGACCCGAACAGCCCGCCCCTGCTACCACCCCTTCACACTCCCCAGGGATAAGAGGTGCTGGTCTCATAAGCAACCTTGAGCAGGATGCCACATCTCTAAAGTGTTCTCCCCCGCTACAGAAGGCCTGGAACAATTGGTGCAATTTTTCCAATTTCAGATAGCAAAATTCACCAGTGTATCTACATTGAACTAAATACCAATTAATTCATAAAAACAGACATCTACAGCGCACAATGAAGTAACAAAATACAGAGGTTTATTGACAATTGCATGATTTATCATTTGATTTCCAATCCCCTGCTGTCCTGAAGAAATGTTCTTATCAATCTTATTTGACGACTTGAAAATATGGTTTAGATTCCAAATAAAGCAATGCAAGAAAATGAAGACAGTTTAACTAATTTAAGGCCTAGCTGGAAGTTGCTGTTTAAAAGACAGGCACTGTAGCCAATGCACATCGGGTATTGAAAGATGCCAACTCCAAGCTCAGTACTACAGACAGCGTCGATTACACCAGACCCTTCAATGCGGAAAGCAGCCCCTGGCTGACCGTTCCACATGGAAGCCTCTTAAAACCCCGTCAGGTACTGGAACAAGGAATTGCAACAGACAGACATGTCCCAGACTCCATCAGAGGCCAGACAGCCCAGACTCAAGAAAAGCTGCTAGGAAATACATGTTTGGAAGCAACATAAATCCATTACAAGGCTGCAGTTAGAATCACTGTCTTGTTGTCCTAGGGGATGGGGCAATCAGGGAGCTCCAAACCTCTCTGGAAGGGACAAAGGCATCAAAATCCCTACTTTCCACGGGTATTTCTACCCTTAGCACTGCCCCACATAGGTCACTATTTGAAAAGGCAACTAGGTCTTCATGCAGTCATCCACCACTTGTGACGTCACTGAACCGAGCAGCCTAGTGACGTCACTGAACCGAGCAGCCTAGTAAGCACTATAATCACAGAGTGTTAGCACCTGGCCCAGAGTCCCCCTGAAACAGTGGCAGTTCCCAGGGAACCCGGGCTAGAACAGCAGTGGATATATGCAGATAAGGCCACTTGTTCTTTGGTGTACCTGAACGACTCCTGTTTCGATATGTCAAATTTAAAAAGTCACTATTAAATACATTGAACAGTAAGCACCTAATGTTAACATTCATATATCAAAGCTCTGGATGTGATCAGAAACGTCCATTCAGAGAAGAAATGATGGGAGCTACCCTCCCCAACAAATGTTTGTGTCAAACACGCGCATCTTCCAAACATGATTTAAGATAGCCAGCACAACCAAAAGGTTCATATTGCTACAGCCTTTGCTTCTCCAACTAGGATAGTCTACAGCATGTCTCAAAACAACTACAGCTGTGGTTTGGGGAGAATCCACATAGTTCTCCCCAACCTTATCAACAAAAATCTGAGGCAGTCAAAGACAAATGTAAGGCTGACCAAAGACAAGAGAGTTCACTAACAGAGTCAGCACAGACAAACAAAAAAAACCGCACTGTGGTGAAGACAGTAGAACAGTCCTGGTTTCTGCAGGGTACAAAGCAAAAATCCTTTGCAGAAGCCAAGGCATTCCTATACAGGCTGGGTCACAGCTAGCTGGCTGGACACCTCAGTATTTTCTCCATGGTAGTGGTACGCTTTAAGTTGCTTCTGTTTAAAGAGTACCATAAAGCTATTGTTTGCACCCACACCGTTACCAGAAAACGTGTAAGCACTCAACCAGGATACTTTAAAAAAAAAAGTCTTCTAGGAGCACCTACATGAAACAGTACGTTGGACTGACACTAACACTTGTCAAGAGCTAGTCGTAGCAATCGGCAGATTACTGAAGGTTATCAGAAAGGCCCGAACACTCCAGGGAGGGGAAGACCATGATATGTATTAACATGTGATGGTTGATGAGCATAAAAGAAACTTTCAGCATCTTTTGTCCTTGTACCAGCAACCATGTGCTGCAAAGCAAGAAAGGAGAAAGAGAGAACCAAAGACTAAAGACACTCAAAACCACAGTAGCACGACTTGTTCCAGTGGAACATACGTACATTGAAGTGACTGAAGTCAACCCACGCTGTGAAGCTGCATCCCATTGCCTAGAGGAAAGCATAGCCTACCTGCTGTGCTTCAGAATCTTTCGGATGTGACCTCCAGGTCCATACCCATTCACAATGTTTTATGTGTTGACTGTATAGATAAGCCTGGCTCCACGAGAGTGTCCCGAGCTACTAGCTAGCTAAGAACCTAACAGCCTGATGAACCACCACAAAGTAGCACTGACCTTTCACAAAGTTACACTAATGTCCCCCTCTGCCACCCACCCAGGCAGTCCAACACTCACATCTTCCACAGGGCACCCTTTCCCTCCCCAGCCCTCCCCCCGCAAATCATCAGGTCACCCTTCCTACATGCTTTAGCATAACCCTCATCCATCTGCCTAAGAATCTATCCACAAACAATAGTCTATACACTGACCTCGCAACCACAGACAAGAGTTTCTGTGCAGACTCCGTTAGTTAAAGTGAACAGATGACCCTAATAGAACGCAATACTGGATTTCCCCCCCGGTGGATTGAGAACTTTGTTGTGCGAGCGCGGCCTTGGCCCTAATCGGGGCTCGTGATTGTCTATCTTGGGTTCTGGCTCCTTGCATCGCTCCTCTTTGCCCAGATCTTTTTTCTCGCCTCCATCTTCCAGCTGTGGTTTGATATTTTCTGTAGCTGAATAAAAAGAAAAGGGATTAGATCAACTTGCTATTCTGTAGTGCAAAGGGCCTCGTCTTCTGTAGGCTGCATTATTTCCCATGTCTCCCTTCCACAGCACACTAAGGCTTCTCTGTATCTGTTTATTTTTCCTGAAGGAAACGGGTGCTGAGGAAGAATTTCACTTTTTGCAACAATTCCTCTCTTCCTTCAGCAATCTTTCTAACAAAGATATGTAGGCTAAGCAATATACCTTCAGAATTATTTTGGCAGTTTCAGGCAACATGCCAATGAATCCTTTCACGCTGAGCTTGAAAGCAGCATGCCCATCATTCTTTCACAGTAACTAGCTGAGCAATAATACATTTTGTCAGTCAGCTATTTGTTACTTAGAACTACAGAAGGCCAAGATTATACACTCGAAGGAGATGCCAAGGGAGTAAGAAGCGGTCTGATAGGATGTTTTTCTATATATACAGATTCCATAAATATCTATATATATGCACATGGCTTCAAGCAAAGTATATACACACACACAGTACCAAGGCTTATGCCTGTAGAGCTCTCCTCAATAAGAGGAAGAGAACCATTTCCATGAAGTCAAGTGATTAAATTTCTAACAGAAGGAAAACTTCTCAGTTATGTTATCCTAAACACCAGCCTTACTCTTATATTTTTTAAGAGGAAACGTAAGAAACTGGTCTCTTTGAGAAGATAAGCTCTGAGTAACAAAGAAAGGAATTTCTCTTGCTGACCTTCTAGCTTCTTTGGTGTTTCATCTTCTTTCAGGACAATGTGATCCTGCAAAGAAACCAGAAGCTATCTTAGTATATTATCGTTCTCAAACAGTAACTCCATCACAAAATCCTGCAGAAAATTTTGCTTTGTTTCTGATCTAAGTTTATATGTTTATCATGGTAAAAGCAAACAGCTGCAGATACCGTGCGTAGCCCTGCACCCCCTCCACCGCTACATAATCCCAAAAGCAGTAGTACAAGGCAACTCCAGTGTGATGTCAAGGCGCACATCTCGGGACAATTCATTGAAACACAGATGAAGACGCTACATTAGGTCATTAGAGGCTTAAAACTTTGTCTATGATACAGTTCAGTCTGAAGGTCTGGAATGACCATTCTTGTCAAGCACCCACTACCGCCCTGGAGAAGCTGGTGTTGACAACTCGAACACAAGCAGCCCTTGAGCAACCTATCTGTACTCAGCAATTACTGCCTTCAGTGAGTGTCCACAGTGGCCCAAACAGTGAGGTAATTAACAAAAACCTTCTAAGACCACTTCCCCAACAATTCCAACTGACTGTCAGAAATACACAGCAATACCTCAGAAAAGCTTGCATGTTTACCCACCCATGAAATTCAACTTGCAGTAATTTTTGGAAATACGCTACCTTCTTTCCATCCCAGTATTCCCCACAATTCCAATGCACTAATTAAAGACACAGGAATTTCCAAAGCGTTGTCCTCCATTTAGTCAGGAATTCACAGGAATTAATGTTACACTTTTAAAAAAGCAACTAAAAAGAATCAGAGACCAGACCGATAAAGGGGTACAGAGGAACAAAACAAAGCCCTTCCCTACACCGACAGCACTGCTCCTGACAAAACCTAGCTCCCAGCCTTTTTTTGCCTCCTCCTTTCTTATGACCCAAATCCCCCAAAATACACTTAAGAGTCCACATAAAAAGTTATGCAAAAGCACACTACCAGCACCTTCTAATTTAAGGGGGGGGAAAAAGAAAAAGAAAAAAAAAAAAAAAGGGGGAAAAAATTACATTGGACTAATCTTTTCTTCCTAAGGTTCCATGAAAAATGAGATTGCTGCTACTTTTTCAGTGCACAGTGAGCTGTGTTTTATGGGATGCTAAGTTCCCATGCTACCCGACATGTCAAAAACATTACCGACATAGTAGCTACTCACTCAGCAGTATCTACTTAGAGTAGGGCAGCAGGCTGTAAATCCAAATATAGGGCATTTAAATAGAGAAATAAAGTAATTGGCTTTGGGAAAAAGGAGGATACGTTGCCAGATTTGGTCATAACTACAAGCCTCTCCAACTATTACACATCCTAGCTTTAAGATCAAAAAATAACAACTCACAGAACAAGACACACTTTTGTCCGACATCACAAAATCAAGCGCATGCTGGAGCTGACACTCAAGGCTGATCTTGAGTTAGCTTTTTCACTGTTGATCATTTCAGCTTAGTCTCCTGCTAAAGTGCTTTCATATATTTAGGGGAGGTGAAGGGGACAGGCAGGCCACATGAAGATTTATGACTGTAGCTCACTGGTGTTCACCGACTCTCCAGAACTGGTATCAAGATCACCTCTGCCAAATTGCAGAATAAAGAGAAAGACCTTCTCCCTACCTAGCATTCATGCCTGTTGGCTGTGGGCCAAGACCTCCAGCTGTACCTCACTCACAAGGACAACCAAAGGCTTCAGAAGCATTTTTTTTTCCTCTTTTTTTTAGAGCACACATCCGCAGCCTAATTAATAGTTCTATGGCAAACTACAGAGCACACTGAGATCTGATACATCAGAGATAACAAGCTATCAAAAAGAGACTTAGAAATAACTGCATAATTTGAAGTTACCCTATGCATAATTCAGGTCTGTCATCTTAGAAAGAATACAGGCACTGCATTGTGACAAGACTGTAAGACAGCTCACGGAGCTGCTAGCTTCTTGGTTTGACAGCGAAGGAAGTACAAATACCTTAGGCTTGTTTGGGTGTGCTCGCACAACACCGGTAGATACAGGAGACCCAAAGATATCACTTGTCTTCCCACCAGGTGGATTCATGCGTGGACGAGGCTGAGCAGAACTAGAATCCTCAAAAATACCACTTTCTTTTCCCCCTGCAAAGCAGTTGTTAGAATTTTTTTTTTTAATAACTTTTAGTTTTCCACACTATATTAAAAAAAAATAAAAATTCAGAGATATAAGAATTCAAAGACTTCTAGAACTCTACTGCCTAGAGACTTACTTTTGCTTGCCTGAAGATACTAGTTGAAATCCTTTGTTACAAGAATTCACTAGAGGATTTCACTGCAGCTAACTGATGACACAGCTCTAGAATAGAAGCAGTTTCCTTTCATCATTTCCTAGACCTCAACTTGGAAAGCATTAAACTTGGATGATGTGCTAAAAAGTCTGTGAACATGTAGATTGCTGAAATATTCATATATTCAGAAGTCTGAATAGATTTATTGTTCAAGCCCACTCAATGTGTAAAAATGCAACATAAAAAGACAGACAGATCACAGCATTCCACTTTAGGAGTGTGAAACCAGTTCTGTGCTGCACTTGAGAGCCCAATCATGCTGAAGGAGGCGGCTGCTCTTACCTGGAGGGTTTGTTCTTTTTGGAATGTTTTGAGGTTCTTCTGATGCTCCAAAGATATTTGAAGCCATCCGGTGTGGCCTGCTTGAAGAAGAAACTTCTTCTGTACTCCCAAAGAGATTACTAGAACCTCCTCCAGGGGGCTTCAATACCCTACATGGAAGAATGAGAGAAGCAAGAGACAAAAGTTTGTTTGAAATTTACAGCATTTGACATTTGATGCCCCCTCCCCATTCACCCTTATATGTTGTAACTATTCCAATCTGAACTTACTTCATGTAATTCTGCTACGTCTGTGAAGTATCTACTTTCCAAGAGCTGTTCTAATAAAATATTCTCAAGTTCAGCACAAATATTGCCAGCCTCCTAGTCAGTCAACTTGATCATTACGTTATCTACGATTACTTGGAGTGGTCATAATAGTGCCACCAGAACAAGTGGCTATGCTACCTGTGGTGTTCCAAAAGCAACAGGAGACTAAGAGAAGGCATGAGAATTTGGTTCATATTTTAAAAATAAACATTACAGAGTCAGACTTTCTACCAAACTGCATACACCAACTTTGCATCTGTGATACAACTGAAACCCACCAACTTTTATTTAAAAGCAGGCATTTCATAATTACTAAAAAATTTGCTAGTTTCATCCATCAGCTATCATAAGTCACCATATTAACAGTTATCATATTAGCTGCTGTAGAGTTTAGAATGGAAAGGTGGAATGCCAAGAAGCCAAATTTTTAGTGGTCATGATGCAAATCCATTACAACCAAAGCTCTGCGCCAGAGTTGTATCAAACGGATCCTCACAGAAATTGGAGGTTACAACAGAAATGGACCAACTTCTTGAAAACCTACCAAAAGTCATGCTTGCCCTTGAGTAGGAAGTCCACAGTTAATATCTATGCCTTGCTCAACAGACTTCAGGCCCTATCATGAAAAGGAACCGAACCACTACGTAGGAGTAGAATCAGCGGAATTAACTGGAAAATTAACAGAAAAAGCATGGGAAAGCAATGAATACCCACGTACCAAAAATAATCTTTACCGTTATGTCTCCTTGACCAGTTACCCACAACCTCAGCAGCTGACTAAAAGTAGTAGGTGAATTATACCCTTTCTAATCTGAATACTTGATCTGGGACCTAAACTAACGTTTACTTTTATACAAGTTATAAATTTCAAGATCTTTAACCCACTTTACCTGAACAGAATTAAAATGTGTCAGTGAATTAATACAACACATCCTCTCCGTTTCAGGTTAGGTATCTGACAGGCATAAGAGAGGTTCCTCTCAGAGACAAGATCTACTCCAATTTAATTTCACAAAAGCAGAGATATTTGGCTGCTCTGTCAGAAAGTTAGCTTTGTCAGCATTTCAGATCTCTGGATACAGAAAGTTCTATTCTCTTTGGGAGAAAGGAGAAAAAAGTTCCTCTCTCAGTCTGGGAGTAGTTTACACAGTCAGAACCAGCCTCAGAGAGCCTGTACTGGCCAATTTCAGTATTTGAATCCTTAGCACAACTGCAGAGTTAATAATTCCCTTTAGCTTGAGGGAGTAACTAGCATTTCAATAGACAGGACAACTGTCTTGTCCACTGCACAGGTAAGATGTCTGAGCAACAGGTTTATTTACAAATTAGTGTCCAACAGAATACAGATCCAACTGTGGTCCAGGCTTATCTTAGAAGATCTAAAACTGCAATTAAAACAGACATTTTACAGGCAAATTATGTATTTTGATCATTCACAATGGTCCAGAAACCATGAGGCAGTTTAAACATTTAAACTTTGGAGATGGAAAGAAAAGGGAACATGAAAAAAACCAAAACAAAACCTGAAGGAGTTTGGGAAGGGGGTCCTGTTAAAAAAGCAGGTCTGCTAGCATGCCTCATATAGTTTAAGTGACTTCTGACTTTACCCATTCTTTTCAGCTTTTTTTTTTTTTAATTCATCTAGTCTTTCTAGAGTTCTAAGCATACTAATCAACATATACTATCAAAGAGATTGAAAGGAAATGTAGTTCATACAGATGGCGTTTCTCACATTATAGATTCACTCCATTTACCAGGCTGTTTTCTTAACACATGCCTACAAGTGTAGGAGGGAGTCACAAAATAACTACATTCAGATTCTTTTGGTTTAAGAAAAACAACCAGTCATAAGAATCAAATTACTTCTGATTCCTGCAACTGGACTTGAGCTTAATTGCAGAAAAAAATTCTAGAGACACCCCATTTAAAGGTCTTGATTATTCAGTTAAACTTAATTAAGTATCAAAATAAATCCAACACTGATTTTGTATTGTCCTCCCATTCTCAGCTCAGTATACATACTAACAAAACCCTGCTGCTGCAATGATTAAGTCAGAGGCAACACTTGAGGTGCTCATCAGGCACTTTGAAATCAGCGTTACTACGCTGACCTATTACGGTGACCTTTCTGTCAGCATCACCCAAAAGAGTATCTTGACTCTACATACACAAAGTGGATTTGCCTCCTCGATTTCAGAAACTTCCAATTGCTAGAAACCTTCCAAATATTCCATAAGCTTTCAAGCAACTGTGACACCAGGCCCATACAATTCTAACTAATTCCAAGTCACATAGCTAAGTCATTCACAGAAATTACAAAAAATAACACTGAAGTGCAGCAACAAGGTCTTCCAGCTTATGACAGCAAAGAGGACAGGGGTTTGCGCTCCTTCCTTCAGCCAAAAACTGGGGAGAATACAAGAGCCATTTCCTTGCTGCGCAGCCCCTAGAGCGCTGCTAACCTCCTTGCACGCCTGTGTCACTCGGCTGTAGATCAGAGCGGGATGTGCAGGTCTCCCACACCAGATCAGAAAATAAGGCTTAGCCTGTGAATCCTACCAAAGGAAAACAGCATGCTAAACTTGATAAGGCAGTGTCAGCTGCTTCAACAGAGTACAAGGGAAGTCAACGTACATTTTACTGTAATTTTAGGCTATACTTTAGGGTCATTTTAGTTCATATTGGCATTATGCCAGTTTACATAGATATATTTTTGTGTCTTGTAGCTAGGTAAGTTAGATCTTCCTTCTTCCTTTAGGGACGGGGGAAGGGAAGGTGTTGTTTTATTCTTTTAAAGAGTAATGAAAAAACCCCTTTGTTCTGTAAGCAATCTACATTTGCCTCCTCTTCCCCTCCCCTCCAGTAGACTGGATCTGTCAAATAATCTAGAACAGCTAAATTAAGAACCCTAACCTGTAAGTTTCAAAGCCTCTACTAATTGCTTTGTTCTCTTCTGGGAGGCTTGAAGAATTTTAATTAGTTCTTGTGCTCTTTTTTTCCTACATTCTAACACACTTGAATTTGAATGCCCCTTTCCTCATTAAACCTTTCAGCCGACCTGTGGAAGAGGTGCCAAGACTTACCCATTACTTTAAGACGCTGGCTATATATATTTTTTTAAATTCTGCCTGAAAGTTAAACACTGAAGTCCCACCAGTTTTCAGACAGTTCTAATAAAGCAGGTAAAATAGCAGAGTTGCATTATACGTAAGAGACCATCGCTAAGGTGTTAAGGTTCAGAACACCAGGCTCTAAGGCAAAGAGCAGAAAGTTCCTGGGCCCCCCCTGCGGTTGGATCAATACAAACTCATGGCTCACGAAATAGCTCACTCATCTTATAAACAAGCAGCAACCTCTGTGAAGTCTGTTATGCTCTTGATCTGAAAGCTCCGCAGTATTCTGCAGTAACACTGACCGGGAGGAGGGGAGCACGCGTACCACGCTTCCAGGACGGCTCCATTTAACGTTTTCAGCTCTATACAGTAGTTGTGATGAACAAAGACACGTAAGAGCAACGCATCTTTACAGTGTGCGCCAACAGCAGAATGATACGATTCTGCCCTGCTTTGCTTTCAGAGAAACAGCAACTCTTAAGACACGCAAGTCCTCGTTTTATTTTGGAAAAGCAAAACTTCCTTAAAAATACAAAGCACCGTTATTGAAGTTTAATAAAATAAACCCAAGGCAGTTAATTTGATTCAGCAAACTAGTCTTTCCCTGTATCACTGTGCACATTAGCTGGATCACTAGAGATACATCTCACTGGACCATTAAGTGGAAGCTTTCATTTAAAGTATTTTCAGCATAATTTATTTCTAAGTGTAATACCCCTCTATTATGAAGCTCTCAAAATGCAAAGCATTTGTTTATCGTTTCCACGCAAAGATTTTCACATTAGGAAGAGGGGTTTTTTTTCCCCACTTCCGCAGCTGGTGGTGGTTGCTGCAAGGATTTCCAGTTAGGCTCAGTTTTAATTAGAGAAACTTCTACACATGAATAACTGCAAAAGGATTTGCATTATCACTGAATGAAGTTTTGGTTAGGGAATGAATGGAAAGTGTCCATTAAGCCAAGTACCTCTTGCTTTTGACGGCACAGGCCGTATGTCAGTCGCCACCACCTCAGAGCCCACTCAAATCCAGTAACGTAAGGTATTGCGGTGCTGCAGTTGCACGCTGGCTACGCCGGGTCTGCTTAGAGAGCTGTGTGCATTGTTTGCTCTCAGGCGCAGTGAACACTCTGCCCCAATGCCGGAGAACAAGCTCTAACAAGAACACCTGTGCTTGCTGCTAACCAAAAGTTACGACGGCCTGCATTCCAGGCTCTACCCAGAAACCCAATTTATGAGTTAAACATGGTTTCAAAATTACCATGTAGCTTCTTAGAGTGACCAGAAGCTTCTCAGAGAGTATAAGGGCAGAGCATCCTCAGAAGTCCTTTAAAACCAGGCCATAGCTTAGAGCCACTGGAATAAAGAGCAAACTTAAAGCACCCTTACGTGATTTCGAAACCCTTCCTTCCTTCCCCTCCGAGCACATGATTACCTCGCGGATGGATTAATCACACCAGCTCCAAGTTTTCTGGATATACGCCCTCGTCCAAGCGTAACAATATATTTCGACTTCACAAGGCGAACACAAGACAACATCAGCTCACGCCGGCGCCTGCCTCGGACCCTCTCAAAGCTTCGCAGAGCGCACCCGGCCCTCCTCCCTCCCCGAGCAGGCACAGACGCGGGGGAAGGAGGGCCTGCTCAGCGCCGGGCCCTTCCTCCCGCACGGGAGTCCCCTCAGGGCCGCGCCCCCAGCCCAGCAACCCGCGCCCGGCGGGCCGGGGCCAGGCACC
>NW_009258796.1:200896-221107 GCF_000687185.1 Egretta garzetta
GGGAGGAACCGCCGTGACGAATTACCTCAGAGGCGGCTTTGTAACCCAGCGACCTCGGCATCGCGGCTGCTGGGGGCCTCCGCTGCACCCCGCTGGGCTTGCCCCTCAGCCTGGCCGGGGAGGCAATGCGCATACGTGGTTATCGACCCCCGCGCCCACCCTGGCTGTGAACCACCCATGGCTGTAGCTCACCTCTTTCTCCATCACCGGGAACTGTGCCCATGAAGCGCTTACCACGCTGCGGCTGCCGCTGAAGCAGCGCCAGGCAACTGCCCGGGGAAAGCCATGGGTTTCCAGGAGCTGACAGGGCCACGGCCAAGGAATCAGCACTTGGCAGTGCTGATGGCCTTGTTAACCAAACGTTTTTCATTGTTAGCAACATTACAAGTTAAAATTTTCAGCTGAAGATTTTATTTAATGGCTCCACAGCTTTCCATATGCCAAGAAGTAAATTTAGAGGCAGCCATATTGCTGCTTTTGTCTTAAATAATTAAAAGAAAAAAAACAACAAAAAAATAACACACCAAAAATATGTACTCTACCTGCAACCTCTTGCTTTGCTAATCATTCTTTATTTCTGATGTATTCCTTCTGTTTTTACAGTATTAAATTTTGGTCATTAAGGGCAAAATTAGATAACCTGTGAGAAAAAGCAGTAGGGTTTAGTACCAGCTTTGACATAAGGTGGAAAAGAACTGAACGTCTCCCTTAGCTGTGTGCCTTTGCCACAGCAGGGTGGAGGTCAGAAGCTGCACAGACAGAGCTCAGGCTTGGTCGTCTATTCCAGTTTTCTCAGTGGTAGATGAGTCCTCACTCTTTGGATGGAAAGGAAGCACCAAAGAATATTACTAATAAGGTTTCTGTTGAGCTTTTTAAGCATTCTTAATGTCTTATGATCTAGTTTAAGAACACTCTCGTACTTCCTCAACGCATAATTAAACTAAAGCTGCCATTGTGTATTGCAGAGACCAAAAATGTGTACAGAAGGGATTAAGTTAATGACATAGATCACACAATAATCCACCTGGAAAGGAACCTCAGCTCTATAGTCTAACCTCCTGCTTAAAGCAGGATGAGCTACATCAGACCAGCTTCCGCTGGGCTTTATTCAGTTTTGCCTTGGAAAGCTCTGAAGACAGACACTGCACAGCCTCTCTGGGCAACCTGTTCCCTTGCCTGACTGTCCTTGGGGTGGAAAGTTTTTCTGGTAGTGGCTATATAAAACATGATGGCCTGAATACAATCTCTACATCTAAGTTCCTGCTTATCTGAAGCTGTGAAGGGGGAAAAAAAAAAAAGCTAGGGGGGAAAATAGAAACCAAGATATATTTATTGTACCCTTGGGCTTGGTGGGTTCTTCTGGGAGTTAGTTGGGGTTTTTTGGTTGGTTGGGTTTTTCTTTTCTTTTTTCTCTTCTTCCTTTCTTCCCCTTGTTGCTGGTGACCATGGACAAAGACAGGACACTCAGGGCAGCCCACCCTCTGGTCTGACCCACTCCTGACACTCACAATTAGCAGAACCTACTGGGAAAGGAAGCTGTAAAGCAAAACAACCCCAACCCAACCAAAACCTTCTCTCACCATGGTGAGAATCATGAAAATTCTGAGATGGGAGATGTCAATGGCAGCTATGCCACTGATTTCACTGAAGCCAAAATTTCACCTTGGAAGGCTTGGCCTTATGGACACGTTTCCAGGGGCCATTATTATGTAAATAAAGGTTAAATGAAAGAATCTTATGGGGCATGAATGGCAAGTAACACACTGGACATAAGTTAGACCAAGTATTAGTATGTATTTATGCACAAGAATAAAAACAGCTTTACAAGTTGAATTGGAAATTTAAACAGAGGAAGTTTAACAGCTTTTGTATATTATATTAAATAACCAAAACACCTTTTTCCAAAATTGGTAAAGAATAAATAATATAATTTACAATATGGTACAAAAAATAATCAGTAAGGACAGGCATTCTGCTTTATACATACACTATATAGGTATATTTATAATCTATAAAACAAATTCACATCTCAAACAAGCCAGAAACCTTAGATGATATGGCTTAACTATTATTAAAAGAAACAGCATTAAATTTTGCTGCCAGAACCATAAGCTCTAAAGCAGTTATCATATTTCAATAATTAATGATAACTTATTGCCGTAGTGCTTGCCAAGGTTTCACTTACTTAACATTTACAAATTGCTGTGAAATTAAGAGATTCAAAGGTTTGAAAAGGTTAAAAAAAAGTGCAGTACTTTCCTTATAAATGCATCCGAAGTCTGAGTGTAAAAAACAAAACGCAACTTAATTTCCACTCTGGGCTCTGCGGAGTCAGTAAATGAGATGTCTTTATAGATTAGATTTGATCCAAGCCATTTAATTAAATTTAGAAATATAAAGAGGGGTGTCAAGAAAAGGCTTAACGATGCCGTATTAAAAACAATTAGTATTCCTATGCTTAGTAGATTTAGTGATAACGGATAAAATGAATTGTGGGGGTAATCAGGACGCAACACCCAGCAAAAAACCCAGTTAGCGCACACATGCACACAGAGGCAGGTCTAATTCTTAGGATGGAGTACTGCTGTTCACCCAGACCATGATGACAACAAATACTGAATTTTCTGCTATAACTTCCTTATTACATATAGTCCCTAAACCAACATGGGGAAAGCCTAGAGCAATCCATACTAGCACTGGAGGTTGTTAGTGTCCATTTGTCCTCTCAGCACCCCAAGAAGCTACCAAGCTAATAACAAAGTCACATTTACCTCAGAAACAATCCTGCGTGCGTTTCAGCATAACTTGCTTGAATTTTGCTTAGGATAGGCTGACGCTGTTACACACATGGATTTTGTTACTTCTGCTGGGGAAGCTGAAATAATTAAAATTGAGAAAGTTTTGTGTTTTACAAAACCATAATGTGTGTGTGCATATATACACACCTCCACACACCCCTACACACCCCCCAGTTTTTCGCTTAAGCAGTCTTAGGCACAATCTGATGATGACTAGTATTGTAAAGCACATACATCCACCTAAAATCTAGAACTGGTGGAGTCAAGAGGTATGTTTAAGTGACCTTTCCCATAATAAGGATAACAAATTCTGTATCAATTAAAAATTAACACAATGATCCAAGTTACTTCCAAATTTTTCCCTGATAAGACTTACTTGTCCTGAAAGGGCTTTATCATTAAACTGCAGTTTGCAAAGCATTACATTTCTAAAACCAAATTCTGTTTCATAATGACAATTTTTAAGAGGCTGATGCCAAACATGTTTCTAACCACAAAATTCTGAGTGCAGAACTGACCTCTGTCATTTCCACTGTTGTTATTACTTGGTGGTCCAAGTCTAATTGCAAAGGGTCAGGATATTAACATTCTCTGATCTCATGGCATCATTAAAAATAGCCACTATGCTGACTTAATTCTGCAATTCTGTTACTCCCCTATGGCAACTGAATGGGCCGAGAAAGGGCACTTTGACAGCTCCCCGTATCCAAGGTCAGAAACTCTTTCCAGGTCTTGATGTGCTTGGCCATATAGGTGCAACAACACTGGCTCTTGTTCTAGGCCACCAAGGAGTCAAAACCAGTGTCGCACCCACTCCACTACCAGCACGGATAAAGAAGATGAAATGTTTGTCAAGCTACCTAAATACACTGGAGGCCATCGGGCTAGTCTTTCAGTATTCTGAAGTTCAAGAATGAGAGTTTGGATTTTTTTTTATACAGTACTTGATTAGAATGTATCACATCTCCTCCTGCATGTCCTGTAATCCACAGCTACAGTAGGAGCCCTCTACTTTTGTCCTGCAAAACCAAAGGATTTTTGGAGGTACAGCATACAGGATAATCAGCATTACTAATGTAAGACGCCAAAGCCAAGAGGAAACAATCTGGAAAAGCTCAAACCAGAATACAGCTCAACTCTAAGTGAAACTTTAAAGTTTGAGAGGGAATGACTCGTGAGGTTAATGGGTATCCTCTCCCTACCAAGGGTGAACGCGCAGAGCGATACACTCCTCAGCATTCTTTTTTCTGACAGCCTTAACTTTTTATATTCTGGGTCTACATGATTTCCTTATAATTGCATCGGAACTCCCAGACAAGGCTCTGTAAGAATAATGGAAGAAGTAACGACAGAAGGACTTAATATCCCACATGACACGCAGTCGGAATCGGGAGTTAGCCCACAGGGATGAAATTCTCCGTTCTTCTAGGCATGATTGTTTTCTTGCCAGTAACACAGCTTTGCCTCCCTGCTGGGAACATCCAGTTGTACCAATGCTGGTTTTACACATCTGCGTGGTTCCTATGTCAAAGGAGAGAATGTAGCAACCCGATAGGTGGGGTCTTGGAATGTTATCCAAATCTCACTATTGTTTGAGTGAAACCAGGAAGGTTGCTCTGGGCCACACAAAAGGTGCATCAGAAAACTTGTTACATTTTCTCTTAGTGATAGAAAGCGTAAGGCAAACTATATAGCGGTTAAAAAAATAATCTACATAAAGCAGGGTGAAGTGACCGGGAAAACAGCAAATCCAGTCAGTGCATCGTGAGCAAGGTTACAAGAAGAAACTCCCAGTCAAATGCCTTATAAAAGTAGCTAAAGGCAGGCAGAACTACATCCACCAAGTATAGTGCAAGTTGGGAAAATGAACCCCTGATAATAGCCTAAGAGATGGAGCAGTTTTATTTATTAATAATATAGAGTTGAGGTTTGTATAGGACTAGCCCCTTGGATAAGTTCAGAGCTACTTAAAATAGCCAAGGGACATCCTCTTACTGGAGAAGCAGACAAGTGCTTAAAAAAGGGGCACAATAAAGGTATTCTCTCTCATGACTGGTAGGAAAGGAAATAGGAAAAGTCTCCTGAGTTGTAAGGGCAGAACTGACGGATAACCAGCTATAGAGAAATAACTTTTATTCCTTTGAACCCGCTGGTATCAGGATCTGTGTCCTTCAAACATTAAAACACTAACATTAAATGCTTAGGGATTTAGTAGAGGGAGCACCAGATCCACTAGTGCCTGGGAGTGAACTACAATGAAAAGTGATGCCCTGAGGTACTACAGAGCACACTGAATTCACAGAACAAGGAGAAAATAACCAAGGACTAAGGGATTAAGCTAGGACTTGACACCTCTCCTCTTCATGACAAAACAGATCTCAACAACTTTAGCGTTAACATATTATTTGTTTCTATACATTACAATATTCTTTCCTATTTCCTCTCCCAGGTAAATCCTCAGTTTTTGTCAAGAAAGATGGCAATATATACAGGTTTCCAGCAAAGCTAAGACTAACTATGACAAAGCTTTCATAGTGATTCCAGTAAGCTCTTTTGCAGTGTTTCCTGACTTAAAAAGCAACCGTTCTTCAGGGAAACGAAAAAAGCACTCTTCCACTCATGGGCGAGCAGTGCAATGTGATGAAGAATCTCAAAGGTGGAGAATATGAGTGCAGTCAGGATGACGATGATTGTGACATGTGACGGGGTTTAAAAATAGAGGAAAATCCCCAAGGATCCATGCAATCTGGGAGTAGGGTGAATCAGAGCTCCCCTACAAAACAAGCAAGCAGGTACGTTCCCTTGCTGGAATGGTCAAACAACAAAATATAGCCAAAGAAACAGAATGGTCTATAAAAATGAAGCATCGTAGAGTTGCAGCGCCTTTGAGAGAGTGCAAGAAAATTCAGTTTGACTGATTGATAAAAAGAGTGCCAACTAGGACATGTCAAGATGCAAAGTGATTCCCATACCCACCCACACCCTTCATCCTCCATAACTTCAATATGGATCCCAAAACATGGCGTTTTGATTACTATGCAAAAAATAATTCACATAGGGGAGCTTCTGGCAATACCCTTCCCTGCTTGAGCTTCTTGCTTAGGCCATTCCAAAGTATTGAGTCCAGGACTGCCCCATAAACCTGCCATCTTACATCACTGATGCAGGGGACACACCACTTGCTTTAATACTATTGCATGTTTTGTTGTTCCCAGTATATTGCACGTTCCAGGACTTGCAAGTACTTCTTCAGACCTTTGAAGACAACGCTTCTCTTTTACAAAGAAGTGCACAAGACAGGGACAACTGAGCCTCAGCTGCTTCTCGACAACCTGCCCTTGCCATGATCCAGCGCTGCAAGCTCCAACTTTAGCTGAGCAGTCTACACCAGCCTGCTGGTCTCATACACTCACTGTGAGAGATCCCCAATTGGGGGACCACCACCGCCTCCATCAAACAGAATTTCCCTGCGGGTTGGCTCAGGTATTGACAGTTCCTGGGCAAGGTCATTAAAACGAGATATGTAATCTATGCTGTTCTCATTCATCATGCAAGCCAGCTGGGAATCCACCACCTAGAAGAGACATGAGAGAAAAGAAGAGCTACATGTCAGTGGAAACTTCACAAAATCACAGAATTCTTTAGGTTGGAAGGGACATCTTGAGATCATTTTGTCCAACCATCTAGCTGCTAGGGTCAGCTATAACAGGTTGCCCAGGCTCTTGTCTAGCCAGGTGTTCAATTATCTCCATGAATGGAGATTCCACAACATCTCTGGGCAACCTGTTCCAGTGTTTGACCGCTCTCACATTAAAAAAAAGTTTTCTTGTGTTCAGGTGGAATTTCATGTGTTTCAATTTGTACCCGCTGCCTCTTGTCCTGAGAAGAGTTTGGCTCCCTCATCTTCATTTCCAGCCTTTCAAATGAAAGATATACTTTATCTCACTTTATCTGAGTTAGAGAATAGCTTTCATCCACAGCTAAATTGAAGCCTCTAAAAAAACAAACCAAAACCCCCCCCCCCCCCAACCCTGTAGTCTCAGTGTGCCTTAACCTGCCTATCCTTAATTCAGCATTACGATGCACTAGTAGATGCGCTGTACAAGAACTCTATGGGTATTACCTCTAACATAACAACTGCATTTGTAAATAAAACTTGATTCTGCAGGACACTTAATAAAAGGCCTTTCAAAATTCTCCCATCATTAAAGCCATTCTCAAATGATACTTGCTTCCTCTGAAGACTCCCACACAAACCCACATCTGCCACAACAGCTGCTCCGGTGTGCCTAAAATGGTGGCTTATCCCATCTTCTTCTGAAGGCAGTTTGTAAGATCAAGGGCTGCAATGTCACTTCAAATTCACAAATAAATTATCATATATTCCTTTAATTAGCACACACCTTGACAGATTCTCACCACCAAGCAAGCAGAATGTTCATATTGATGCCAGAAAGTGGAGCTGCATGTCAAGTCTGAAGCTGCCAGGGACCCATTAAAACAGCATGAGCTTGCTGCAGCTTCTGGTTATACGGTCTGTACAGAACCTCCTTATCCAAATCCAAAGGGCAATGGAGGAATGACATTTTCCTTCCATCAAAGCCCCCACAAATTTATAATGTACATGAATGACTGTAAACTGTAGGATAATTAAGATTAGAAGGGATCTGAAGAGGTCTCTAGTTTAACTTCCTGCTCAAAGCAGGGTCACCTAGGAGGACAGACCAGCTTACTCAGGGCTTTATCCACGTTAGTCATAAAAAGCTCTGAAGACAGACACTGCACAACATCTCTGGACAACCTGTTCCCCTGCCTGACTGTCCTCAGGGTGAAGAAGTTTTTCTTTATACATAGTCAGAACCTTTCTCAATTCAGCTTTTGCCTGTTCTTCCCACCATGCATCACCACACTGTGAAGGGCCTGGCTACATCTTCTTGATGACTTCCCTGCAAGTACTGGCAAACAGTTTGGTTCCTCCCGCCCCGAAGGCCTGTCTGGGTTGAACAAGCCTAGTACCATCAGCCTTTCCTCACAGACAGGTGCTTCAGCCCCCTAATCGTCTTGGTGGCCCTTTGCTGAACTTGCTGCAGTATCTATGTCTTTCCTGTATTGGGTGCTCAAAACTGGTCACAATATTCTAGGCATGGTCTTGCAGCTGTTGAGTAGAGGGGGGATCATCATCGCTTTGTTCAATCTACCGGCTATGCTCCCGTTGAAACGGCCCACAACACTCTTGGCCACCTTAGCTGCCACAGAACATCCTGGCTCCTGTTCAGTTTGCTGTCCATTGGGATGCCCAGGTACTTCTCAGCAGAGCTGTGTCCTGAACAGTCAGTCTCCAGCCTATATTGCTGTCCGGGTTATTCCTTCCCGAGGGCAGGACTTGGCATTTGTCCTTGCTGAATTCCATAATGTTCGGGGCAGCTCATTCCTCCGGTCAGTCTCTGTCCCTCTGAAAGGGAGCTCTATCCTCAAGCGTATCAAAACCTTAGTAACTGCTGGTCTTCACTCCACCCCTTCAAAAGATTTCAAAACAGAAGGGTAATTCTACCAGCAGAGAAAATAACTCAGCAGCATAGACCTTCTGCCATTCTCCCAAGCAACTTAGTGTTTAGCCATTTCCTGCTTCTTCCTTCTCAACCTATTTATTTTTTTCTACCAGTCCTCCAACTGTACTGTAGCTGCGTCAGTATCAACCTTTCTCTCATCTTTAGTACTTTCAATTCCTGCTCTACAAAGCAGGACACACAAAGCAGAATGATTACAACGCTGTCAAAACAAAGATACTTCCAACAAGATGAACATGACATGGTAAACATCCCCGAGCAAAAAGAACCTGGGTCGAAGGGGCTCACAACAGCTTCTTGCACCAGCTCTGGTGCAACATACCCTCAAAGTCATGTTACATCTTTCCGTCAAGACTATAACCCCATTTTACTCAGCTCAAGTGCAGATGTCAAAGCATCTTTGCCTTAAGTATCTCAGAAGATATGACGGACAATGTACAGTAACACTGCGCTAAGAGGAAGCCGACAGCCGACTGTACTTTGATGACATACCTCTGCTACGTCTGCCAGAGACCGTGACACAAAGGAGTCCCGCGAGTTTCCATCCAGAAGGCTGGGTCCCAGTAAGGAGGTGCCACTGGCAGTCCCAACAGGAGTTGGCAACATTTTTCGTCCCTTCTCGGGGGAGATGAAGCTTGCTATAAAGAGCAGGCACATCAGTCAGTCACTGCACTGCAAGTTTGCAATTGGGAGGATAAAGAGAAGGACAAGGAAACTGAAAATGGAGGACAGGTATCTATTTCCTTTATCTCTTAAAAATTATGTGTTACCAGCACAAACACCATCAGCACACTGCTAACAGTACAGACTCATCACGCTGGCCCCATTAAATATTAACTAAAAAACCCACTAACCAAACGCCAAGCAAACCCAGTGATCTCATGTCTTTGAGATTATGCTCACCCAGCACAGAACAAAGCCTATTTCTCCAACAGCAGAGCCGAGGGCATCTTTTCATTTTGGCAGAACAGCCCAAATGTCTCAACCTAACTGATGAGTCAGGCTCCAAACAGACTACAAAGAACTGCCAAGGAATTATTCGTCCCAAGGTATGGGCCCCAATCTAGCAACAGATCTTTTCAGGAACAGACTTGTAAAGGGGAAGAAAACGTACTCAAGGCAACACTGTTGAAATGAAAGCAAGAAGTAAGGGAAGAATTCTACAAAAATCCTACTGGGTTTACGATTTTCCAAAGGATTCACTTCTAAGAAACAGATTTTATTTATTTTTTTTATTTAAAGGAAAGATCTTTGTTTTGTTGCAGTTCTCTGCATGCTGACACTTACAAAACAAGCTGCTGAGAGACGAGTCTGTGGAGTCATTGGGGTACCACTGGGGATCATGGCTGGGAGAGGCAATCCAGTTCTGTTGAGGACTACTGGATGGGGACGGAAGACTTTTGGAGCTGTCACTGCCATTCAGCTTTGCAGGAGAGAGAGAAACACCTTCACCTGTAAGCCAATGTCAGGAATCACTGATTCAGTCACAATGGTAAAGTTATAGGACGCTGCACTAACTTATGTTTAGAAGGGAAAAAAACAAAACATCCACCTAGATAGGCTAGAAAATAAAGGCTAAGCACATAATTTTATTTCCAAGCAGTATTAAAAAAAAAAAAAAAAAAAAAAAAACCAAACCCAAGAACTGCTTCCTGGAAAAGTTTCTGCAGACATGTAAGACGACAGGGATTTTTACGTTAATAGGAAGACTTTAGCTAAGCTCAGACTTACTGTATTGACCAGAGCTGATAGCTATTTCAATGATGGAATCACTGATTTGAGTGGCGGGTTCTCCTTGAGAAAGCACATCTTCAGGGGGTCCAGGCAGAGAAATATCCAAGAGAGCAGAAACATTGGGAGGAGAGAGTCGGGTACTGGAAGCCTCTGCTGAGGGAAGTGGAGGGGTGGAAAGACCATTTGGGAGGGGCGCCTTGGACAATTCTGACAGAGAAAGGACTGATGTGCCCTGTTATAAGAAACATAGTTAGTTGTTCATGAATTTATGAAGGACTTGGAAATCTGTCTGAAAAGCAACAGCTTAGCTCCTAAGCATCAGATTAAAATCAGACTTTAAGAAAAAAAAAAGAAAAAAGCAGACTAATAGTCCAGCAGATAATATTCCTAAAATTTTAGGAATATATTAGATATATAATAAATTTGTATTCTTTTCATGAAAAATATCTGTAAGCATAAAAAAAAGCTTTGGCCCATATCTCGCCAAATCATCTGGAAAAGATGCCGGCCTGTAACACTCCAAAGAATGTTTAATACAGCCTACATAACAGAAACAAGCATAATAATGAAAGTAACATGATTTTGATGAACCTACAAGATAGTTCTTAAGAATTAGATTCTGTGTGATTCTGTGATTAAGTATTAATTTGCCTTTGTATAGGCAAAAACCCCTGTAACTTCTTGAAAAGTATATAAGCATTTTAAGCTGCTAACTCACTCCTCTTTACAGCCAGACTTCCCAAAACTCAACTGATCTTTTTTAAGGAGTCTCATTAATTGTACATCGTACAACTGTTTGTGACTCTTCCCTGATGTAGTATATGCAAAGCTGTCCTCAGAGCAAGAGCCAGAACCTAAGGCCCCATTACCACAAATAAATGCCTAGTAGGTTATGCCTTAACATCTCTGCTGTTAAAAAAAAAACAAACAAAAAACCAAACCCACACTTCCCCTCCTTTATGCTCTCCAATCACGTGAACTGTTTTTGCATGTACCTGTCACAGAAAGGGTGGAAAGTGCTCCACTGAAAGAGAAAAACCTGTATTCTGAGGCTTAAGTATCTAACACAAGGTCCTGGATCCCACTGGAGAAGGAAGTTGGGGGGGGATAGGATGACAACACTAGCAACGTAGGTGCTGCCACAGTTACTTTTTAAGTATCTACATCTAAATTTCTTTCTTTAAATTTCTCCAGATGCTAGAGATCTCAGTTCTCACAAAACAGTACCAATGATGTACAACTACCTGGGAACAAGGGGTGTTAACTAGTAATACCAGTGGGTTCTTTTTCAGAACTCTATCCATTTCATACAACTGTTCTTTCAACGCATACTCTACCTGGAAACCATCAGGAACAGACTCCTGCTCATGCCGTGCTGGTAGGCTGATGAACGGCACCCGACACCCAGGGCCTGAGCTCTAGAAGTGTAACAGAAAGCACGTGAGTGACAAGTGTTTACAGAAGGTGCTGCAAAGGTAACTGGGGAGGTAAGAGGCAAGTGCCTATCACCACTTATGCACGCTCTTCTAACTTATCATGCCTTTCAAAACTGTCCATCAAGTCTCTGAGAAAATGACATGGACTGACATGTATCTGGGTCTCAGTAAAAGAAACAGCAAGCAGAGATCAGTTTCCATTCCAAACACATCCCTAGAAGTTCATGTTTTGCCCCAAATTCCCTCCTGAATTACTGCCTATTGAAATGCTACTGTTTCTTTTTAAGCCCAGATGTCTGGATGGCCAACCTCCAACAGCCTCAGAGCTGAAAGCTATTCTACAGGATGGAAATCTGCTTAGTGGATGATGACTTGATCCCTCAACCCTGAAATACACAGGGTACAACATAGATCTGGGTTTGCTGTGATAAACGGGTCTAACAGCAAGCTCCAGGAGAAGGCTCATTGCAGAGTCATTAATAATATAACTTTTTTACACAATGAAAAAGCAAGACACTTAGCTACTTCAAAAAACATGCTCAAGAGACTCTGACCTCTACAGTGGTGATGGAGCCTCCATTCTGATGTGCTACTGTTGACTCCTGCCCTGTTACCACCGTGGTCACTCCGTCTGGTGACAGTGGAGATACACCTGACAAACCATCCGCATCCAGGACAGGGACAGGGCTACCAGGGATGATACCAGCACTCTTAGCTGCCAAGTCGATAGCACCTTTTGTGAAACAAAAAAAGCAAAAACCACATTACAAGCCTTTTCTTCAGGCAACTACTTTGTTGTGACTCATCTAAAAGATGACTTGTTAAAAACTGCCCAGAGTCAAAACTTAACACACACAAAAAGCAAGAACAGCAATTATCTGATCAGCTAAGCTACATCAGCTGTTCCCCTTCACAAAGTGTAACACTTCTTTCAGCTAAAATGTTTAATTACACGTTATCAGGTATATCAAAACTGTTTAGAAAAACATTCCAGTTCTCCCCCTGACCTCTCTTTCTATTTTTTTTCTTTTTTGTCCTGCAAATCTTTAAGTATTTCCTCATGCCATTCCTAGAAGTTTCCTATGCTTTACTAGAGGAGCTATAAAATCCACAGAGCCTTCTTTTGTTATCTTGCCTCTAGCAGCCACTTAAACTCAATATAAAAAAACATATGTTGTTGCAGGGTCAACCTCACCCAGATCTTTTAAAATCCACTTAAAACATCTGAATGTTTTTCCATCACAGAGAATCCTCCAAGTAAAAAACAGAGGCAGGCATTGTTTTCACTTCACTTATCATTCTCACTATGGGACCCATTCTTTTGTTGCAAGACAGTATTTGCTTGGGGTACACCGGCATGGTAATTCATAACCCCACGTTAGTAGATAAACTATTTATAAGTCTCTTTCAAATATGTCACAACCCCTTTTCAAGTGGTCTTACAACAAGACATCACAGAAGTGCTCAGCTTTGGTTATGAATTCCAACCCCTTGCTTTGCCTGCAGGTCAGACACAGCGAAGAAACCTGGTTCAGGCTGTCCCACCACTGACTGCTCCCTTTCTGCAGTCACACAAAGCCACACAAGTTGGCTTTGTATCATTAACACAGCTGTTTTCTTTTAACTTCCAGAGGCACTAATCATATTACCTGGGAAACAGAAACCAACAGTGTAACATCCTATAGATCACAACAGACCGTGACTCTCTAAGAAATGACTTACTAGACAGATGGTTGGTAGCCTGTGTTGGAAGAACTTTGGGCACAATTGGACGAGAAACAGCAGCTTTAGTCAGTGAGGACTGGATTGGCCGAAATGAACCTCTCCCTAGGGTAAAGGATTAAAGACCTCTCAAGCAAACGAAATCTAACACCTTTAAAGCAGAGCACAACACACTTCAATGGAAGCAAACAAATTCCAAGCAGTAGCAAGCTCCACGAACGCAAATAGTGGAGACGATGAAACAGACTTGAAGTTGTAGCTGAAGCTAACCAGTGCCTTATCACAAAAATGCAACAGCAAGCATTGCTGTGTTATTGAAGCTGTCTCATGCTGATTCTGAGACTTACACCAAGATGGGGGATCACCTGTACTACCACTGTACTCAAGAGTGTATCAGCAAGAAGGACAAATGGGCAGTACATTAGTTATACTGTACAAAACTTAAACAGTATCCCAGATACTAGGAAAAGTCCAGTATAAAATCCAGACAAATGATTATGCCCTACAGAAAAAAAATTCTTATTTAAGTAATTTATTCCAAAATTTTGTCTCCTTGTAGAGAACTCCTGACTATTCCCTGCTTTCAATACTGGGAAACAGAAAAAAAAAATTTCCACCATAATCATGGCTTGCTTAATGATCCAGGAGAACAATCCCATCATCCTGCAGGAAGTGACTCGAGCAACTGGTAAATGACTCTGGGGTTTTGAAAGGATATTCTCCTCTTTTTAGAAATGATTCCTTTATGCAGTTATAGCGGATGCTTTCCAGTCTATCTCATGGCAGCATAAAAGTGACGGAAGATAATGCAGACTCACCTGTAATGGATGAGTTGGATAAGATAGAAAAGGAACAGACATGCTGGGATGGATTTCCAGATGGCCTGGGGAGCAGTGTTCTCTACGTGAGAGAAACAAAATAAACCAGAACATATTTAAACACAGAACAGAGGGTAGAGCTCATCTTCTAAGGCACAGAAGTTCATGACACCTTCCAGAATAAGCAGAGTATCTGCATGGCACGACTATTATGCAACAGACACAGCGATAAAGCCTGTGCAATCTTTAGAAAGAAGCTACACATAGGAATCATGTTTTCTCTGTAAGAGAATTTCCACAGGGACAATTCTCAGAGAAATGCTAATTAGAACTATATTCGCAGTAATTTTGAAATCTCCCACAGAATTACAGCAGTGACCTTAAGGATGGGATCTAGTCCATCTGCAAACTGATCTTCCATTACAATTAAACAAGTGTGAATTAACGAGGCAGCTGTATGTACTCGAGAGATCTTAAAACAAATGGAATTGCACAGACCAGACTATCTCAATACCAAAAAATAGTTATGTATGTAATTTCTTAAGCAGAGCAGAAGAGACAAAAGGGTATACTGACACTTAGTAACTTTGTTTTCTCCAAACAAGTTTCCATTATTTTGGTTTTAGATTTCCTGTATGTTCCACCTGTGGTTTCACAGTGGCATACGGCTTTTTTTTTTGGGTTATCAAAGTAGTCTACGGGAGGTTAACGCCGGCCTACCACCAAAGTTCCATGATAACAGGCTACCTCTTCCATACATCTCTTTGCAAGTCCCATTTTTTTCCAGAAATCATTGTTCTTTCAAATAGCACGATGTTTTATCTCAGAGGTTTATACCCACCCAGTTTAACAGCCATGAGTGAGTAGGAAAACGGAAAAACTACGTAAAGGGAGATGTTGTCGCAATAGCACTAACAGCTCTAACAAGGACCGATCAGGTACCACACGAACACACCACTTGTGCATGAGTACCAGCAGGCCCAAACAGCAGAACCTGCTTTCGGATGAAAGACTTTATTTTTCCCAAGCTGCCTCATGCACTGGACACCTACTGTCATTGACATTCCTCATATAGGGAATACAACATGGCTGATTACAACGTAGGCTAAAATGCTTGGCTTGTTCCTTCACATGTTCAGCTTCACTCTTCCAGCAGATGTACGAGGGAAGTTCAGGTTTTTATTTCGGTTAGGTGTAAATCATTATAGCCTTACTGATATCTATTCAGGAAGCAAAACAGGCATTTCACACTTTGCAAATCATTCTGACCTGCACTACTAATGGCTTCCGCAGGTGCCTGTTCCGCAGCTTCCTTGGCTTTGGCAAGAAGAAGTCCGACTGCATCTGGACAAGAACAGGAGATGCGTTAGAAAGTATTTTAAGCATGCAGACACAGAATAAATTATACCCCCCAAACTCTATTTTTCAATAAAGTTGTGACTATTTATTAAAATACTGCGTTTTGTTTCAGACAGTAGAATATTCAGTAGAATACTGCTAGAGTAGGAAAATTTTCCACTGGGAGTGTATTTTTTTTTTTCTTGCTTTATGGAGATGCAGCTTTCTCCCAAAAAAAAGCCATTTCACTACTTAACTACTGCAGCTTCCTATGAAATTGTTACCAAGACTGTATATATAAAAATAAAACTATTATTTGAAATAAATACAGCAATGAGGTTGTATTAAAATTAGCTGCACAATAAGAAGGATATCAGTTTTGCTAAACCTGGCAAATACATTTGCTGGAGCAATTTAATTAGAGAGCGAGCCAGTTTCATCAGGCTGCATGATGGCATTCAGGTTCAGGTCTGAAGAGGTGATGTCACTTCAAAGCACAGTTATTTTGTCAAAATCTGACTAACCTCAGCTTATTCAATGTTATGCTTGAGCATCACCAGAAGCACTGCTTCCCAGGGCAGCCCATACTCTCTGATGAACCAAAACCACCCTCTAATACCTACTGGAAACTGGCTCGGGCACAACATGCTACTGTTTTCATCCAGTTCTCTCACTTACACTGATTGTGTCTAAGTGCTGCCGGAAGGTCAGTTCTGCTTCTTTGCTAGGCAAGAACAGTTTCCCATGGCGGCTGTTGGGTGGTAGAGTTGTAGGAACTGCAAATAGTCCACCATCTGCATCAGTGCTTCCAGAACTAGAAGGACCAGCCACCAAGAGAGGTCTAGGGAGGTTTCTCAAACCTAGAAGATTTTAACAGCAATGTAAATGAAGTAAAGTGAAAACAAAAAGAAAAGTAACTACTTAGTAAGTGAAGTATGATACAGAGAGCTGGGACTTAAAGGATTCTGGCTCTGCCACCATCTGTTTGTGATCTCAAACCGTGAAACTCTAAATACTTCAGTTTTCTCACCTGCAAACTGGCAGTATCTACCTGCTTCACAAGGACACTGCAAATATTCGCTTGCTTTGAAATCCTTGGAAGAAGGGGGTTAAATGCAATTTTACACTACTAAAGAAACTAGAATTTAACCGACTGTGTTAAACAGTTTATCTGTTCAGCTTGTAGAAATACTTGAGGGCCCTTCCCACTAAACAAACTATATATCCACCATTCCTTTTGTAGGGGAAGCTAACACAGACACAGACTCATTCTACAGTGTTTATATTTTATTTACACTCTCCTCCTCACCCCGTGGTAATTCAAAGTGCAACCCCAATAAAGTGATTCTGGTCACAAAAGAAATGAAAGAGGAGGGATCAATTTACCAAAATACCTTCCAAAAAATGAGTTGTCTTCAAAATACTTTTGGCACATGGAAATAATGGCATCTGGTCCCAGTAAAACTCCATTTACATTTAAGTTTAAAAAATATTGTAGGGTTTCACAGTGCTGTGCCCACTCTGCTGGCATCCAGCTAGGATGACAAGCAGTCCTGCTGGTATGCCGTTCCGAGATAACCGAGCCTACCTGCCTCTCTCCCACAGCAGCGCTCGCTGCACAGGTAACGCTGGGGTTTGTTACCATAGACAGTAACAGCTATTTTCATGCTCCTGGTGCACCCATGCTTCTCATGGTACTCCAGCCTCCGCTGCTGGGCTGGAGACCTCAGCTGCGGGGCAGCAGGCACCTGACGCGCCCAGAGGGGCGAGGAAGCCGAGTGGGCAACAGCCTTAGCCATGCCTGCTGCCTCCCTGCGCACAGCACAAGCTTGGGCCACCCTAAGGCAGAGATAGGTACATGCAGCAGTATTCAAGAAGTGTTTTGAAGAGCATCAGACTTTATTTACCTAACGAATAAACCTGCCCGTTTTATCCTCCTCGCATTTAATATATGAAATTGCCACCTCCACCCTGCTGCTCTAGATTCTGCTGTTTTTCCACAGGTTAGTTAAAATTACACTGTGACACTGTATCCAAAAATCAATTCAATGCAGAACAACATACACATTTGTGCCTCCTGCCTGACCAGTAGTTAGAGAATTGTTAAATACATTATCTTTAAAAAAATCAATAAAGGGATGCAGCTATAACTATATAATGATATTTTAAGCACTATAGGTGATGTTGCATCACAGCTGTTGCTTCACTTTTTCTAAATCTCTCTGCATGGTTCTTTTTATCCGCTTTTTTTGTCTCTCCAGCTAGCTATGTGGCTTTTGTGGAGCTGTCAGTTTACTAACACTTTCAGTTCTTCTGGAGTGGACATAGGCTACCTTCTAATCTTTATTTTCTACTGAGAAGGCCAAACCAATTTATCTTTAATTAAAAAAAACCCAAAGGATGGAAACCAAAGAGCAGCTAGCCCCTAGGTGGACTCAGGACCAAAGTCTATGAGGGAGCACACCTAGAAGGCTCATAATCAAAAGTAACCTAGCAGTTTGCTTTCTGACAGCCAAGTTACTGCAGTTATTTAACAGCACTGTATGTGAGGATACAAAGCAGCTTGAAAATTACTGCATACTAAAGGATGCAAACAAATCAAAGGCTAACACGGACAATTATATTAGTTTTTGAATCAGTGAAGGTCTGTGTAAACAGAACAGGTGTCTGTTTCTAGAGGATCAGATACAAAAGCACTGTCATCTCCTTGCCATTTCTGCCCAATAACCTCAGCAGATGATCGCTACCCTTACTTAAAAGGCTTCAGAAAGGATTTTCAAGGCATTAGGGAAGCATAAACTCAATGTTGTAAAACGAATTTTGCAAACTAAGGAAGTTGCATTCTACTTTTAAGTCTGATTTAAAAAGATATGTCCTTCAAGCCCGTGTATCTACTAAGTTATTGGCTTTTTACTAGGTATTCAAGGAAGTATATCTTTGTCTGCAAGTAAATGCAATGAAGCTTTAGACAAAGATGAAATTCCTGTAATGCCATTTTAAAATTAAAACCACACAGAGCACCAAGGATGTTTTACAGCATCAGTTAAATTGCTCATGGTCCACTGCTTCTTACAGCATGGGTGTGAAAAGGACAGCATAAGAATCACAGTTGTTCCCAGTAACCCTGACACCTTCATAGACTTTTCTGAAGTCATAAAACATTTGCTGGCAAATGCAACTGGACTGAAGAACAGAACCGAAAGCCTTGGTCTGCATGGCTAGGTCTCGCAAGCTGTAGCAGCTGTACCTTCTATTAAAAGGTAATTCATAATCACTCCATATTTTGTAATGGCAGAATGGCACAGAAAATTTTCAGTAATTATTTTACCAAGAAACTTTACACCACATATTTACTCTCCTGCTCTGTAAGCGTTCGCTCTCTTGAAATCCCACACGCTGTATCAGTCAGCTCCTAACAAATGCCAGCTTCCCTAAGAGTGACTTGTGAGAGCTCTTCTGGACTGTAAACTGTATTATTGACACGCACTGTTTTTCAAGATTCAAAGAAGTACTGAACTTAGGACAGCTCTAAAGCAAATTAACACTGAGCAATGCTCTGAAACAGTTAAGTTTTTAAGAGTGAGAACACTCATTCTCCCAGTGCTACATCATGGCATGAGGTACTAATGGTCTGATCTCCTGAAATGGATTTTCATGAATACTCACCTGAGGAGCTGGAAGCAGCACCAGGAGAAAAAGTCTTGTTGCTGCGAAGAGCAGATTGATTTCGTGCACAACCTGGACTCCTGGTGCTGATGGCAATCACCTTTCCCGGAGGAGTCAGGGACTGTTCCTCCTGAGCAGGCTTTATAGGTGACGTGGCAACAGAGCTCATCTCAGGCGTCTAAAAATGCGCAAACATTAAGTGAATATTGTGTACTGTTACTACAAATATATTGTTAAACTCATTCTACTTAGGAAGCTTAAAAAAAAAGAAATCTGACATAGTACAATATCTAAGTACTCTAACCAATACCTGTGTGTGTGTGGTAGGCAGCTGAAATTCCCTTCCTGTGCATTTAGCAGTGTTAATTGATATTATTAATTTATGTTGCAATTGGGTTAACACTCAACAAGCTTCAAACAGAGTGCTGGACCATTCAGGATAAAAATAAAAATAAATAAATAAAAGGTAAATACACATTTGTCACAGTAACAGAAAACGTGGGGTTTTTTTTAATTCAGTACAGAAGTGATTTTCACAAACTCTAACCATCCAGAGGGCTCCACCAGTTGGAAGTACACCTGGATAAAAATATTTTGCTCTTAATTCTAATCAAATACAGACCAATAGTTTTGAATTTTTTCCCATCCCTTCTCCTATTTCATACTGTAATACAGCAATACTAAGAGGCACACAGCAAGGTGCTTTACTGATTTTCCAGGCCTATCCAGTTATTCCATTAAGTTGTTTAAATGCTTTTCTACAAAACGCTCCATTTTTAAGGAATCTGTGTGCACCACAGGCATAAAATTACCACCCTCACTTGACTGCAGTGCCATTTGCTGCAGTTTGTTTTATGCTGGTAATCTTCATTTAAAGGAACAAACCACAGCACGGTTGGCCATTTTGGCTTTGTTACATATTATCTTGAGAGAATAGCAGGGATCTAGACAATCAATCCTTCCTCTGTTCAAGTACCCTGTGGCAAAAATACTACTGTTCCTGTCATTGCTGGATGAAACGCAGATGATTTAAGAGAGAAAACTTAAAAAGTCTGCAGTACTTTCAATTAGGCAGTAAGTATCATCCTTGTCTCTCTGACTATGTATCAGTCCCACGACGTTCACTGGAGCA
>NW_009258796.1:221126-249970 GCF_000687185.1 Egretta garzetta
CCCAGTATAAAGTGGTATTTCACAAATAAAAGGTTATATTGCTTCTTTTTATTGGAATGTACAATATGGCACATGTTTGAAAGAGCCACATTATTTTTCAGGAGCACTATACTGCTTTGATTAAGACACTAAGAGTCCTAAAGTGACAGGAAAATGCTTGCAAGTAAATCTGCTGGTTTTTTTCCCCCCTCTTCTATTCCTCTTCCCCAAAGTCTAGGGAGATGTCCTTTTTTCTAGTTTGTGGTTGTTTAATCATGTCATCCCTGGATGTCAGATGCGTCACCAGAAGCAAAAGTAGACACCAAAAGAGATGCATTGTCACAGACCTGTGAGATGTCACACCAAAAGTCTTCACAGTTTAAACAAAGTCTATATCTGGAGCTGTATCTGAGCAAAGATGGTTTTAAATTTATAAAATCCTACACTCTCTGTCTATAAAATCGGGATCAAAAGGAGCTTTGGGGGGTTTAAGTCTGCACCAACAAAGAAAGATCAAAGAACTATGTGTGTTTGGGAACAGTGACACGTTTGCATCCTATGCTGGAATACAATGCAAATGGTGTCTTTAACTCATTTTATCTCCATCACAGGACTCCAGTTAGAGCCGCTGAATTCAGTGGCTTTTTGGTCTTTAAAAGGATGTTTACGAAGTTTCAAATCAGTTGCACCAGGTGAAGATGGCTGCCCAGGTATTACAGAGGCAGGTCTTAAACACTGGTTACAATGCACAAGAAAGCAAGTTCACTCCCACTAGTCTGCCTAAGGAAGAAGGTATTTTTCTGGGTCTGTTAAAACAACTATCCTGGAGTCTGGGAACTTTTACAGGAATCACTGTGGCAGGCACAGTTACATTGGCTATGCTATCCCAAATAAATAAATTCTTTTCACACTGACACTTAGTGTAACTTGAACTACATAAACACTGGAAATGAAGGGTTGCAGTTTTCACACAGAACATTCATCTCACCTAGGCTTCCTTTCTCATCTAGGCTCCATTTCCCACAAAAGGTTGGACCAGATGATCTTCCAAGGTGCCCTCCAACATGGGCTGTTCTAGGGTTCTATGAACCTGAGAGAACAGAAGGCACCTCCCCAACCTAACCTCATGACTGATCTTTTCAGTTGGTCACATTAAATGTTCACTGTAATACCAGACACTCATAGCAAACCACGAAGTAAAAGGTAGTGTAAAAAAGCAAATGCAGCATATTGAAGAAAAGTCCACTCTGTAGCAAGCCAGGAATTTCCAAGTTCTTCAAGGCTGGTCACTGATTTGCTATGAAAACAGCACTGGCCAATTATTCCCCATATCAAATAAGACTTTAGCATCTGGAACATGAAGAAGAGCTACTTACTGGTTTGGGATTGACTTCAGTAGAGATGAGTTTTAAAAGGCAGTTTAGGAGTCTCTGCTTGTGAAAGGTGGTACACGTAGGAACAGCACTTGACTCAGATGTTTGTTCCCTAGCATCCTGGGTTTCTGGCTCCAAGACAGCCAACCAGTCATATTCCAGCTGCAACTTGTTCGGTTTGCCCATCATGAGGTAGACTTCAGCCAGCGTAAGGCTCTCAGAAGTTCGCAGGCTCCATCCTTCTTCTCTAACCTGTTGAGAGAGCCGGCTTGGGTCATCCTTGAGAGACTTTGTACTAGATTGTCCCTGAGGTGGAGGTGGAAACGAGGAGCCCAGCTTCTCTTGAGAATCCTCCATTGCTGCATCTGTTGTATCCTTGGTACAAGCATCAAGCTGCTGGCCCTGGCTGTGGCTGGCCTGAGTTTCACATCTAGATGGGCCACTGCTAGGTGAAGCCACACCACCCCTCAGTAGCTGTGAATAGGAGTCAGATGTCTCTGTGCTCCTCCCGCTTGGAAAAGCCACAGGAGAAGTATCACCAGCTGCTGGAGTAGAGTCTTTCCCATGCAGTTTGTCTGTGCAAGAACATTTCTCTGGGACAATCAGGTCCTGACAGGACTTCATGTACCGTGGGAATGGATCGAGCAGAGAGAGCTCCTCCACATCAGGGATCTTACTGCAAGCACAAGCTGTGCTGCACGATGGTAGCACAGTTGCCTGGTCACTAGCCAGGGCCTCCCTGCCCTCCACACAGAAGGCCACTGAGCTCAG
The DNA here is from genome assembly GCF_000687185.1 of Egretta garzetta. Taxonomy (NCBI): domain Eukaryota; kingdom Metazoa; phylum Chordata; class Aves; order Pelecaniformes; family Ardeidae; genus Egretta; species Egretta garzetta. Next base: position 223,250 of record NW_009258796.1, read on the forward strand.
CTTTTCGTGGTTCCCTCCTGGATCTTGAAGTCCAGAAGGAGGTTTTTGGAGAGAATTAGTGATGCCAAGATTTGAGGCTGTTCCTTCCACCAGGCCAGCCTCTGGGGTGCCATCTTCAGTGCTTGCAGAAACTTCAGCTGGGGGCTGAGAGGTTCTGCTTGACTCTGTAGTGCTCTCTACCCTTCCAACACCCTTACCTTCTGTTCCCCTTGTGTATTTTAGCTGTCCCCTAGCTGTCCCCTGACCGCTCTGTATGCCTAAGATCTGTGCAGGGGGTAGTAAGTGAGTGTCTTTTGTGTTCTGTTTGCATTTGCCAGTTTCCTGCCAATGCACTGTGCAGAAAGCCTTGGAGTGGACCACCCTGGCTACCCCAGGCAGCGGAGTGAGTGTACAATTCTCTCCTGGAAAGAGATGGAGCATCACTTTCTCCTCTGAGAAGCTGCCTCTTGTTTCTGAGTCTCTGGAGTCTTGAAGCTGCCGTTCTTCTAGTGTTTTACGCTAAAAAAAAGGTGTGTTAAAGAATACAACAATCATCTGCCCCTCGTAGTCTATTCCGCAAGTTAATAAAAAGAAAAAAGTAGCTGATCAAAGACATGTTCTTTATTCAGCAGAGATATGAAGACTTTATGATCAGAAATTAAGTCCTTTTGTGGTGATTAGGACTACACTGAAGTCCTGCTACAAGCACAAACTACATCTCTGGTCCAGACAAAATTACTTATCTCTGCTTCACACATCACTGTAATTGTAAAAAACCCAAGCAACCAACAAACAGCAACAAAACCAAGCAAAAGCCCCCAACATCACTGCAAAGCAGTCCCCTTTCTGCGCAGTAATCTCCATCCTACATGTTCTGACATCCTTTTAAGTTTCAAGTGCTATGCTGCTACATCTTCCAGGCCCACAAATTAAAAAAAAAAAGCCTGAATTAAAGGACTAAGAACAGGACACAGCATACCAGTCAACAGGAGAACAGAATGGCTGCTAACTCGCAGATCCTTCTGCTCCATGGATCAAAGTTCAGAGGTAGGGATATCCCTAATGCTGCATGGCTCAGACAGCATACAGATACCTAACAGGTAGCAGCAGATGCCTCGACAAGAAACTTAAGCCTTCATTTGGTAAAATTCCACAAAGCAAGCAGAAAGATCTGTCCCTAATCTCTTTGCTGAAACTGAAACAAAATCATCAGTTATTATCCAGGCTTCTACGGTGGTCACCCATCCACAATGAACAGACTGAGCGCACTGTTCAAGGAAATGAAATAAAGGCAGGGAGCTTCATTTATTACTAACTAGCTTTTCAGGGGATCACAGTAGAGAAGAGTTGAGGTAAAAGTGGAATACTACGGCATTTCCTATGAAAGGCTCCATTAGTGATGCTGACATACTGACCTCTACCTTTACTAAGCATGCGTTGGAAAGTTTATGAGGTAGAATCACATTTCCGACGCAGAAATGAACTTGGAAGGGAATTGCTCCCAGGACACAGCACACAGAACAGACTAAGCAGAAAAAGGATACAATACGCACTTCATGGAGAGCCCACTTCTGCTTCAGGAACTCGATGAGGCTGGAGACCTTCCGATGTAACTCCACAATCATCCTGTATGCAAGATAAACAAAGCAAGGGAACAGAGAAGAAGTGTCAGCAGAAGTTCAAATCACAGCCTTGATGCTAGAATGGGAATTAAGGGACTGTACTAGCATTCTGTAATACAAGCACAGAGAAAACACCTACCACTCCCAAGCTCTAAGAAAAGAACCAAGAAAAACAAAAGCATGTTACCCCACAACTTTAAAGTCTAGATAACTCACAACTGAGAAAGATCTCAAAGCCTATCAGATAAATCTTACTGCCATGATTCAAGATGCTCATTTCTCAAGAAAGAAGAAAAAGATAGGAAAAGATGGCAAGATTCAGCTAAACTGCAGGCAAGGCACGAAGCTACCACGTGAAGCATAGAACGAAAAAGGGGCACAACCCCCCAAACATTTACTTTTTGCTCTTGAAGCATTTTACAAAATAAACGTAATACTACCAAAAAAAAAAAAAAAAAAATCTATCTTCATTTTCCTCTCTGCCTGATCTTGGGTCATTATACTCAAGTACTCTACTTGAAAGAACAATCCACATCACAGAGGCCTTATGTTTTCTGCCCTGAGTTTTGGACTAGATGTAAGTACGAGCAGCCACTGATGACACTGAAACGATAGCACCAACTACACTTTACAGGGAGGAGATCAAGCTACAAATACCTTCCTCTCTGCTAGTATCATTGTGTTGCAGTTGACATGTTCAGAGCCTTGGTGCAGGCACTTCTGACTATCATTTTACTTCCCTCCCCTGTACCTCTGTCTCATGGTACATTTAATACAAATCTGAGTATAACTGGTGTTGTGTGTCTCCATTTTACTTGCACTCTGCTCTGACAACTGGGTGTAAGTGGCACAAAGTATATTCATCTCCAACTCTAGTAGCCCCTATCATTACTCAAATTAAAAGATATAAAGAACAACGGTAAGCTGATTTTCGAGGCTGATATCTCACGTTTACAACAATTGTACTCTGTTTGAACAAAGCCTTCAGAATAAGTTTAGGCAAACTGCATTATCAAAAATGAACCGTCCAGTTGGCAAAGAGAACCCAGGAGAGAGAAGATGCTAGAATGCTGGTCATACATTTCCCTATTCTATTCTGAGCACCATAATCAGTTCTTCATTACCTAAGCCGTGGATTCTGGGCAAGACTCTGTACCCGAGCCCATGCATGGTTATTTCGTGGCTGCAACTCCACAGGGACCTTGAGAGGAAGACGTACTGGCTTCTGGTCCTCTTCATCACTAACACCTGAAGGGAGATGAAGCACAAAAGGCATGGGTCAAAGCAAGGACAACGCAGAACACTATGCTCAGTTACATGAAAAAAAGCACCACAGACATCAGCATCACCTACAGACAACTTAGGCAGCTCAGCTTCACCAGTGGAGCCTGCTTCCTTAGATTACCTCCTGTTCCAATATGTTTATTTTTTTCCTTGGACACTGCAGTGATACTGGAGCTTCCAGTTGAGTAAGCAGTGTCAAGACCAGGTGGCTGGAAATTTTGAACAAGTACAGTACTTCAGACATTTAAACTGTACTGATTCTACTTACTGGAGGGGAAGGGAGAGGTAGAAAAATAATAATTTAAAAAACCCCATCACACACAGCTGAACTGGAAAAGGTAAAAAAAGTCTAAATTGCTCAATGCTAAACATATTACTGCTTATTCACTGGCACGAGGGACTAGACTGCATATAGTGAAAGCACAACTGGTAAAGCAGTAGCGATCTTGTCTGGTGCAGCTATTTCCTTTTCAATTTAGCTAGTGACATACTCCAAGCCTTACAGAGCTGGGTGGGTCCTAAAGTTATTGGGATCATACAAGCAAACAGGATAAGACAGACAATAGCGACATATCTGTGCCCAACACAAATGCAAAATAGCACACATTCCCCTGCCAGTGATGTACACATCAAAACAGGCCTACTCTCTCATATTCTTCCCACCATCTGTTAAAACCCTTTCATGTTCCAGCATCTCTTACCATCTGGATCACAGAGTTTCTTCAAAGCCCTGCACATCGGAGCTTTGATACGAAGGTTTCTGCCTTTGTAACGAACAGTCGTAGCCCTGGATACATTCAAAGAGAAGTATTTACAGGCACTATTAACAGAAGGTTGTGAACACTTACATATTAGGGACATAGAGTCAAATACAATCGTGGCTATAGGAATGAACAAAGAAATGCAAGGGTTTGCAGCGCAGATGCACGAGAGCATTCAATCTTTTCTAACACCTTACTTTTCATTACAGAAATGCCATTCTTGTGACCCTCCTCTTCCAGGCTTCATGGAATGCTTAGGAGGGGATTGCTGTTTCACACAGCAGACCAGAATTATGTTACTTTGGTTGAAGAGTACCCTTAGAGACAGCTTCTTCATAAAAGGTAAGTGGCTTTGCTTTAGTCTCTTCTTCATACTCCTAACTCTTAATTACGGGAAGAAAAAGTCTAAAGTTTTTGAAGAGTCTTCCCTTCTGGAATATCAACACCGCGTCTGTTACAGAAATGAGGTCTAACAGCTTGTGCAAGAATCTGAACGAAGAACTTTTACAGGATGATTTCACTGGCTTTTAGCTTCAATACCACATGAACAGCCATAAAGATCCTTAAAAGCAAGAGGCCATTTTTGGTTTCACGCAGTGGAACTATTTGATTTCTTCACTCAGCCAGGCCTGTTTTTTTTTAGAGATTTAAAAGGCAGGCATTGAGACCAACAGTACTTACTACCTAACCCTTCAAGCAGTAAGATTCAGCTAGCACAGAAGCAGCAGGATTGAACACAAGTCCTTGCAAGTAAAATGAAAGAAATTATGGAAAATATTACTACAGCAGGATCTGACTTTTTCCTATGCCGTAAGTGGAGAATCTCCACTTTTCTCCACGAGCCCAAACTTTGGTCTCAGCCAGCAGTCAGAAGCGGCAGCCTAGTATAAAAGCGCCTGGCTCAAAACCTGAAGGATTTGGAAGAACCTAGAGAATTTACAGCAAATAAAAACTCTAGATACATATTACATTTCTTTGTCCAGTGCTTATTATTATTTCCTCCAAGAACAGTAACTGAAAAAAGAGCTGAGGACTAAGAGTCTTCAACTTTTACTATTGCTCCTAGAAATCTCTCTTCCTGTTACGTAGTTTTACACTAAGTAACACACCCTCATGATTCACAACAAACACCCTTTAACTACAAGGAGTCAACGGAAGCTACATTTACTCTATTACCACTAATGCTGTTCATCACAGTAAGTAATGTTATAAAGCTCCTGTTGAGATGATAGGATGCACTGATGCACCCAACTGCTAGAAAATGCAAAGCCTGGGAATGTGATAGAATGGATGTATAGAAAATGATGCTGCTGCACGAACGTGCCACAATTATTGTCTTCCTTGTTCTTGCAAGGAGTTAATTACAGCATTACAGCAATCAGAACTGCTGCAATTATTTCCTTGCTTGATGTCGCCTCCTGTTCTAGTGGAAAACACAGTTTCATAACAGCCTCATACAAAACCCACAAAAGCCAGTGAAAGTACTTGAAACAGGTTGCTAAATTACAGATTTATCTTTTGACTACTTGCACAAGCTGAGACTCTCCTCCTGCATCTTGATTTTAGCTAATGCAACACCTTTCTGTCAAATGTGCCCTTGAAGTAGCTGCATGCAAGTGAAGAGCCAGAAATAGCATCACCATCATCATCATTATTTTTATTATTATTATTATTATTGTAACTTTGACAGTGTAAGGGTATAAGTGAGAAGGGGTTTGTGGGGAGAAACACTCATTCTTCTTAGATTAACTGATATGATTATATGTAACAGACAAGTTCTGTGGAATTGTTCCATCACATGACTCGAAGGTGACTGAAGGAGGGACTTGAATGCTCAAAAGGCTATTTGATACACTTAGAACATCTCTGATCAAGAAGAAGGAGGAAGAACAAAAGTGCTGCTGTTCATTTTTCGTATTTTCTATTTCTGTTAAAGAGCCTAACTCGTTGGTCATAAAGCATTTATTATTGAGTCAGGCTTCCTGGAAGTTGTTCCTCACTAATTAGTCTACCAACTGCTCACCACCTTGGCTTGGAGATACCCGCTATCCGTTACCGCTGCACAGCAGCACACAAATGAGCTATGGATCAGCATCATAAGCTCCTGGCTGCATCTGTATCTGCGCTTAAAAGGCAGAGAAGAGGGAAAAAAAACCCCCACCCACCAAAACCTAGGGTAAAAGCCAGAAAAGAAATGTGAAAAACGTAAGTATACAGAAAAGACAAAACCAAAAAACTAGGAGAAAAAAATCGTATTGGGGGAAAGAAAGTGCAAATGCAAAAAATTTGCAAATGCAAATCTGCTGATAGCCCTGAAACAGGAGCAGGAACTACTGTATTCCCCAAGCACTGAGTGAGAATGGCGTAGTTTAGGAGTTAGCAAGCAAAGTACACTGCTCAGTAAATGAAGGAACACACAACACAAACTTGACAAAATATTAAAAACTTCACACAATAGGTTTTGCCCTGGCACTACAGCATTCTTCCACAACTACAGCAATTCATACGTTTATTTTCATTGTTCCCTAAAATACCTTTTAGAAGCAGCATCCCAGCTCTCTAGATTCAGGTGTTCCACTTGGAGAATCAGGAATAATTCCCCTAATTCCCTTTTCCATAATATATAATGTGCTTCAAGCAATATAGGCAGAGTCTGACAATAAGTTATTCTTTGTACTACTATAAAATTAGACATATTTAGAGACTCTCGTTTCCTAACTGAAATCCATGGCTGGGAGGCTGGAAAAAGAATAGTTCTACTAATTTAAAAGAAAATAACAGTAAAAAGGAGACAGCCTGAAACACAAATACTCTTAGCTTAAAAATACTTATTTCCTTCTCTTCTCTTCCCTAGATCCTGGAGGTTTCCAAACACAGAAAACGGTAGATCCTAAAGAAAGCTATTCTACTGAACATGCGTTAAGAACTGCTGGTATAACTTGACACCAAGAGCATATTCTGTCCACTTAAAAAGATCGGTTTTGTACACAAATTTTTTCAGGATGAATTGCTATTTTATTATCAAGACTTTTAGGGTGTTACAAATCCCCCCTCAGCATGCCAAACAGCTTTTGCAAGGAGCACTGAAGGATCACTCCTGCTCCACGCAAAGCGCATCCAAAACTGACCCAGGCAGATCAATCAATACCTGTTAAAAGTTTCTGTCTTTCACACTCTCTTACTTGTGATATTAAGAACCTCCCAGGTTGGGGGGCAAAACCACATGTGCTAACAGGCAGCAAGTAGTTCTGTGCTTTAGCTGCTGCACGCTTACACTATTTCTTTAATTATGTGTTTGCTGTCATTTTTTATTACTCATCCACAAATCATACAGATTTACAAAGATAGCCAGAAAATATTTATATTTCCTCAAACGTAGTTTTTTTATTAAATGTAAGGATTGCTGCAAAACCTGAGTTAAAATAAAAATGTTTCACTCCTTAAGTGAAACAAAACAAAAAAACTTTGGTTTATTTAAATGGGTTCCTAAGCAGTTCTGATATACTGCCATAAATCTTTCTTTCTCATTATATAGCCTAATCACACAACCATTGGGTAATAAAAAAACCTAGCAACAAAGGACTGGACAGAAAGTGATTCGGATTCCCTACAATTTCCGAGGGAGCTTTGAAATAGCAGTTGATGAAGTTTTCAGGCACCATTTAGTATCTGTGACCTGGGTTATAAACTCAGCTAGGAAGACTTTAAATATGGCGTTCTTATGAGCACTTAACAGGGTCATTTGTTTTTTTCCACAGACCATGTAATTATTACAGAAATCCAGAGATGGTGTTTAACGGAAGCAAACTAAGCACTGAATTAGAATGTGTAGCTCTGGGGTCTAGAGTCATGCTACAAATAAATTGCCAGATAGCTCCTCACAATCTTAGCCTCTCTTGATCTTTCTTACCAACTACATGAGGCTAACTAACGTTCACTTCGTTCAGAGAAGATCATCAGAATAATGCATGTTCACATTCCCCATTTTTAACCACTTTGGATTTGCTTCCACTCAAGACTTTCATCACAGTGACAGGACTTACACTGCGCACTGCACTCGGGAAAAGGAGGAGTATCGCACTCGAAACAAACACATCAGGAATTGGGAAAGAGACACTGCTTACAAACAGAGAGGGGACCACAGAATTCTAACAGTACTGAGCAAGATGGAAAGCTGGGATATATATGCAACGGGATGGATGGATGGATATATGCGCAACGGGATGGATGGATGGATATATGCGCAACGGGATGGATATGCAACATGTTTGCTTGTGTGAGACAGGAGGCTGCCTGCATGTGCAGGGGATTAATTCAGATGGCGTATACATCCAGGTGGTAATGCAGATGAAAATGTGAACACTGTTTCCCCACACAGTTTGCTCCTCTTTGACTGACAATGTTTACCCACCAAGTGGGGTAAGCGATGCAGGAGAAAAAGAGAAGCGGAGATGTGCCCTCTACCTGGCAGACAAAAAGCCTGTGCAAGAGCAACTATTTCCAAACTGCCTAAGAAAATTAATATGTTCAATCTAGATTTTGGTAGAAGATTAGCATTAATATTTTCAAATGCAGACTCCTGTTTTCAAAACGGCTTTTATAGAATAAACACCTAGACTTCGTGTAAATCATTAGGCCTCATTAACAATTAATTAGAAGAACTAAATCCTTAATCATGCAAAGTGCTAGACTGACGCAGCAGCCTGATGAAAGTCATCAGTCTCATTACAGTTTACTCTATTTGGATGACACAGTGCTAGAAAGGCTCTCTGTTGCTACACAGAGAGACCAAAATGACTGCCTATATCCTGAACTCGAAGTATTCAGGGCACTAGGGAAAAAAGGCTCACCCCAGACCCATTTTAACTGATAACTCCAATTTAAGGAAGTAATTTGGTTTAAGAATCATTTTGTTATATGAAAAAAACTTACTGCTAAGATTTTCTTAATTGTACAAACCCCAAACCAAATGGCAATTTCTCTTCCAATTTCAAACTTCGCAGTTAATGAAAGAACGAACAAGTGATTTCATAAAGAATCACATACAAGACCTGCAACACAGCAGTACATTGAACAAAGTGCATCTCCCAGGAGATGAAAGGTTAATAAGCTCTAAGGAACTGATTTGGAAACTCAGTTTGTGAACAACAGAAAGGCACAACAAGCAGCACCATTTTATGCAAGGTAAAGTCAAAAAGTCAGCAGCTGCTGAGTGGGCAAACTCTTCCCTCCTGCTTACAGTAAAGTTTACTTCACCAATAATTTATCTACTAGATGTAAGCACCCTAAAAGCACAAATGCCACAAGTAAAAAGCGATCTGCAACAGACAGAAAGTCTTACTATTTTTACATTGCTTTTAAAAGACAAACAAATGCCTGCTTAATGATCACACTCCTTAAAATAATACCCTTTCAAAGAGATTTCACTTTAGAATACACAAATTCTAAAAGCAGGACCACTTCAGGAAATTTTACGTACTAATGTATCAGGTATTCCCTCATTTCTAATAGTACAGCAACTTCTAACCCCTTCTGTATTCTAAAAGTACGATGCCAAGACTGAATCCCCAAATCCCGTAATTCTTTCTTGAAGTGAAAGAGAATACTCATTCTTAAACTCAAGTAGATGCAGAAGTGACCGGAGGGCTGAGGCCTATGGTGTACTGGAAGGGTCGCTTCAGGTCTGAAAGCCAGGACTCGTGAGCACCGTTGGCAGAACTGTCTGGAGATGAACCACGTTCCCTCTGGTGAATCAACACAGTTACAATGCCGTAGCTTCTGCAAAGAATTCTCACTTCATTACCTTCTTGAACTTCACCCATCATTTCTTACCAATAACAATTAATGGCTTCATGGAAAAGGGGAGAAAAAAAACCCATACAGAACAAACTAAGAATGGAAAGTGTCAAACTGCAACTCTAACAAAGTAAGAAATGCCCCCTAGGCTTTGGATGACCAATCCAACAATCAAGCTGCTGAACAACCCAGTTCTAAGTGTTTCAGGACTAAGTTCTTACTTACCCAGCTTGAATGAGCTCGTTGAGTTTAGCTGCATTCTTGTCATCCATACCTTTACACGAAATAGGATAACACAGTGAATTAGGATTTAAAGTGATATAATCATGACCTTTTTTAGTGTCCTGTTTGGTTTTCAAAGCTATTACATTTTATTCTCACACAGGATTAATGTGCATAAACATGCTGTAACATCCTTTCTGAAAAGTTTCTATTTTCAAAATGTGCAAACTTTACACGATCCTTACCTACTGTATTTTACTCATAGATTAAATGACCCTAGTTTAGGTGCTACAGTCACCTTGGGTTCCTGGGCTTTCATATGACACTGTGGTATTAAAAAGAAAAGCTTCCTCATCTTCCTGCTCAATCTCTGTTGCTAAGGCAGCACAGCGTAATTAGAGAGCTTCAAGCCCTCACAGCACTGAATGCAACTTAAAAAAGTAAATAAAAATAATAAAATGCACACGTAGCCCACACTTTTCTTCTATGCATTATACAGCACATTTTTAAATGGACATTATGGTAGCTCAATTTATAATCCCTATGACAGTTAGGCCCAGGTCTATTTACTGCACAATTACCCTCCCTCTGACAATGCTGAAAGTATTCCTGACATGCTTTTGTGTCTCAATAGCTGTACATAAGTCATCTCAACTTCTGGTTAGATGGGACCGGGTGAATACCACAAATAAAGAAATAAAAAAAAAAAAAAAAAAAAAAAAAGGCCGGCCGACGATGCAGGCAGACGCTGCGGCCTCAAGAAAGGACGGCTAAGCGATTAAAAAAAAAAAAAAAAAAAAAGGCCGGCCGACGATGCAGGCAGACGCTGCGGCCTCAAGAAAGGACGGCTAAGCGATTAAAAAAAAAAAAAAAAAAAAAGGCCGGCCGACGATGCAGGCAGACGCTGCGGCCTCAAGAAAGGACGGCTAAGCGATTAAAAAAAAAAAAAAAAAAAAAGGCCGGCCGACGATGCAGGCAGACGCTGCGGCCTCAAGAAAGGACGGCTAAGCGATTAAAAAAAAAAAAAAAAAAAAAGGCCGGCCGACGATGCAGGCAGACGCTGCGGCCTCAAGAAAGGACGGCTAAGCGATTAAAAAAAAAAAAAAAAAAAAAGGCCGGCCGACGATGCAGGCAGACGCTGCGGCCTCAAGAAAGGACGGCTAAGCGATTAAAAAAAAAAAAAAAAAAAAAGGCCGGCCGACGATGCAGGCAGACGCTGCGGCCTCAAGAAAGGACGGCTAAGCGATTAAAAAAAAAAAAAAAAAAAAAGGCCGGCCGACGATGCAGGCAGACGCTGCGGCCTCAAGAAAGGACGGCTAAGCGATTAAAAAAAAAAAAAAAAAAAAAGGCCGGCCGACGATGCAGGCAGACGCTGCGGCCTCAAGAAAGGACGGCTAAGCGATTAAAAAAAAAAAAAAAAAAAAAGAAACTACTCCCAGCTGCAAAGCAGACCTCTCATAAACTGGGTGTAGAGGCTTGCAGCTTAAACCCATTTGGTCTTGGAGACTAGAATTTTCCAAGTGACAGTGGGTAAAATATGTAACCAAGTACCAAAGTTATAAAAAGACAGAAGCACAGAGTACGCGTGCATTGCCATGGTGACTGTGTGAAACCTTACTCCCAGTCAGAGCAAGGAGGGTCTGTTGATGCTTTCAAGACAAGACATGGATATAAGGAAGACACACTGATTTCTACTGACAATGCAGTCTGTCTTGCCTCTGCACCTTCTTTGTCATGAAACAGTTCAAAATTGCTTCTCCAAGATGAATTAACGCACTGGAGATCTTTGAAGAAACAAAATAAAGTCGGTATGAACATTCACAAGTCTTGTTCATGACACATTATAAATAAAAATCCCAGGTGAGGAAATAATATAGCAAAAAAAATCTGCCAAAATACCACAATTCTATTAGGAATTGTACATGTCCACTTATTAAAGCTTTCTTGTCTTTTGCACTTTGCAACTATCATGACTTTACAAAGAAGTATTTTGATGATTTTACATGTCTCAAACTAAACAAAATACGTAGAAGACGCACTATAACACTGACTCTACGAAAAGCTTGGGGACAAATGAAAAAACCCCACAGACAAGAAGGCAGACATGCACGGACTAGCGCAGGCAATGCATCTTCCCCTGCCTGTTCTCCACGCTAGCCACATTAGAGCTCTCTCTAGGCCAGAAGTCATAAAGACCATGCGAACTGTATCCTGGGCTGCATTCCCTGCAGCGTGGCCAGCGTTGAGGGAGGGGATTCTGCCCCTCTGCCCCATGCTGGTGAGGCTCCCCTGGAGCCCTGTGTCCAGCTCAGGGGTCCCCAGCACAGGACAGACAGGGACCTGCTGGAGCAGGGCCAGAGGCCACAAAAATGATCTGAGGGTGGAACCCCTCTGCTATGGGGACGGGCTGGGAGAGTTGGGGTGGTTCAGCCTGGAGAAGAGAAGGCTGCGGGGAGACCTGACTGCGGCCTTGCAGGGCTTAGAAGGGGCCTATATGAGAGATGCGGACAAACTTTAGCAGGGCTTGTAGCAATAGGACAAGGGGTAATGTTTTTAAACTAAAAGACTACATATAAGGCAGAATTTTCTTGTGCTGAGGGTGGTGAAACACTGGCACAGGTTGCCCAGAGAGGTGAGAGATGCCCCACCTCTGGAAACATTCAAGGTCAGGTTGGACAGGCTCTGAGCAACCTGATCTAGGTGGGGATGTCCCTGCTCACTGCATGGGGGTTGTACTAGATGACCTTTAAAGGTCCCTTCCACCTCAACAGAATCTTATGTTCTATGAACAGGGCGCTAAGCCTAAGCTCAGTATCTTGCTAATGCAACTAACCAACTTCCAGAAAATGGGGTAGCGTTGGTGTGGCATATACTCATCCTACACTCATCCTTACAGACAAAACCAGCCTCCAGGATTGACAAGGTCAGAATGCATCTTGGTTAGCCAATAAACTTGTTATTTCTGATATGATTTGCAATGTTTTTTTAATCTTCAGGGTTCAGTAAGTCAAGATTTAGAGACTCACTCAGAAAAAGGCACCATCCCAGATTTTGATTGCATAGGCAGAAATAATTGTGGGTGCAAATGGTACCGTTTACATATTTAATTGCTTAGTTTTCAGGAATAATAAAATAGATCATCTAAGCTGCATATACATTAACCTGTGTATACATTAACCCGTGGGTATTACATGCACTGCATTCCACAGTAGCTGAAGAAATCTTTCAAAGAAAAAGGGGACTAATGCAACAGACTAAGGAAGTCTTTAAAAATAAAAATACATTTAATGGTACCACAGATTACTGCAATAAAATAAAATGAACACAAATTCTGAATAACTCAGGAGTGAAACTACTAGACACTGCCAACTTCAAGGGTAGGCACTTCTGATTCTACCATATAAAAAATAATTTTAAGTCATTCATACTCACATCCCCCAATCTTTTTCCTTAGTTCCCCATAGCAGATTAAGCCATAAAGCTCCAGGGAGGATTTTTTCAGCCCTTGAGAAAACACTGAAAAGCAGAGAAGGGGTGAGTGAGATGCAGACTGAAGATATTCATACACAGCAACACTGCAGATACTAATTTCAACACTGAAGATGAGACGATTTGTATTTTCAACAGACACACACACCTCATCGAAGGTAAGACTAAGTTCTGTTTCCAGAAACACTATAATGAGACAGGTTCACCAATTTCCTTTTTGTGACTTAAACATCTGGGAAATGCAACATTTTTTAGATTACAGAAAACACAAAGCAACTTCCACAGAACTGAAATATGCAACAGTTCAACATGCAAAATAAAGCTAATGTGTAATAAAGCTAACTCTAGTATCATTTAACTGCTTATGATTTCTGAAGGAAGTGTCCAGATGCCACCAAGAAAATGCATACAGAACTCTTTCTTACATGAAAATTAAGAATTTTCTGAATTTTCCAGAAGACAGAGAATGTCTTCTGTGCACATGACTGCACCTCAGAGATTTAATGCAAATTCTAGATTCTAAATTTTTATATTAAGAATTGCACACCTTTTACTCAGCTTTACAAGTTTTTTATCTCCTTTCTCATCAACACACGTTATGTGGACATTATTATTGCTAATAGGTCTAAGTATCTACCACAGCAGGGAAAGACAGTCTTGTGGCTTACAAATCAGATGAAACTATTTTTTCTTGTCAATTCCTCAAGAATTCAGTTCTCCGACTTGCAGACTCATTTAATATCGAAATCCAGGCACATATATTTCTACCAATACTAAAGCTAATCAAACGACTCCACTAATTCTTAAATTCCTACAGCCCATGAGATTTCAGACCTTATAGGTATAGGTACAGAATTATATATTATCCAGAAAACAGGTGAAGTTCCTCCATTAAACCTTTTATTTTTTTCTTCAGTTCTTCCATACTGTGTTTGCTGTAACATTTGTTTTTAAATAAAATACTAATGGCCTGTTTTATCTTAAAACTCTGTCTTCTTTTGAAAAAGGAACTCAGAAACACACCTTATGACAGGTGGTTTAGATGTGCAAGTCCCCCTTTAGATAACCTAATCTCAGGAACAGAATTTCAGAGAGAGACTACCTTGTACTCTACGCTTTCCTTCAGCTTTTTTCTAGTCTCATCCATTTCTTGTTAATGAGTTATTTTTAACTCGAGAGGCTCTGGCCACAAATCAAGATGAATCTGCTATCCAAACTTTTGCTGATGTTGAAGAGAGTTGTTTAAGACCAAAAAATTCAACCACCATGAAACTGCCATGATTTATGCAGCTTAGAATATGGCATCAGAAGGACAGGAAAGCGCTAGAGACCTTTACTCGATCCACAAGCTAACAGGATAACTGACATTCTTCCTACCTTAAAAAAGTCACAAGAACTGAGTCTTGGTAAACTCTGTTCACTCTGCAGTGGGTTTCTTTAGCCTGCTATTCAGATTAGGCTACCTGCAAATCCACTTGAATTCTCACCGCCTGTTACTGAACAGTATGCATTTGATAAAAATCAATTATCAACAATCATATATTACTATTACTGTTACAAAACACCACTAGCAGTTCATATGACTTCCCAATTCTCTTTTCATTCAACAAGCTGAGGAAGGACGGAAAAGAACGGGAAGACTGGAATATAGCACTGGGAATCCTAAGTGACTGAACCAACACCACAATTTCAGGCTTATTTAAAGTGTGAACAAATATTCCACCATTTACACTTGTATCAGGCTATTTATTTGTTTCTACCTTCCCCCAAGTAGTACAAAGTAATGCTGGAGTCAATTTGCTCGATGAAGTCGTGCCTGACTAACATTTAAGTAGCTGTCCTCAAAGGTGTGTTCCTGAGAACAGAAAAACATTTCCTTGAACCTGGCTTTTCCCTAGTATTAACAGTAGGATCAGCATTTATTATGGTGTGGCAAACAGATATAAAAGCAGCGATATAAGTATCAGGTTTTGAGAAGTAATTTTCAAGAACAGTGAACCTCAGCATGGCCACGCTAATAAAAATAAAGACATGTTTACAGACATCCTAGTCAGTATTTATTTTCTCATCTTCACCATTCCTACCCTCCATGACAGCACTAAAAGCCAAGACTCCAACCCTCACAAGACTGAGAGCTCTACACCGAGCCCATTTCATCGCATACTAACCATTATCAAAGTCAATGTACTTTGAGATCTTGTGCCAGGTGCGGTAGTAGAAATGGCGAACCTGTTCCTTGTTCTTCACCATGCTTGCTGGCTTGCCTTTCTTCTTGTATTTCAAGGCAATGTTGTTCTGGATAGCTTCAAAGTCCTTCCCATGCTGAAGAATAAATAAAACAAATTCAAACACTCAAACCCAAACTTACATCTTGTCATAACACAAGGCAAACAACATGTGAGACTTGGGGTTCCTTGTGGGAAACTGGATTTCGATAAAATTCTAGGGTATCAGAACTCAACAGCATGACACCGGTTTCCTTTGTTTTATATCAAGTGTATTACAGATACCAAATAAATTACTTTCCAGTTTCTTGAACTGTTTCAAAATAAAACCTGTAAGTTGCTAGCAAACTTTTTAAAAAAAACAAACCCCAACTTTACTCATAAGTGTGCCAAGTAGCAGAATTTGAAAATACTGACTTTCTCACTTCACTGTCTTTACTTTCCTCCACATGTTTCCCGCCCCCCCCACTGACTAGGGTGAATAAAAAGCCTATTATATTTAAC
Organism: Egretta garzetta; assembly: GCF_000687185.1. Taxonomy (NCBI): domain Eukaryota; kingdom Metazoa; phylum Chordata; class Aves; order Pelecaniformes; family Ardeidae; genus Egretta; species Egretta garzetta. The sequence continues at coordinate 239,132 of NW_009258796.1, forward strand.
AGCTTCACTTTTATTTACAATAAATATTGTATTTTTTTTTAAATAAAAAACATCTTATAGAAAACACATTCTTACACTGTAGGTCATTCAGAAGTTTATTCTCAGGGTAAAAATAAAAACGCGACACCTAAGTATCCCTTTAAAACCAGCCAATTCCTATAAAATCCTGAGTTCAAAAGAGGGAAATTTAATTTCATATACATTATCATTGAACTCCTGCTATCACAAAATTTCTTGGTATTCAGAAGAGCTTGGAACTGATTTAAATACAAAGTGAGAAAATCTCGTTTGAAAGGTAGTGACACAAAATGAATGGAAGTGGGGGACCAAACAGAGTCCCAAATCCATCTTAGAGCAAGTTCTCAAACTTTTTCCTCAGCATTCAAAAAAAAAAAAATTTTTTTTTTTTTTTGAGTGATGAAGGGACTTGAAAATTACACATTTTGCGGGAATACTATTGCAAGTCAAAGGAGTTAAAAAAAGAAAACAGTGTTTAAGTGTTAATTCCATCCACAAAATATATACACATGAATCAGGCCTACCAGTAGAAAAGAATTATTTAAAAGGTGCACGCAAAGCAAACGCACCACCATTTCTTTTCTTTTCACCCTTAGCATGTATTTCTGTAACAGAAGTGCTCTTAAAATAGTCATCAGAACAAGACAGCCAGGAATACACTGTATACATCATAGGAGATAAAAAGATCTAACTTTTCTTTGTCTCTCAGACCCAGTACAAACCTTTTTGTGGTCAAAGACTAAACATAGTGCCTACAATTCTTATTGGAATAGAATATATTTTCTTGTTTGCTAGTATCACAGCACAAGTGTGTTGCTTTTGATAGTTGAGACTGGGATATTATTTATCTCATTTGAAACAGAACCATAATTGAAAAATAATTTGAATTATTATAAACATTCAAGAATAACTCACAAATATTTACTGTGTATGTCAAAACAAAAAAAAAAAAGCTTGACACTTGAAACATGGCTTTGACTGACAGCTGATTTACAGCCAACTGTATAGACACATATGCATAGACAAACAAACGTGTATGTGTACGTATGCATTTTGCTCCTGCAAATCTCAGTTGAATCGACCTTCTTTAGGAATATCCAGATACTAAAGGAAGCCACCTAAGCTTGTTATTTTCCTTTACACGTACCTCATACAGTCCCTCGAAGAAAGTATTTTTGTCCTCTGTGCTCCAGGATTCCCACTGCCGTCTGACCTTCTTCCCTTCCTCCTTCTCTCCAGCTGAGGAGCCCAGGTTCCTTGCTGCTGACTTGGAATTCCCAGCAGGATTGCTGGGAGGAATTCCTGAGGTGCCACCAGATGCAGTCCCTCCATTATCTGCTGCTGCAAAAAACCATCACCAGAGTGAATACTAAACCAACAGGAGGATTCACAGATAGAGCTAAGTGAGGAACTCAGAATTTCCTCCTCCTTCACCACTTCCATTTACATCAGTTTTTTCCAAGATATTTCACTGCAATACAATAGGCAAATTACAACGGCTTTTTTAAAGAAATAAAATCTCTAAGAGCAAAAAACAAGAGGAAGTTTTCAATGGCTTAATTTTGCATTTCCAGAGATAAGGTAACCTCTAAAAGATAACACACTCTCTTGATGCTTATAGACTCCGAAATAACTGTGGTAACGAAAGGACTGAGAGATATCTACATTAGTTCATCACATGACAATGGATCAGCATTCTCAAGAATCTGATCCTCAGTATAAAGAGCACCGTCTCTGACATTCAGCCCATCTAGGGTAATTCAAGGTATCTCAAGATTGGCAATTCCCAACCCTTTCTCCCTCCCCAAATCCTGGTGAGGCTTTTGGGAAGAGGCACAGAAGTGTAATATTGACTGTACCTTTGCCGGTTATTGGCACTCCAAAGAACGTGGATCAGAAAAATACCCCAAAGATCAGAAATACTAAAATAATAAAGTCCAAAGGAACCAAGAGACTTTGCTGTTTATACAAGCAGGGGACAGGGAAGAAAACGGGATGGAGAAGCTGCATGAAGGTGAGAGCTACATATAATGCAGAAATAATCCATTCCCTCAACTTAATTCAGAAGAAAAGGCCTCTTTTTTTTTTTCCAAATCACCTCTGAAATAACTGGTCTGTCAAAGACATTTTAATCAGCAAAAACATTATCAACCAACCTTAACCCTGCGATTTATTCACAACAGAACAAACCACACATCGTGCAGATTATCAGGATGTTAATCCAGAAACCAGGGAGACCTCCCAAAAAGTGCACTCATTTTTTCCCATGAAAATGTGACCATTCTCAGTGACTTTACATTTCCAAAATATATTCTCTACCATTTTGCTAGGAAGCATTTATGATTTGACTGCCCTTATCAACGCAGGCATGTACTTAATAAAACAGAAGCCTTTTAACATTGCTCATTACAAAAAAATTACCATTTCTGTTTCCATTTTTCCAGTTACTGTCCTTACGTTTTGCCTTTTGTCTCATAAGTTGGCTTGCCTCAGTTTATAAATCCAGCTTGTACAATACAGCAGTCCCAACTAGTTTCCCAAACTTTTATACACATTAGCACAGTTCTTTCTTTCATATTTAGGCTTTAGAAGTTCAGTTATCTTTTCCCATTCAATTATATGAAGCAGTTTGTTTACTTGACAAAGTCAGTGCTTTTATATACTATGTACCTAGGTATATGTATCTCATTCAAGAGCCGCAATATGTCAGTTTGGTAATCGTAATATTATTTAACAAGACTATCCGAAGAATCAACTGTTACAGGCTTACTGTGCTTTGGAGATTTGAAAGACTTGTATGTAAATCTTTACCGTAACTGTTCAGTAGCAATTTAAAAGTAATTCCTTTGGATGGCAAAACCGTATCGCTCCAAAACCTAGAAAAGCTGTTTGTTCAAGAAACAAAGAACATATGAAACCAAATCTGGAAGAGAGTAAGATGTGTGAAAGGATTGTTTTTCCTGTACACAGTAAACATTTACTTGATATAAAATATGACATCGTGACCATTTTAAGGTTAATGTCTCTTATTTCTAGGCATGACTATTTGATCCTTTTGAGGAAAATTACTGTCACCACAGGGAAGCATGAAAGGCAAAACATGAAAAAGAATTGGACATCTAGAAGAAAATGCACTTAAAAACAACTTCCCAAATAAACAGCTTTATTTCCTAAAGCCTTCATCAGCCACTGATAAAATAATTGAAAGTTAAGCAATTTATTTCTGTTACTGTGAAGGTAAAGCCTTTAAAAAAATGAAAACATTAGAAAAACTTGAGCACTTAATAGATGGCTGAGAAGAAAACCAACAATTAAGACACGGAATTGCTGCCTTGTTCTGCACATGCGAGACTAGAACATCACAACTTGCATGGTAAAGAAGTACAGATCCTAATGTTTCAAACCTTTGGTCAAGAAAGGGGAATTCAAACACATCAGCCCTCAGTCTCAATCTCCAATCTCCTGTTGCTACTGTCTCGCAATGTAAAGATGTCCTTTATCAAGACAGCTACAGGACTCTATTCCAGAGTTGCTATTCTGATCACAGACCTCTAACTTGCTGAGAAATCGTTTAGAGGAAGCACCAGTGCGGGGTTTGGGGTTTTTGTTTATTTTCCGGCTGGCTGGTTTTTGTTTGGGGTTTTGGGGTGGGTGGGGGGTTTTTTTATATCACTGTATACATACTCAAGTAAGTAAAAACCTGAAGTCAGCTGCCTGAAGTTCAGATCTTATCAAGGATTTTCTAAGGATTGTACAGTACACTTGGTGCACATGAAGTCTTCCTTATTAAAAAGCCTGAGAATCAAAAGTATCAGTGAGAACTTTAAATCCTAATAAGACTGTAAAGTTCAGTAGATTTCCTCTTAGCTGTATGTAAAGAATGAGAAGAACAGAACAGTCTTTCTTGTTTTAAACACAAATTACTATCCAGACAACTGTTCAGAGTATCATATATGAAGATCTAAAAATTCTGATACCCTGTCACCTCTACAGAGATATTACATGCCATTTAATTCTTCCGGGAATAAAGGAGTTTGCTGTATCATCCTTTCGCATAAACTTCCTTACCGCTGTGCATGGTAATATTTATCACTGGTTTACCACAGTCCACTCTAGAGTTTTCCGGATCTTGCTGAGGCAATGGAAGATCAGAACACCAATGTTTCAGAGAAACTTACCCATGCCCCCTATCCAGTGCTCTCCACCCACCTGTACACCCTGTTACTAGAACTTCATTTAACCTGTGAACGGTGTAACATCATCTCAAACTACATTTTCTGTAGAAAAAGCTGTCTTCTTTGTAGTTCTAAGCAAAACAGTTGCAAACATTTACATAAGGGGATTTAGAGACTGCAGTTTAAAAATCTGATATGAAAACGACAAACAATGGAACACTGCACGCATCAAGTGATTGACTCACTGATAGTATTGGTGTTTTATCATAGCTACAGCCACAAGTTCTTCCTTCCAGGCTCTACCTAGCATCTTAGTGTTTGCTTTTCAGTTTTCCATTGGCAGTTCCTACATGCCAGCAGATTCATATCTTCTATGACAGATTCCGCATCCGCAGAAGCTGGAATTCACAGAGCTGATCCCCACTACACCCATGTAGTTCTGGGTGTAGTGTTCTACAGAACAGGCTGGTTCTGTTATTCATGTCCTACAGGCTTAGCTTGCAAAATCTCAACTTCTTCAGGAGTCACCAGTCAACTGGAGGCAGAACATCTATCATGGAATACCTTTATAAATGAGATGGTACTTTCACAGACTCTTGGATGCCGGAAGCCAAATGCGGACTGTTGGGACGCTAAACTCGCTCCCCTAAGCGCGGGATGCAAATGCCAACTTGCAACATGCCAGAGAGTTCCCTTCAGAACATTCTTTCTTCTCTTTTGGGTTCTACAGGAGTCAACAGCAAGGCTAAAACTACACAAGATCACCTTCAAAAGTGGTTTTGGTAAAAGACTGCCATTGAGGAGGCCATACCAGGAAACACCTCTGAGCGACTATTTTCTTCTCACAAACCTGCATTAGCGCTCAGCAGTCTTATGAAATGTACATCAAAACAGAGCTGGGTAAGGTGCTATCATCTATACTTTCCATAAAGCTTCCAATGCACTCTGCTGTTCTCATGGCAGAGCATTCCTCAATGAGCATTTACTCCTCGATTTTAATGGAAAAGCAATAAAAGACAAACATCCAGACCTTCTTTCTGATCACTTGGTAAACAAGCCCCATCTCTAGGCACGTATCTTTCTAATGGCAGATACTACATCCTATACTTGCGTGAAGAAATGAACCGGGTGATCCCATAGAAAGCGTGTGCTTTAGGAATTTAAGTGAAGCCACTTCCTCTGTGGAAGGACAACTCAACAAAGCTGCAGGCTGGATCCAATTTGCTTTCATCTCCAAGAACCATAGCTGAGGAGATAATACAGACGAGAGAGGGAAGGAGACAGACACGTTCCCTGCAAGTCAACGCTTCTGTTTGAGTACTAACATTGTAACTGGAAAACAAGTTTCTGCCTTGTATGCCTCCACGGTAAATAACATGGACTCCTAAAAAGGGTGAGCCTAGCATGGCTTATGCTGTATATTGCGTAGTTATACCATATAGCCCTCCTGTTATGAATTAACATCCAAAGTTTTAAACACAACAGGTAACTGCCCTGCAAGGATACGGATTAGGCTAGCTTTCACCTCTTATTATTTAGAAGGTTTGCTACCAAGATGTAGTCAAATGCGTTTAAACATACAGAGCGTCAATTATCAACAGGAGGCTACAAACAAAACTACACTGAAGGTTTGCTTTTCTATGGACAGTATGTATTTAATACATAATACACCAAATGCAGCACTATCTGAGCTAACCAACCATACCTCTAGAAAATAAACAGTTTATTATGAATTTGGTTACTCGCCCATCTCCAGTAAATCATTATTCTCTTGCTCTTCCATTAGAAAACACCCATAAAGCCTAGTATTAAGTTCCACCCAGATCACGTGGTTGCGCAGCCTTGCAGGCAGGCACCTTTCAAAGTTCAGTACCTACTGCACAGGGCACATGAAAAAAATCCTCCTCTTGTGCTGTGGGATGAGATACTATGGAGTTCTGGTCCTGAGCCACTTTCAAAGGAAGAGAGGGAGAACTGGGGTAAATGGGAAGGCAAAGAATGCATGAAAGCATGTCAGGATAGGAGGGAAGTACCACCAAGTGTAAACGAGATGGACAGAATTACAGGGATTATTAGAACAAGGACCGTACCAGTAGTTTTTAAACAGTCATTCATGCCCTAGAGAAATAAAGCTGGAGGAATGACATTTCAAACGAAGGTTACAACACATTCTGCAGCATACAAATTTGGGAAGACACACTAAAATCGTATTGCAAGTACGTACATCAGGTATCTTGGCATATACATCCTCTCCACAGGAGAGGACGGTAGTTAACTTAATCCACACGCTACAGGACACGCAACTTTGATGGCCTGAAACAAACTGGACTGCTTTCTAGCAAGTTTGATATGATGTCAAAAGATAGAACTTTTAAATTCAATTAATGCTTTCAGCTGAGTAACTCTTTTTTCAGGAAAGAACTGCTTATTATTGCAAAACAAACCCAAATACTTGTTTGGGCCATTCTACACATTTTACGAATAAATCTAGAGCAACAGCACAAAAGACATCCCTAAGCTTCAGCTCATCATCATTAGACTTTGTTACTATTTCCTCCTGGTTTCATTCTGCATTCAAAAAATGGATAAAAACACAGAAATGGGAACACTCTACTCTAGTTCAAACTAAGTCTACAGCACACAATGGCAATGTATTCTGCATTTGCTTTTACTAATGTGTGGTCACAACATAGCCCTGCACAGTCTAACCGCCCTTGCTTCATGGAAAAAAGCCCCAAAACACACCTTTAAAACCTGTGCTCAGCAACCACGTGGCATATGCGTATTTGAGAAGTAAACCCTCAGGAATACCTCTTTTTCAGCAACCGTGTATTGATCTGCTTCCTCTCCCTCAATGAACCTCCCTGCCTTTGAACTCTCATAATAATACATTGCCTCCACCCCACTACTCCTTCAAGTTCCTCCTCTGATTTCACACAAGTTACTTTAAGGCTTATTTCCGAGCATTCATACTTCAAAAAGGTATGCATCAGTTGAGGTGTAGACTACGAACTTGAAAATAGGATAAAAAGAAAATAAGGTAATAATCATTCAAAAAAACCAAACCAACAAAAAAGCACAGATTTATGTATTTGTTCATAAAATTTGATACACCTCTCGGCAACTCAGAAGGGATTGGCTTCTTGAAGTGAAATATTTTTCAAACTTTACTATGCTACTTTCTACGTCACTTCTGCCTTGAACTCAAAAGTGCAACTCAGTACACAAAAGGCAAGAGACAGAATCCAATGATGCAATTAAAGATTATGTCAGGGTAATCTGAAAAGTAGCAATACATTTATACATTCTACTAGGCACAATTTGAGAATTATTAACAATCTTCCCTGAATCCTAGTAAGGTAGAGTCAAAAAGTCAGCAGCTGCTGAGTGGGCAAACTCTTCCCTCCTGCTTACAGTAAAGTTTTCTTCATCAATAATTTATCCGCTACAAGGAAGCACCCTAAAAGCACAAATGCCAAAAGTAAAAAGGGATCTGCCATAGACAGAAGAAAAATACTCTTTTCAAAACTCTTTCAGAGACATCATTAGGACAAGCCAATGCCTGCTGAGTAACTACAATTTGAAAGAAATTAAGTTTATTGATTACACTCCTTAGTAATAGCCTTCGAAAGAGTTTTCACTTTAGAATACGCAGATTCTAAAAGCAGGACCACTTTAACAAAATGTTAAGGGTTACATAGCATTATAGAAAGACCATGACAAAACCAAGTTTCTAGTTTCATTGGACCAAGCATAAGTAAGTGTGATCTAGACACTCCTGCTGGCCAACGTTAAAATTACCTCTGCAAGCTCTCACCTTGACTGTGACATGCAAAATAGAAAAGCTTCCAGTTTTCAGAGCTGATCCAAAGCACATGCGTTTGAACTTTTTATCATTTTCATACTTACAGGGGGAGGAGAAAGTTTGTGGGACAGCAGGCGGGAGGATTTAAGTCCAATCGTTATTGGTAATCCTCACCCTTTCATTAGGTCCCCACTGGAAGTTAGGTCTGAGAGACACTTCACTCGGAATGCAAAGCCCTATGAATTCTCAGCACAAAGACATTCCATTAGGGAGAATCCAGACAAGCCTGGAAAACCTTTCAGTATGCGTCCCTGAATGTAAAGAACTCAAATTAGAAAGGATCCCACTCTGAGGCTCTGCTCTCCAAGATCTGACAGTGGTAATCTCAACCGTATCACAGAAGTCAGCTGTAACGCATTCACATCAAAACCAGCCAGGCAGAGCTGTGGCTGGTCACACAACTCAAAAAGCGAGCCCATAACCGTAATTCCACCACCAACTGCCACCCCCAATGATTTTGGAAGTTTCCCCAAACCTGACAACATAGTCAGGCACAGTGCTTACAAGCACCACCTATGACCAATTACTGAAATAATATTTTCCGTTCTGTATATAATTTGATGGGGTTATTTTGGCATCTGAACTGCAAAATAAATGAAGTTTGCTTTTCAATTTTGTCAATACACCTAGTTAAAAATTGTTCGGCTGCTCTAAAATTGGAAGCGAATGACTACGTACAAATACACAAACACAAATATACACATGCACAAAGATACACGTATTTTGCTCACACCTGTATACACTTTCAAAGCAATGGCATAATTTTGAATGCATGTATTCGACTTGTCAATCACAGACAACACGTATTCCAAAGAAGCACCTCCTCACAGTTAATACTATTTACAACCCTTGAAATAATTATCTGTAGCTAAATACTCCTGGGTATTCCATCTGTTTGTTTATTTGGTTTAATGCAACTGGGCGAAAAATTACGTAGGCCTTTCTGCTCTGTCCGCCAACATCACACCTAGGAGTTTTTCGCTTAAAAGTTTAAGAGATTAAAGGGGACTTAACTATGGCATTAAAAATACTTCAGTCAATTATATAAACTAACCATCAAGCAACTGAATTACAGAATTTTCTTGTGATACGGCAACAACTAAAATATCACAATTTGCACTGCTTTGTTACCGTAACACAAAACTATCATAATTCATAACGTTTACCTCATGTCCAGCATGTGCACACCACTGCAATGGACCAAAGAGTGAGGTCACCTCCTTACGCTACACGGAGTTTTATTTCATTTTAGCAGACAAGAGTTAACTTTGTTATTTCAAATGTTGATGAAATCTCCGAGTGTTGTTTCTCTCAAAAATTACCAGAAAATAACTCTGGAGTACTTTTACACAAGGTATCCAAAGTCAGTCTCAAGTACAGCTCAACTACAGTACCAGGTGTCGTCCAGTAACTGCTGAGCACATACAATAGGACCAAGACACTCAGATACCCTTGCTGTCTTCTAGCTAGTCCAGCGGGAAACAGCTTTGAAAAAAATCAAATTCCTTTCTACAATGCTAAAGTGAAAAAGCATGCACATACAGACATACAGATGTATACAAAACAGCCTTAATAAAAACTCAAATCACATGGAAATGCCCAAATTGCTTTGAAACAGTAATGCGGGACTCACAAAACCTTAGAAACAAGTATGTCAGTATGAGTATTTCATAGCTGTTTCCAAAATAGTTCTTTGGGTAAAACAGTCGTAGAAATAATTGGGGGAAATCACCAATGCCTCGTGGGTTGTTTTTTCCCCCCCTTTTTTAACTAGCACCCAGTGAGCATTTTGTTATTACCCAAGAACAGAATTCAGAGTGCAGCCACCTGATTACACGGCCAGCTAGAGTCTAATTTCCTAACCAAAACACAGGAATTCCTTAAAACTCCAGAGAGATGAAAAGCAGGAATTAAAGGCTTGCTTTAGTAATGGAGATTTTTTTCCTCCTCCACATACACATCCAAACGCCCCATTTCTGCAAGTGCAAGGAGGAGTGGGCAGCAGAGAAGCTGAAGCCTTGGGACACAAAGAAGATTTCAGCTGCTGTGAGAAACAAGCCCCAGAACACCTTCCCCAAAACCAAACAAAAGATGGCACCTACAGGAGGAGAATGACAACCCCCAAACCCACAGGTGACTCGCCCCCCCGCCGCCCCCCTCGCCCGCGTGTTTCAAGGGTGCCAAAATACAGTACCTTTGCCTTTTGCAGCAGTGCTGCTGCCAACTGAAGAGGATGCCTGGGAATCCTTCTTCAGCCTCTTGCTCTGAGGTCTGACGCTGGACCTGAGAAAATGATGCTGGTCCTGGCTGTGAGAGGGCTGGAGGGAGGCCGGGGCCTGCGATAAGCTGGGGTTCGGTGGGGGGCTGCTGTTAGTGTTGTTGTTAATAATCTTCTCTTCTTTCTTTGTGCTGCTGCTGCCTGGAGCTGCCTCTCCTCCTCCTCCTGCCCCTTCTTCTTCCAGGGACTCCTCATCTCCTCCTGCTCTCTTGCCCAGCTTTTTCACCCCTTCCTCCCCGCTGCTCTCTCCCAGTTTCACTGTCATCCTGTTGGGGAGGAGAGAGAGAAAAGAGGGGGGCACAGAGTCAGGCCAGGGAGCCCCCCAGAGAGGCAGAGAAATCCCTGGGCTGAGAGGGGAGAAGTTTAGCTGCAGAAATTCCTCTCAACATGGCCGCCGTTGTTTGTTACTAAATCCCCTTTCGTTTGCTGTCCCGACCCAACAACCTGTGCCGAGGGCGGGAGGGGGAAAGCCCCGCCGGAACCCCCCCCACACCGGCCCAAAA
>NW_009258796.1:250564-251710 GCF_000687185.1 Egretta garzetta
GCCTTCCCCCCCCGCCGCGACGGGGACCGCGCAACTCCCAGCGATGCTGCGGCCTCCTGGCCAGGCAAGAAAGTTTGAGAACATCCTTCGCTAGAGGAGCACTCCCGGGCTCTCCGGGAGGCACAGCTGAACGGCTCGGAGCCCACGCCTGGCAGGGCACCGGCCGCCGGAATGACCGCTCGCCCTGTGCCTAACTTCATACATCCGCTCCGTTCCAAAGGCTTTTCTGTAATGCTTGGAAGAAAATGCCCCATACGCACGCAAAAGCTTAAGGCATTAAATCATAGTACCTGCTAAAACCCAACAACTAGGGTTTGGTTTTTTCCTTAAAGAGTGTAAAAACATTACTGACACCATATCTAAAAGAAGTCAACTTCCTAGAAAGAAACCACTCGCAGCAAAACAGAGAGAAGCAGCAGTTGCAAGGCAGCTGCCTTATCACCCGAGCAGGAGCCACAGTCCAACTTTAATTAAGGAAAAAGATAAAAAGCAACAAGAGAAGGAAATTCTGAATATCGCAAATAAAGAATGGAATTACTATGGATCGGGCTGACACCAGAATAACATGGTGCAAAATAAACAAGCTGCATCAGTGCTATAGGGTGTACAAGTCTGTGTGATTACAGTTTACGGACTGCATTCCTACTATTAAAACGATACTTTTCCCTCTAATGATTTTCAGCCTAACCACTGAATCCACCAGCTCAGAATTAGGTTGGGCAATGTTCCGTTCTTTGCGAACACTCAATAAACTGATTTGGACTGCGGCTCTAAACTCGTACTAAAACTCGGTTGACTATTCACCTGACAGGTCCCCAATTACTAACACAAACTTGTTCTCCACACGACGAAAGCTGCCGTGTTTTCAGCTAATTTGAGGACAGAAATCTCCCAACTCTGACAGCCTGCGCTCAAAAACTTTGCTTAAGTAAAGCTTAAATCTCCTTGATTGCAAGTTTGGTTTTGTTACCGCAAATTAAACGATGCATCCAGTGGCACCCCGCGACAATTAGCAGGGGAGCACCAAGGAAATACATCTTGGGGACAGTTCGTTGGAAGAGCAGGGCGGCCAGCCCCATTCCCTGCCCCGCCTCGCACGGCCGGCTCCCTACCGCGTCCTGCCCAAGCCCGCCGGCCGCGCCCGCG
>NW_009258796.1:252850-256709 GCF_000687185.1 Egretta garzetta
CTGTCCCCGCTGCCCGGGTGGGGTCCGCTGGCGCAGGCGGGCTTTGCCTCGCGGTGTGGGGCTCGCTGCCCGGCTAAGCCGCATCGCGGCGGCAGCACCCGCTGCTCCCGCTCCCTTACAGCGCTCGGTGGGAGCATAGGGGGAAGCCCTGGGGCCGCTCTCCGCCCGGAGCTACTCGTGCTTTCGTGGGCCGGACCTCCCAACCGGCAGGGACAGGGCTGGGGCGCCCACCGGGAGGCGCTTCCACGTGCCGCGGGTTTGGCGCTGAGCATCCCTGCGCGACGTGGGCTTGGTGTCGAGTACAGAACCTGCCGCTTCTTGCGAGTGCCGTTTCGGTTTTGGCAGCTGCTGATGAGAAAGACGTGCCCGGGGGGAGGCTGGAGGCCTAAGATGGCGGCCGCGCCGCTGAGGGTCCGAGCGGTGCCTCAGGCCCGGGGTGCAGCTGAGGCGCCCGCTGTCCCAGCAGCTCCCTTGACAGCGTGCTTCTTTGTAATTAAGGATGTTAATAAGTTCTTTATTGTTCATAAAGGCTACAAGAAATGTATGGAAATACAAACGTGAAGCCTCCTGTGGAGGCCTAGTGTCTTCACAACTTCTAGTCGCTTTTCAGAGTTTGCGGTGGTGTAGGTACCCTTGAGGGATTTTTCTTTTAATAAATCCTCCCCGGGGTTAATCTTTATTCAGTGATGTACTGAATTAAAGGGGGTTGGATTTAATTTGCTAACCTACTGTTTTGGCCTGTTTTCTAGTGACTGCTCTCTCATGCTGTTATGTGTTGACTTCATGTTAACGGCTAGGAAGAATGTTTTCTGAAAATCTTACAACTGGTACTGTGTGAGATATTTTTTTTTTTCCCCCTTGATAAATTCTTTGCGGAGAGACCGTTGGATCACCCTGTCTTTGAAACTTTGTGGATATCGTAGTAGCAAAGGATGCCTTAGTCCTCTTCTGAGGAAAATCTTTATAGGCTGTAGCTTAGAAATCAATGTCTTAATAATTTAAAATTCATGATGGCATCTAAATTCTGGAAGATTGGGCTCCCATAGAGAGTGTTGCAAGTAATTATCTTATGATGGTGAGCTAAACTTGAACATGCCTCAGGCTCTGCGTCATCTCCTATAAATATGCTGTGAAGCGTAACTGTGAGTAACCAAGTGAATTGCTATAAATGCAATTTGTAAACAAAAAGGAGTCAAAGCACTTTGTTTTATCTCCAGTGTAGAGCTTTGCGTTTAAATCTAAATCTTAATTAGGTTATTTTTTTGTAGAGAGAGTATTTTTCAGTTTTGTTATAATGTAGCACAAGATTGTTTTGGCTTATTTTTGCCACTTGGTTTGACCACAACCAAATTTAACAATACTGACAGGAAATGATGCATTCTGCATCTACAGTGCCATGCATTTCCATGGTGCTCTGCAAATAGGCATGAAGGTATGTTCCGCTCCCCAAGGAGCTCAGAGTTGAAAGTTTCCATTCTCTCTGTATGTAAATAACTTCATATGCTTCAATAGCCCCATTGCTTCAATTGGACTGTTAAGGTGTGAAATTGCTCATGTGTGTAAACGTTTGTGAAAGAAAGACTGAATAAAAAGGAGTTAAACAAGAGCTGAGAGGCAGGGGGTAGGCTGAGATGTCAAAAGGCACTTGAACTTTCATTTGGGTTTTTTAATAGTAGGCAGGTCTATGATTATGCTTTGGCAGACCTGCACAGATACAAAATGCAAATAATCTTTCAGTGTTTGTTGCCATGGTTTTCTAGACTATGCAGGAACATTAATTTGGATTTGTTGCACATCCTGTGTATTTTAAGGTGTGAATAACAAATTGCATTCTTAATAGAAATAGAGCAAGCAATGCAGAACTGTCCAGCAGGACAAAGTCCATACTTCTGGTTTATGCTGAGGTGTTAATTTTTCATCTAATGTGCATGATCATTACATAAAAATACTTTTCCAAAGATCTTGGATGTAAAAGCCACCAATATAGCAGATGTTGTACTGTATTTTTCTTTAAGGTTGCTTAGAAGCTACTACATTTCATTTAGAACTCCCTTGTTCTTGAAAGGCTCTTGAGTTGTTTAATCTGGCAAATGATAACGGATGATCTTTGTGTTACTAAAGCAGGTCTTCCCATTCACGTAAGAGGATTTAAGCCAAAGGTCGGACTTTTATTGTTAATCCTTTATGGCTTACTAAATAGGAAGCACCTAATCGTGCAACTTTTTTTTTTTTCTCCGCATCTGAGGTCAAGCCCTTAGAGGAAGAGATGAAATGCACTGTGGGCGACTCCACTGCTGAAGTTTGTTCTTTGCCTGTCCTGGGACTTCAGGGACTCAGCTTTTAGGCATCTTTTATGAGTGCAGTAGTCAGGAGAGAAGATCTTGGGATCCTGGGGTGCCCTGTTCATTTGTCTATTTAGGATATAAATCCTTTACAGCAGGGCTTTGTTGAATATTGGAGGACAGGGAGCTTTGATTTCCAGCTAAGCCTGCACAAGTAGGGATATGTAGTTTACTTGTCATGCAAAATTTTGTGTAACACTGAACCAGGCAATTAAGAAAGCTGTAAAAATGGTCACTTGAGCAGACAGTCAGTGGGTTTCCTCGGTTATTTTTATTCCAGAAAAGGATGATGGACTAGACAATTGTTTGAGGCTCCTACTGGCCATGCATTTCTGACTTGATTGTACTGTGTAGTTGCAGTAGTTCCCTGATGAGCCTGGTTGCCTGAGAAAACAAGGCGCCTGCACACATGGTCTGCTCAAATACTCAACTTAAGTCTGGTGATCTCACAAATACTGTGGGTGCAAACAGTGAAAATGGCTGGGCAGAGCCAAGAAACGAATTGCTTTGGGAGTGGCACCCGAGTGAGCTAATGGTGTTATTACATGTCCATGAGTCCTCCAAGAAGAGATGCCATAAACGATTTTGTTAGAGCCGATTCCTTGTAAGGGAGAGGATAAAGCATGAGATAAAAAGCTACAGGAAACAGGACTTTGTAACTGCTGCTGCTCAGAAAATGGTTTGTTCTAGAGGGGGTTGCTGAGCTTGCGCCGAGAAGGTCTAAAGCCAGTGTTCTGCCTCCCTACCTAAAGCCTGTCTAAAGTTCTGGAGGAGACACAGCATGTTCTAATCCCACCGAGTACTTTTTCCTATTTGCTAACAAGACTGGCTTTTTTGTCAGAAGGGTCCCAGTAATGGTTGTGTACTTGGAAGAGGGAAATGGTGTGAAACACCACCTAAACGACACAGCGTGTTCCCGTGGCCAGAGCCGGCAGAAGCTAGCGGATGCAGAAACTTGGTCACAGCTGTGCTAGAGGTGTGGCTTCCCTTCATCTGTTTGTGTGGAGGTGGTGTGGCTTCAGAGGGACTGCAGATGATTGTGGGGTGGGCAGCGGTGCGAGGGCCGGGTCTCGAATTGTCTCTTTGGAACGCGTTGGGTGAGGCTGGCCGTGCGGGCTGACCGCAGGCC
This sequence comes from Egretta garzetta, assembly GCF_000687185.1. Lineage (NCBI taxonomy): Eukaryota > Metazoa > Chordata > Aves > Pelecaniformes > Ardeidae > Egretta > Egretta garzetta. The sequence continues at coordinate 256,322 of NW_009258796.1, forward strand.
CGGCGCTGGGGAGGGCCGTGCCGGAGCAGGGCCGTGCCCGCTGCGCCCAGGGCGGGGGGGGGCATGCCTGTGGGGGCGCCTTCGCTTAGGCGCTGCTAGGAACGCTTGGCCGCTCTTGAAGCGTTGCCAGATCAGTCTTCCTGCAGAAGCTCTGAATGCTGCTGAGCTCTGCGCTGTGTCATGGCATGCCGTAACTGTATGTTTGTACCCTTCGCGACCTTCCAGCTGGGTCGGGCCCTTGCACACGCGTGTGTGGCGGCGCAGTCGGTCCCCTGTGTTGGAACGGGCTCCCCGCGGGGTCCCCCGAGAAGCCCGAAGGCAGCAGCTGCTGCCCGAACGCTGCCTGTTCTGATTTGGGTCGCAGCGGCCGAGGCGCGGAGGCGGTTCC
>NW_009258796.1:257416-286747 GCF_000687185.1 Egretta garzetta
GGGCGCGTCCCCCGCCAGTCCCGCTCCATCGCCCTCCGCGCGGGCTCGGGATTCGGTCAGGTTTTTACTATTTACTCTTTCTGTTTTACTAGTTAGGGGACATGGTGTTTAGTCGTTAGCCATCTTTTTGTAGCATAACTCAATTCTGTAGTCTTACTTCTTTTCTCTGGGGCTAGCTATTTTAAACGTTTCAAAATTTTAAAAGCTAACATTTCTTATAAGTAGGAATTATAAGAAAAAAACCTATGGTTTTGCGTAGGTGGCTGTCAGGTCTGTCCCAGACTGTGGGTTGTTTCAAAACTGTCCATCACGTGTATCTAATCTGATTACTGAGATCAGATATCTGGATTTGGGCATGTTCTATTCCAATCCTCAAAGTGGTTAACTTTTTCAGGAATTATTGCCTTTTAGACCTTGAAAAAAATAGGATGTGCGGTGCCAGAATCATCTGTAGATGTAGTGCAACTCTGTTTTCATTTTTTTCTTTGAAGGCTTTTTTGAAGAAGTATCTGTCCAAGCTACAGAGTGCAAGTACATGAGCTTGAAGCCAACAGTAAACATGTGAATAGCGAATTCCCAAGATTACAACAAGCAAATGAATGTTGCTTTAGTGATTTTTTACACCACTGAGTAATCCACTTTTATGAGCAATTCATTTATTTGCGTATAGCAGTCTCTCGCACAATTCTGTAAACTTACTGAGATGGTGAAAAGTATTTCCTATTACGGATTGTCCGTAATTTACATGACAGTGTCACTGAATCTTGTTTTAGTAAGTGCTAGTCTGTTGTTTAAAATATATATTGATTGAAAAATTGGTTTTGCTGCTTATTAATGCTGAGAGGGATAGTTAGCTATAGCTATCCTAATTGGAACAAGCTGACAGCCACCTGGGGCAAAGCAGCCAATGTGGCTTTATGTGCCCATTAGTAAGTCAATCAAGAGATGCAGTTTGCAAGCTTGACAAACTTATTTTCTTCCCTCTGAAGGGAACTGAAATAACTGAAGAATAAGAAGTAATATTTAGGACTACAGGCGCAAGGATCACTTAACAGCAGAAAAAGGTGACTCCAGTTAAAGCAGTACAGCTATGTGGTTTTGTGAGATAAAACCATTCTTTCATACCAAATGTGGGTTTTTTTCATTTAGGCATCTCCATTTTTTATTTGAATCTGAAGTGAATTTCTCTATTAGTTCAAAGTTTGATCCTGTATAAAGCCTATATTCAAATACGGACTAAATTCTTCCCCTGTTAGAGTAAAATAAAACAGATGAAGTAAGAACAAAAGTGGTAGAATGGGTATAGTGTTTTGGAATAGAACTGGAGATTTAAGAAAACCGTTAAAAGAAACATGTAATAAAGATGAAAACCTCTCCAGTTTTTATTTGAATGGTTTGTTGGGATTTTTTCTGTGTGGCAATAAAACTAGACCCACATGCTGCTGTGGGAATGTGGAAGATTTTGAAGGAGTGTGAAGATAAAGATGAATGGATCTTGTTGAAAGATGAAATTGCTTGTTATTAGGCAACTACACTTCCTTCTGTTGTATGTCTGGTAGTTCATGTTGTGCTTTGGAGCATCAGAGGCAAGATACAGAATTGCCAACTTAAAAATGTTACCCACCTTTCTAACCTGTCTAATCAGAGGTGTTCATTTTTCCTTTTTTCTTTTGTTTTTTTGCCAAGACAGCCTTCTTAAAGCAAAATATTTATTTTAAGCACTGACAATATTTGAACACAAGAGATTTTAAAGCAAGGGTCTGTTTATGTCCATTTTACATCCTGCATCAGTGTCCAGTTGGTGACTTAGGCAAATCTTAACTGCTGTGCAGTGTGTGCTTGCAGGTTCTTAACTCGTGGCTTAGCTGCACAGAAGAAAAAGCCTCTTTGCCTGAAATGTGGAGGAAGTCTGTTAAACCTTTTATGGTTGTTTGGGGTTTTTTTTGTTTGGTATTTTTGCCAGTAACTCTTGAGGTGTTTTTCTCTAGCCGTTTTTCTTTTGAAACCAAGCCTATAAGATCAGGCAACACAAATCCCAAAGACCATCAAGACATTAAAGATTTTTAGTGACTTCCCCCATTTCTGACACACAACTCTGAAAAGAGCACTGCTTTCAGGTTCTTTTCCCTGGAACATCAGCACTTACTGAGTATTTTCATTCAAATGTAACAGTTCAGGTGTAGATAACAGATAGCATGAGTTAAACTAATCTTGTGTAATTTCAACAGTACAAGCTCCAAAGTGGTGACAACTGTTAAAATTTACTTTGAAAGCCCTGATATGAGGTTTTATAACACAAAAAGTCTGTGCGCTATTTGACATCTTTGGATATGAAGTACTGGAAGTAGCTTTCTGATAAATTCTGAGCTAATTTAGAGTCCTCTGAAGTAAGCCAGCACAAGCCACTGGTGAGAGATTGGTGCTACCCTGTGTGCACTGTGAATCTACAGGCTACGAGGCTCAGTATTCCTCCATACTTTTTAAAAATACCACTTTGACCTTTTTCATGTCTATGTAGTGCATATTAAAAATACGATGCTGTAGCTTTATTTTTTCCCCATTTTTAAGCATACTTGTTATTATATACCTATTGTAAATATATATAACACATATATGTAATATATATGTTATATATTAAGCATACCTATTAGAAATGTTTATTTTCCTTGCAGAGGTTTGCAGTCTGTGACAGCTTCTGTTGCTATGGCTGTGTATGTGGATCATCGAACAGAAGCTCCCGATTCAGTTGCTTCCCCTTCTCATATAGCATGGCATCCACTTCATCCGCTCCTGGCAGTTGCTTCCGTCAGCACGGCATCTGGGGGCTGTGTGGATATCTACCTGGAACAGGTGAATAATCAGCAACTTGGCTTTTGGGATTGATACCATTTTGCTGGTTTGAAATTGCTTTTTTTATATGTATTTGCAGCCCTACTTATGCTCCTTGAATCCCTCTCTCTGGATTTGAATTACTATCCATGTCCCATGCTATCTAGGGCATGTCAGATTCATCAGCTGCTGATTGCATATTTTTATAAGCAAGTCTTCATAAATTAAATTGGTCTCTCCATTGAAATTTAATTTTTACAGCCTTTCAGTCTTGTTTGTGGTGGTTACCGATTCGCTTTTTACTTCTCATAGTATGAGAATTTCAGGCTTAAAAGTAAAATGGACACATGCTGCTGCTTTTTTTTAACTCTTAGGTTAATAAAATATATTAAGAAATGTAAATTAAGAAAAAATTTCATTCCTCTACCTTGAGACGGAGCTGATTTGCCAGACTCAGCTTGTTCCATTTGAGCAGGTTGTTTCCTAGTACAGTTTCTGCCCATAGACAGGTATTTCCTGTGCATACTCTAAACTTTACACAAGAGGCTTGCGGAGGACTTTGGTTTGCATAATTTTCAGGAAAAAAGTGTGCTATTTAGGGAAATGGTACTACAGGCTATCTAGTAGCAGACATACTGGAAACGTTTAAGTCTGTTAATATGAGTAGCCTATAAAATGTATCCTTTGAAAAGTGCATTGTGAAAAATTGTCATCCAGATTTCACAAATGGAAAAATAGATACATAGAGAGGTTAAATTATTTGCCTGAAATATTATTGCAAACTATCCACAAAGGAGTGTCTACCTTTAAGAGCTGTTTAAGCATTAGTTTATTCTGTGTCCTCAGCGAGGCGCTGCTTTTTCCAAAGTTTGGGGTTTTTTTTACCTTGAAAAGTGTTTGAAGCCTTCTTATCCTTTGTACAGGAATAAAATTTTGGATATTTAGTGGGAGCTCCTTATGTATGCTGTGAGGGAAGAATAGCCTCGAAAAGCAGGGTGAGGCAGTCACTTAGCACTGCCGTGTTTTCATTAGCAATTTTCAAGTGGATGTCCTGCATATTGTAGCACATTTTTATGCGTGTGATAGAGCTGTGAAGAGAATTTGTGTAGCCACTTCATCCCTCTTGCAGGAAGCTCTATTACACGCCAGTACTTTATCAGAGAAAAATACCTTGTCATCTGGGAAGCGAATCTGAAGGTTGTACTGAGTTTCCATTGTACTGAGCTTGCACTTTTTTTCCATTTGCAGGGAGAACATGTGTCCGATGCACACGTTGAGAGAAGCTTTCAGGTCACATCGCTTTCCTGGCACCCTTCCAGACCGATTCTTGCAGCAGGCTGGGAGACAGGAGAAGTTGTGATACTTAACAAACAAGACAAGGAGCACCATGCCGTACCACCAAATCATAACGCCAAAATTACAGTCCTGAACTGGAGTACGAATGGTAGCTGCCTTGTGTCTGGTGATAGGGTGAGTAGTTGAAATGCCAGATGTGTTTGATGTGAACACTGTTTTGCAAGTCCTGTGATGGGAAGGGATTATGGAATGGATTTATAGGGGGAGGGATAGTTGTGAGTGAGGTAAATTGCCTTGCTTCATGTAAAAATTAAAACTGTTAGGGAGTAAAATCAAGTACTCGTTGCTGTTTTATCAATTTATCTTTAAAAGTGTATCTAATCTTAGCATGTGCTGGAGCAGTACATTAGTGTTTAAGGCTATTTAATGGATGGGGTCGTCGAGGCATACACAATTTGAATTACTTGCTTCTGTCTGCGCATGAATTTTGTGGCGGATTCAGGAATAAAGCCCAGATGTCAGGAAACAAACTCCAGCAACAACATATTCATGCGCAGTGAGTGCATAGCAATGCTCACTGAAGTACAAAAGCTCCATGATAACCTGTCTTGTTCTGTTTTTATTAATACTCTAAAATGAGTCAAACATTGTATGGAAAATATGTTGTGGAAATACTTGAAATGTGACAGTCTTTATTTCTTGATGAGCTGGTTGCCCTTTTATGTAGTGAAATTGGAAACTAGCTACTGAATATTTACTATTCAGGATTAAGTATTCATAGAAGATTCTGGTTTTGCCAGTTCTTGAGTCAGCAAAGGAAAAAAAAAAGTGGTTTTTTCTGTATTTTCCCTGATTTAAACTTGAGCTTGTCTAAGAGTTTTAGTTCTACTCTTTGAGAATTCTTACCTATATGTCAGAGGAAAGTACAATTTTAAATCGTTGTTTGTAAAATTCTGTTGCTGCATTTGACAGAAATGCAGAATTCAAAGTTGAGTAAAAAATGTATTTCTGCTCTCCTTTACTAGAAAAGAGAAAATGCTGCCCAGACAAAAGAAGGTGATGCACAGTGTAACTGAGGCCTTATTTATATGGAGATAAAACATTAGTGTAGCCACAGCTTACATTAACCCTACATTTATGAAGAAATTATTTTCAAATTTGTTTATTTGGTATCAGATCACAGTAATGAAGTCATCTTAAAACCGATGTAGCTGTTCTTACAGGCAAATTTAACAATTTTATAGATTCATCTTAACTGCTCCTCTGATGAGAGTATTAATCAAAGTAGACTAAGCAGTGGTTTCAAAGAAATTCCTTAGCATGACAAAACAAAGCACATGCATGTGTTGACATGAATGGTCTCCAGTTTCATGTAGTTTCAATTGCAGCAGTTGGAAGGACCAACCTCAATAGATGGAACCAGCAGCACATCTGATCTTGGAACAGTTCGTTACGATATCAAAATAGCTGCGTTGCCCTCTGCAGACATTGAAGCGCGCAGCTGGAGGTACTCCCTGGTCAATGAAATGTGGGTGCTTAAAAACCTGCAGCTGTGTGTGTAGTGGCCAGCTTGAGCTCATCAGTCTTGAGAAGAGCCCAGGCTTGTTAGGCTGAGCGTGCAGCTGGCTCAGCATCCCGTGGCTGGCTCTGAGGTGGTGTCTTTGCCCAGCACTGCACTGGGAGGGCCCACTCCTCCCTTGCGGTGCACACCCAGTGTCGTTGTACTGTGGTCTGGTGTGCAGCATGGGTATGCTTCATTTCCTATGTCTTTCTCAATAGCTTTTTTCCAAAAAAAAGTGCAGTTTTTTCCCAGTTTTTTTTTTTTTAAAGTGTTTCCCATGAAGGTTTGTATTCAGGTGACTTCCATTAAGTGAGTGCTGCCAGGGCCATACTCTGCTTGTATTAGAGGAATACCCTTAGAAAGAAGAAAAATAATTGGGCCTTGATTTGGTTTCTGTTTGATCTTCACTGGGACTTCATAACTGAGAGTGCTCAGATGAGAACACTCAATCATTATAAATCCTGAATTGCTAGAAAATTGTTTGAAAATAACTTCCTAAAGTTGGAGTAGGATGCTGTGAAAATTGGAAGCTCTTAATTTGTGGTTTAAGTAACAAGTAACAGGGATGACTTCCAGGTTTTGACCACACAAAAGAATCCTAAGGATCTATGGGCTGTCTGTAACAAAAGCCTACTTATAAGGCAAATAGCCTTTATAACAAGAAGCTAAAGCTTTGGCTTGTTAAGAATGATTGGGAAGTGACAGGATACCTTAAGAACAAATCCTTATGGTCAATGTCCTTTGTCCTTTTCAAATACGATTTGAAAAGAGACCAGTTCTGCTTCCTTCTATAACCAGTCACACTTAGAGGAGGTGGTGAGCTTTTTTTATTTCCAGTCTCATGTGTTCCAAACTCAGAATTGAGTTTGCAGCTAGGTTATCTGGATACAGCGTGGGATATCTAGAATGGGATGGAAGGAAGGTTAGCATCTTTGTAAAGCTGCAGGCTTTTCCTCTAGCTTATAAGTGGTGCAGGTATTCTTGCCTGGGCTCCCTGGTATTTGGTGACATTTAAAGCTGAGGAAAAAGTGAGAGAAGGAGCCAACAGGACATGAATGTTCAGATCATAAGATGCTGTGATTTCAAGAGGTAACCAGCAAACATTGTATGAACTGCAGGTGGCCTCTTGGAGCAGGAGTACAGCAGTTTCACGGATGCACAGCTGTGTCACATTCTTTAAGCTGCAAGAGGCAGTGTTGCACTTAATAAATAGTTTTGGGTGGCATAAATATTATCTCACTGATGAAAAGAAGGTAGAACTTTGATTCTTGATATTTAGGGAAAAAAGAAGGAAATGTTACCTGGGAAGGCCTCTGCTCCCTCTCTTGTGGCTTCTAGTTAGGATTGTGAAGAGTCTTTAGAGTGTACCAGTGCTACTGGTCTTTCACTTCTAGAAAGACTATACTTCATGGAAAACAATAAAGAAAAATAGAGCAAACTTTGATACCAGTCTATTGTTATCTATGTTAATGCAATAAAATGAGATTGAACTTGATACTGCAAATTGTTGCTGCTTTTTTTCCTGTAATGCTTACACAGAGAGCCTCCAAATGCAATGTGGTTCCCTAAGCACTATCATAATAACAACAGTAAATAATAATCTTAAAATTCCAGCTGTGAGGCTGTAGCGTGATTCATTTTGTTGGGATGGTTAATGTGTCTGTCATGATGAACTGTCTTTGTTTCTCTGCCTTCTCCGTTCTTTCCAGTCACCAGGGGTTTGGTGCTCATTCTGATCTGGCACTGCAAAATGCATGCTTTGGAACCTGCACCAGGATCTGTGGGCCAACTTATATTGACTGCTGTTGAATTAATTAGCTAACCAGTTTTCCTTTCTTCAGTGTCTTCTAGCAATCAGGCTACATGCAAGAAAAAAGTAGAAAGGAGGTTACTTAAATATTTTCATATGCTACTTGCAGAGGAAAACCAAGGCTGTCCCATTTAATTGCTCTGGCAGTGTCATTGTACTAAGAATGGATATGACCAACAAGCATTTTTAGATGACTTGATTTTAATTAGCAAATAATACATTGTTAAAGATAATTTTTATTCCTTATGGCTTAGTTTTAAGTGGGAGTAATTGTATGTGTCAACTAAATGAAAGGAAAGATGTTGCTCTGTCAATAAAATGTTTATTCTTATGTGCACTGAGTAGCCGGAGTCTGGATTCTCATATGTGTGCAAAGTATAATGAATGAACTGTTGTCTTTTTCTAGCATGGTGTCTTGGTCCTATGGAGAATGGACCAGCGAGGCAGAGTGCAGGGTCCTGCCCTGCTGAAACAAGAGTATGGAAAATGTCTGTCTCACTGTGTCTTTCGACCACCCCCTCCTGGCGAGTAAGTACTGTGCCCCATCAGAGCGCTGGTAGACCAGGTCTTCCTCTTGTTCCACAGAAAGAAAATCCTGCTCACAGATAAACCGTTTTTTAAATATAAATTTAAAAAGTTCTTCTCCTGACTGTCCTTTATTTCCAAGTTCCTCTCCCGCTCTAGTAGCTGGCTATTTGTGTCCTGTATGCAGCGTCATCTTCCTTTTGTCTACACCTTTCTCTGTTGCTGTTGACTCTTCTTCCTTTAGTAGTTCTAATTAGCAATGTGAAAAGCAGAAAGCACACTTAAAACACAATTATCCATGAAATTATTGGCAAGAAAAATTAAATGTCAGCTCTTAAACATTGCTACTTCTTTCCTGTTCAAGCAAGAAATAGGAAACAGGTGTGGTAAGAGAGAAAAGAATTTTCCTTGTCTGGGCTGCTTCTGTTTCACGTCTCTGTAAAAATAATAATGCTTATGGGGAAAAAAGGTGAAACAATGCAAATGTAAACTAGTATTAAATGTTACTTTGTATCTTTGAGTGTCCTTTTTCCAAACAGCATATGAAAAATCTTTATTCTCTCTTATTTTTCTCTCTCTCTAATATTATTAACTACACCTCCGTTCTTTGAGATGGAAAGTACTCGATTATGTAAGGATTGGAAATTAAGTACCTCTGTTTGCAGGGACTTTGTACAGCTGGCAAAAGCAGCTGTGGGTGGCGATGAGAAGGCCTTGGATATGTTTAACTGGAGAAAAGCTGGAACGGGAGCACCTCTGAAAATGGGACTCCAGGAAGGACTGTCCTTCTTCACCACTTTGACAGATGGTAAGAACAAACCCACTTTTCCAGACTGCTGCAAATTTGTCGTCTTAATGCTTCAAAGTAGCTCAGTGCACAATAGTCCTGTCTTAAAATATTCAGCATCTAGAGTATATCCATATACCCATCATCTTCATCTATCCAACAGGATAGAGTATTCATAGGAGTTGAAGAATATTTGGTAAGAAGAAAATTAATAAAATTATTAAAATCTTAGCATTTTCAGGGTCAATCGTCTCCAAAAGCACACCATAAGTATTGGATTAGTCAGGTTCCTGAAGAAGTTGGTGTAAGGAAAGTGATATTTAACACCTAAGTGTAAAAAAAAAAAAAAAAAAAAGAAGTTGTTGGCATTTTGTGCAAAGCTTCAAAGTAATGCATGCATTGGGGCTTTTTTCTAGAAGTGGGCAAATGCTGCTAGAACATACCTTTTGAAATGAATTATTAATTTACTTTTTCTCTCACGCTTTAAAATGAGGCTTCAGTCTCAGGAAGAAAAAAAGCCTGGATATCTGTTTTCTTGGCTTTCTTCCTAATACGGTTTCTTTCCTGCCATCTTTCTTTTCCTCTCCGTTTTACTGTTGTGGGTACTAGTTTGCTCCCAGCTTATTTTCTTCCTACTACAGTTGTTCTCATGATGCCGTCTATCTCTCTAACCTGTTAACTCTTTGGACAGGAGCTAGGATGTGTGTGACAAGTATTGTAATGTATACATTTCTGGTAGGTGATTTGAGCATGTAATCCTCTCAATTCAAGTGTTAACTAAGTTTTGATAGTTCTGCAGCTCAACTACAGTTTGATTCAGTGGTATCGAGACCCATCATTTATACCAGTACAGCTTTCATATGATTGCAGGAGCGGCATTGCCCAGCTGTGCGCTTGTTTTGCAGAACAGGGGGCTGTACCTTCATTTGATTTGTGAGTTACAAACCTCTTCATCTAGACAGGAACCATTTAAATGAGAAAGGGGCACAAGGCACTTAAAACATACAAGGAATCTTTGAGTAGCTGTTCCCCGTTACATCCTCACTTTCAAAGCAGCTGTTGTGGTGGTACGCAGCTCCATCTAGGGACAGGCTCTGTGTCCTGCAAGTGCCTGACCTTCACGTCTTGTTTCTTGGGCCTCCAAACTTCTCAGCTTTCAGTCAAATGACACTGACTGTTTCTTTTGAGCAGTCTCATTGTCTAGGCTGATTTGGGCATATGTATTTTGGACCCAGTTCTTAATCTAGTTAGTGATCTGTCATAACTTCAGACTCGGTTAATGTTTTCGTAGTGTTTAAATGTGACCTGTAAATTTCCTCTAAAGTAGGGATTCTCAGCCCAGACTTCTTTAATAAAAAAATAAAACCCCCCATTCTTTCTGCACGCTTTTAAATATCTCAAAAGAGATCTGACTAGAGCAAAACTAAATAAACAATTAAGCTCCTCAAAAAAGTGCAAAACAAAATGGAAAAAACCCCTAAGTTTCAATAACTTATTAGTCTAGATTTTTTTTGCTGCTTCCAAAACACTTCAGTGCAGTAAAACAATAGTGCAATTCAGGTAATACGTTACATGAGACGCTTCTCTGGAGAGAGGATAGCTGAACTGACAACAATTTTCAGAGGTTGTTTTGCAACGCTTCCCATGAGCATGAAGGGTCATCTTCGTTACTGACCATTTGAGATGACTGGCACAGGTATTGGGACGTAACCTGAATAGAGGAAGTCATCCTGATGTTTTTACTGAATGCACCCTTGTTTGTCTTCACTGCAGACATTTTAGGCCATGGGTAATAATCCTCTTCTGGTCCCCTTTGTATTTCCTAAGCAGCATACACTTTCTGCTGCTTTTTGTCTCCTGAATCTCAGCATTACTTGCTCTGCTTTCTTAGCTCAGATTTGTTAACTTTTGAGATTAGTCTCTTCTGTGATCCAGTGTGAAAACCTTTTTGAAGTTACTCAGAAATCTATAGCCCCCTTCCTAACCACCTAAGTAGCTTTAAAATAGTGGGTAGTGTTATCTGTGCGATACCTGCCACTTTCTGTGGTAATATCCAAGTGCAGAAGGTTAATTTAACTTCTGAAGCAACTCCAGATGACAAATAAAATCAAGGGAGTGTCTGTTTCTTGTAAAAGATCCCATAAAACTGAGATTCAGTAGATGATCGATTACTGCAACAAACAGATGTCTGTGATAGAAAATGCTACATTGGAGAACTATCCCAACAACCCCTGGTATCAATACAGGCTGGGGGATGAAGGGATGGAGAGCTGCCCTGGGGAGAAGGACTTGGGGGTACTGGTGGGTGAAAAGCTGGATGTGAGCTGGCCATGTGTGCTCACAGCCCAGGCAGCCAACCCTGCCCTGGGCTGCATCCCCTGCAGCATGGCCAGTGGCGAGGGAGGGGATTCTGCCCCTCTGCCCTGTTCTGGTGAGACCCCCCGGAGCCCTGCGTCCAGATCAGGGGTCCCCAGCACAGGACAGAAGGGACCTGCTGGAGCAGGGCCAGAGGAGACCATAGAAATGATCCAAGGGCTGGAATAACTTTTCCCATGAGGACAGGCTGAGAGAGTTGGGGTTGCTCAGCCTGGAGAAGAGAAGGCTTCAGGGAGACCTTACTGTGGCCTTTCAGTACCTAAAGAAGGGGGCTTGTAAGAAAGATGCGGAGAAACTTCTTACCAGGGCCCATACTGACAGGATGAGGGGTAACGGTTTTAAATTGGCAGCGGGTAGATCTAGGTTAGATATAAGGAAGAAAGTCTTTACTATGAGGGTGGTGAAGACACTAGGTTACCCTTACAAGTTGTGGATGCTCCATCCCTGGAAGCGTTCAAGCTTAGGTTGGATGGGGCTTTGAGCAGCCTGATCTAGTGACAGATGTCCCTGTGAATGGCACAGGGGTTAGACTAGGTGATCTTTAGAGGTCCCTTCCAACCCAAACCATTCTGTGATTTAACGAGAGATGAATGCAGTTACCTGTTTAGCGTTTTATTTCAGGGAGAAAATGAAGCAGTGTGGGAGGAGATGGGAGAGGAGTTTGAATTTTTTTTATATAGTTGGGAGGTGGAGGATGATAATATATTTGCAAGAGTTTTGGAAATTAAAGCATTCTTTTGAATTGGATACATCATATTGCCTCTTGGGTACAACATTTTAGCATGCATCGTTACTGAACATTCTTACACATTTGCATTTTCTACTTCAGCTTTTGGGTGAAAATATTTAATTTCGTAGGGTTTTTTGATTTTCACTGGTTTGAAATGCCACGTTTATATGATACCATGGTTTGGTATGGAATTATGTGTGTGTGTGTGATGAACTTCATATCCGCAGTTTTCCATAATCTAGACGCTGCTGTAAATTGTACCAATTCTTAGCTGCCCTTCTTTCACAAATTATTATTAATACTGAGGATTTCAGAAGCCATTGTTCATGCACACATATGCAGAAAGTTTGCTTTTAGTTTAAAATTATTTAAATAATGGCATTGAAATTACTCTCCTCTGGATTTCCTCGATGGGGAACAAGTAAATAAGTTTTGTTTCGTTACTCTGGTCAACTGTCATAGTCTGTGTCCTGAGGCAAACTAGAAGACAAAAGAATTGTGATTATTTTTACCTTTTCAGCTTTTGGGGAATGTTATTAAGGTAGAAAATGGCAACTTTGATTTTTTTTCACTGCAGGTTTTAGCTGCGAAACTATACCTTGTTTATGTGTCCTACAGGTTCTGTGCATTACGTGAGTGAGAAAGGAAAGACAAGACATGTATTGTCCACAGACAGTCTTGTCCAAAAGCTTCTGTTCATGGAGGAAAGAGACGTTTTAGTTGTAATAACAGAGAACCTGCAGTTAACCTTGCATGCAATTACTCCTGAGGGAGAGGCAGAAGAGCTCATGAAGGTAAGAGTCAGACTACAGGGTGAATTTGCAATGTTTAATCTTTATAAGAATTTGTTAGGATTTTTTGATTATCGCTTTTTAGCTTAAAAATGAATCAACTCTCATTTTTGTTTCTTAGATAATACCTTGATGAGCAAATATGCGCTCATTTAGAAGCGGAATAGTGATGTGTTACTGAACTTGGAAAGATGGTTTTCATCTTGCCTTCCTGTTTTTTCTTAGCTTCTTCCATTTGACCTTGTGTTAATCTTTTTACACTTCATTTACTTTGTCTTAGTGAATTAGAGAAGAATTGAGAATTCCAGTATAATCAAATATTTGTTAAAATGTTTTGTGGATAAATAGTTGATAATATGCATCCTCAGTTTTTTTTATCATCAGTTGCTCAGAGCTGTCTTGTCTTCCAGATTAGTAGGAACAGTAGCTCCTCATGGGGATATTGTCTTTGTCTGCAAATCTGAAGGATGGTTTAGTTCTCATATTGTGAAAGTGTTCCTCACAGCTGAAGAGGCTAGGAAGCTTTTAAAACGTAACAACCCACAAGTCAGAATTGCAAATAGTAACATAGTGACCCAAAAATTAGTGTACAGAGACAAAAACCAAACTGACCTTATCCAGGACTTACAATCACCTTGGCTCAAATAAAATACTTCACTGCTGGGGGGAAGGAACCCAAACCTTCACTTTCCTAAGATTTTTTTTCTCCTTTGTCTCCAAGATCAAAAAAGACTGGGCACTTGTGTATTATAGGAGTGTCCACTTACTTTTGACTATGAGTAAGATTTGGTATTTCACATTTTAAAGCAACCTTTATCGAGTTCTAAGAGAAGATCTGGTACAAGAGAAAAAACTGTTCCTTACCTACTTAATTAACCCACTGCAAGGTTTCCTTTATTAAATGTATACATCATATACTTGATGCATTTAGTGGTGATGACTGCCCAAGAGAAACTATTGGTCTGTCTGAACTGACAGACAAGTCTAGTTACTCTTACATTTTAACTTTTTAGCCTAACTAGGCAATTCAGATGCTTACTGTCTTGCAGTGTGTTCCTCTTACCTCTGTACATTTATTTATTTACTTAGTTACTTATTAACTTAACAGGTGAAGTTGAGTGGGAAGATAAGTCGTTCTGCAGACATCATTCTGATAGACCATAGCCTTGTTGTTACAGCCCTGGGTGAGACAGTCATCAGGTAAGAATCCTGGTTTAAGGCTGTTCCGGCTGCCCATGAAAAATGCCGGCTAAAAGGTTTATGGTCTGCAATGCACTGAATATTTTACTGAACTGTTGTTGGTTTTTTTAATCAATAATGAAAAAACCAATAATTTCTAATTTTGTTTCTCAAAATAAATAAATGAAATGAAAAATCTGTTTCCTTGAGGACAAAACCTAATTCTATATATCTTTCTTTAGTTATTTTACTTTGTCAGGCAGCACTACACAAATCTGTGCCTTTCTCAAGTGCTGTTATTGATTTCTTCTGAAATTATATCCATTTGGGGGTTTTGTGTGAAAAAGCCACTTTGCTGTTCTTTCCATTGTTATTGCCTGATTCTTAGGACAGTCATAGCATCAGCAACAGGAAAAAAAAGTGCTTGCTTTTCAGGATGTTTCTCTGTTACTGTAATTAAGACAAGTTTGGTGGTTACTTCTATCCCGAATTCTTTAAACGAAGTATGTTACTTTGCCATGCTGCTATATTACCATGCTCTCTAGTTTTTGTCTTTTTGCATCTTTTTAAAAGTATGAAATCTTTTTTCCTGTCTTTACTGAGACTTGTTCTACATGTTTTCTCTTACTTTTTGGGGGGTTGAGGGTATTCCATTAACATCAGTAGTTTGCTTTCTTGAGCCTCTGTCTGCTGCTATCAGACAAAGTCACCTGTTAATTTTGTGGGAATGTGATAAAGACCAAGTATCCAAAATTAATGTTTGACAGTGTTTAGTTCTAGAAAATAAATCTGGGATCCAAAGGACTACTGGTTAATGAAGGAATATTCTTAAAACAAAGGAGGAAGCGTAAGTAGGGAGGAGGAAGGTTACAACTAGACTTCACTTCTTTTTTTCTTAAAGCTGGGTTTGCTTCCAACTCCTTTCTTCGTAGGAGAATATCACAAAATGTGCTGCAGATTAAAAAGTCAAAGGAAAAGGAAGGCGATTAAGAAATTCACATTCCAGAGGCAGCTGCTGGCAATTTAATTTTAAAAATTGAATTATCTGGGCATTATGGAAGTAGCAAATTAATGCCATGTACAGCATCCTATTGACTGTGTTTAGCAAGACACCTGGAAGGAAAAGCATTGTTAACACTCTTGTTTTGTGTACTGTAGGTTCTGGGATTTGGACCGAGACGAGAACTATGTGCTCTCCCCAGATGTGCGATTTGGCTTTGAGGGAGGAGAATGTATTAACTGTGTTTCTTACTGCAGTGCTAAAGGTGAGAAATAACATGGCTGGATCCTAAACCCTGTCAAACCTCAGCCTGCCATGCCCTGTAGTTGGTCACTGTGTTTTGTTACCGAGGCTTTCAGGAACAGCATGTGATGTAGAAGCATTTTAGTTCAGATCAGGAATGTGCTTTAGAAGGAACAGTGAGATCATTCGATACTCACCAGACTTTGTCTCAGTGTGGAGTTGTCTCCCAGCACACAAGCTGTACTCCCGTTGACGCTGAAGTGGTACAAGTACTCCTGGAGTACACCTAAAGCACTCCAGTGTGTTGCAGGCATTCAGCCTACGAGCCCACACTGGAGCTAACACAAAGCAGAGCTTGCCAAGCGTGTATGGTGTGGATGTCAGGTCCTTAAAGCTGATGTTTTCTGCAGAACTGTTCCTATGCATCGCTTTGTTTGCCAGTGTAGGCATGGCTAGAGTCTGCACGAATGGTTTTCAATGGCGACTTGCCCATAGTGACTACAAAACCAGCTATTCAAAAATAAATGGTTAAAATGAAATAATTGTCTGATACCTTTAAAAGTAACTTCATCTGATAGCTTAGAAAGTGGGCCTTGCCACATGAAAATTCTCCCATTGTTTCCACAGAAAATTTCTCTGGTTCAGGACTATGATGCTGGTTTGTGGGAAGGCAAAGAAATGGATGCTGCTAGAGGGTGGCTTCTCTACCTTAGGACCAGAGCTGGGCTGCCTGCTACTTTGTGTAATGTGGGTTTGTTTTTCTGAAGTTTAAGATACGAAATGCCTAAAAGCTTTGTGAATGGCAGGTCTCTTAGCAGCTGGCACTAACAAAGGGAGAATAGCTATGTGGAGGAAAGCAGCAGGATCTGATCAGAGCATACGGGCTTTGGAGGGCAAGGAGAAGTGGAAGCTCCAGCCACCTACCGAACTTGAAGGAAATGTCACTCAGATAAAGGTAAGACAGGAAAGATTCTTCTTGCATGTTAGTAGGACTTCACAAACATGAGATGAATAGGTCATCTTTGTGAAACATGAATACGGTCGCTGTCATACAGATATGTGCACCAGTAGAGACTGCTTCTTTTTCAGAAAAAGAAGGAAAACCCATCAGGAGCAAGTAACTTAAAATTGAAATGGGCAGAAATATTACCTGCTTGTAACTGTTCTGTTACAGGCAGGGTTGAAATGCTCAGCAAGATAACACTCTGAAATGCAAACACATCTCTCTGGGAGAATTAGCAGTCATGGCATCCTTAAATCCAAGCATGTCTCAATTATATGTCCTTTATTATAAACCCTTTGGATTCAGCACCCTGAAATTATTTTCTGGAAAAGATAGGTTGTCAGAACTGTCAAACTTATGTGCATTTATTAAAACAGCAAGCAAGAATATCTGACTAAATGCATGATTTTATTTTTAGATAATTTTCTTTTTAGTGACTTTCTTAATGTAAAGCTTGCTCTTACTGGTGGCTACAAAAATGAAGAGATGTATTTGCAACTAAATATTCTTCAGTGAAAAGGTGTGCCATCTAGAAGGGGGTGCTGTATTTTTACACACAAAATTATGTTTTCAGCTGCTTTTTTGTCAGAAAATGTTTCTTGTTTGGATAATATTTTTGTGTGTGACAGTGTCAGACTAGATGTGGATGATAATTTTTCTCTTACAAATTCACAAACCAAATGCTTTAAAACATTTCTACTGCTATTTAACATATTTTAAATGCTGACGGTTATGACAATACATAGCATTATAATGTTTCTTTTTTAACCCATTGTCTGTTCAGTGTCAGGGTGCAGCATTTTTGTTTATTTGAAACATTTTCATTTGTCGCAGTAAGCTTAAACCCTGTCATTCTGTACTTACTAGCATTTTGATACATGCTAGAGAGAAACGCTGAGTGCTGCAACTGTAAATTTAAAAAGTTTTACATTAAGATTAAAGAGTTAGTGCTTTTGACCACTACTATTCCTCTAAAAGGCAAAGCGAAGCTTGTGCTTGTAGGTTTTCCAGCTTTATTTTTACTTATTTGTTATACCCT
This sequence comes from Egretta garzetta, assembly GCF_000687185.1. Taxonomy (NCBI): domain Eukaryota; kingdom Metazoa; phylum Chordata; class Aves; order Pelecaniformes; family Ardeidae; genus Egretta; species Egretta garzetta. The sequence continues at coordinate 274,586 of NW_009258796.1, forward strand.
ATTGTTAAATTATTCCAGGTTTTTTTGAGTTTCTGTTATAACTTAGATTATTCTGTTGCTGTGCTTAATATGTATGAAAAATGCCCGTTATTTTTCAGAAGGAATGAAAATCAAACAAGTATATCTAGTGCCTTTGAAGAGAAAGTAAAATTTTATTTTTTATTCTGTTTTCACATACGAATGGAAAGTATTTAAAAAGCAATGGCGTTTGCTTGCTCTGGGTTGGTGTGTAGCGAGGGTCTGTGTCAGAGTCCTACTTACAAAATTAAAACAAAAGTACTATTAAGAGTGGAGAACCAAAATCTTTTGTTAAGATGCTTCAGTAACAAAAGGTCCAGGATGTAGGAAATAGCGTGTGCCATTGTATATCATACATCTGCTAATAGGCCGAGGGAAAGGAAGAGATATAGGTGTTTATGTCAGCTTGACCATGCGAGCATTTTCCAGATAACAGGATATGGAGTGCTGTCCAGAAATAGCACCTTGTTCCTCATGTTTGTTAACATAAACAAAAGCATTGCCAAACAATTGTCAACAATCACGGAGTTTTTATCTCATGATATAAAGCTGTCTTTAATTATGGAAACTCTAGATTATTTTAATCCCTGCATTCCAAAACATATTTTGTAAAAGATTTTGGAAATTGTTATATGTGGAATTCTTTGGTAATGCCTATTAAAGCCTTTTCCTATATTATTACAAAAAACTCATAATACAAAGCCTTATACCGTGGTGATGTCAAAGGGCAGCAATAACTTCATTTGACTCCTTGCCAACCTGATATGGTGGCTTCAAAAGAGAGGTGGCTGGGAAATGCACTCTAGCTCATCTGTTGGCAGCACAGTGTCTAGTTAATTGTAACTAAGCACCATTGAAAGGAAACCCCAAACAAACTATGCAAAATAGCTTCATTTCTTAGATCATGCTGTTGAATAAAATGAAATTATTTCCAAACACGACTATTTAAATGAGTGTTGTTGGAAGGGTATAGTCACAGAAATATCAGTATGTCGGGACGGAGAATTTCTCAGACTTCAGAGGGATTTTCTGCAGCTCCAAGAAACTTTATAAGTTGACTAGCCCGTGTAAGTATGTCTGTATGAATGGTCTCTGGTAGATTAAAAAACAACCCCAAACCCTCTGGCCCAGCCCTTGAGGGAGCGCCTATGCTGAAGCTGTACGGTGAACTATGGACTGTGCTTATCAAGGAGCATTACTGGTGGTGTGTAGCACCCCTGCACCCCCAGACGTAGTTACAGCTTCCAGACTGGAGTTCGGATCACTTCTGGCTAATGTGGTATGTGCAGAGAGTTCACGTGTAGTTGGCTGGTTGCCACAATGCTTTCTGACAAGAATCATGCTTTGGTAGGAATAAACATAAATAATGTCAGACACTCTTGTTTAACTGCAAATATAGAAAGAAAGAATGAAAATAGGAGCATTACTTTCTCTTTAATAATAAAATTCCTCAGCTGTATGTTAGAAACTGTGTCTTTGCAAGCCATCTTGGAAACAACTTACCTTTCTCCCACTGAATCTTGTAAGGTATTTTCAGGTTTAGAATTGCTCTGTGTAGGTGCTATTTTTCAGTCTTTAAAGGAGGGAAAGGCAACCTTCAGAGAACTCATTGAAAAAGAGTTAGCTGGAACATGGAGATTCTTCCAGGAGGCGTGAGTTGGAAGCCACCATGCTACTAGAAAGCTATGACCTAGTTACTGTTACTGAAACTTGGTGGGACAAATCCCATGACTGGAGAGTGCCTATTGATGGCTACAAGCTGTTCGGAAGGGACAGGTGAGGAAGGAGGGCTGGAGGGATTGCCCTCTCCATCAAGAAATGGATAGATTATGAAGACTCTGAAGAATAGCCACAAGCAGGTTGAAAGCTTCTGGGTAAGAATTAGAGACCAAGGGAACAGCTTGCATGCAACCTGCTTTTACAGATCACATCATTATTGTGCCCTTTAAATATGTGATGCTGTCATGCAGTAGTAAATGTGAGGTGGTGCAATAATACCTTAAGGAAGAAAAGTGGGTTTAATTTAAAAAACAGCTCCTCCTTTAGACTAAGGGAGCCTGAGTGGCTGGGTAACAAGCATAGTAGTTTTAATCTGTAATAATTCCTTGTCATTGACTATAGCTGTATTTAGATAGTAGGACTTTATATGTGTATAAAAATGTTTATTCTATCCTACCCCTTGTCATCTATCTTGGGACATTGCTGTGACTGTTCAAGACCTTAGATGAAATTACGAAATTGTGTTCTGCCTTTTTTTTTTTTCCTGTTGTGTGCAGTGGGGCTCCCGAAAAAACCTGCTGGCAGTGAACAACGTCAGCTCTGTGGTGATCCTCAGTGAGCAGGCCATGTCATCTCATTTTCATCAGCAAGTGGCCATTGTACAGGTGTCTCCCAACCTGTTTAATGTGACCTTCTTCAGTACAGGAACCACACACAGTCTTCGTGTTGATATGAATGTTAATGGAGTCTTCGCTACTAAGGTTAATTGGGGCTTTTCATTTATTTGCTTGATTGTTTGCCTGCTTAGGTGTATGGAGGCCAAACTTTCTAAGTCTTTAATATAACCCTTCTTTGATACTCTATTCATTGTGTAATGGAAGTATTGTTATGATAGTAGCAATGATGCTGTGGTGGAGCTGATACTCAGATAGCACAGCGACTCATTAATTCTCTGGGTGCTGATCAGAGAACTTCTGGGTTACCAAAAGCCTTCTAACTCTATATACAGAGGAACTAGTGAATGGTGGCTATTGTGTGGAAGGTCTTGCGGTGTTATTGCATGAATTCCTGTATGATTTCAAAAGAAACTGAATGTATATATTCTTTTGCTGTTTTGATTGGTTTAGGATGCTGCCGTATTCTGGAATGGGAAGCAAGTTAGTGTCTTTGAGTGCTCAGGAGATACCTTCAGAAGTGCAGGTAGGATTTAGAACACTGATCAGAGTTGTAGTGGTTCTCGTCCTCCAGAAGTGTATGTTCTCTTCACTCATGGTAGCTGAATGACTGTAGTCGTAACTTCAAAGTGAAAAATATTATTAACACTAATTAGACTTCATATTCCCATTTTGCAAAATAGATTAGGGTATAAAAATCATCAACAAAACCAGAACTCAAACGCCAACTCCTACATCTGTGCTTTATTCACTAAATGTGCTGGGATGTAACGTGGGGGTTAACATCACAGTATGTTGTTATTCCTGTATGCGAGTAGCAGGGCGGCAACGGAGGTAAAACCAAAGGTGATGTGTGTCTGTAGGCATAAAATTAAAAGATATATCGTCTTAACCTCTGTTCAGCTATAACCCAATCCTGGAAGTACCTAAGGACCAAATGTACGTAATTCATACAGTTCCTAAGGCATTCAAGTGTGTGGCTGACCTTGACAAAGCCAAGCACCTTGTTGCTGTTTCCCACAGATCAGACGTATACCTGACCGTGACACCTAGACTTGAAAGGTATATTTGGAGCTAGCATATCATATAGGGCCTTCCACAAAATTTGATATGAAGATAATGCTGCCTCTTTTTATCTTTTAGGTAAATCATTCCAACAGCTGATCAAGAACAGTTTTGGTTTTTTCCTACTTTGTAGCCATAGCTCCTGTTGCCTTCTACACATAGGCCATGATGATGGCTGTTGAAGGCTTTTCTGTTTTGCTTGGGAGCAAGTGTAATCGAGGTTACATAGTACTTACATAGGAACTGGGAAGGAGTGAGTTTTAGTCCCAGCTGTCAGGAAAAACTGTTCCATAAATTGCTGTATGTACAGCTAAGTCAAGTAAATTAGCTTTTTCTATGATTAATTCTCCCTAAATATTTCTGCCTTGAAACAGGTTATGCAGAATTCCATCAATCCCATTCGAAATCTTGAGAGTTTAGGCGTTGTCTTTTAAGAACCATCAAATGTTTTCTGAGAAGTGGCTTATCTTGTCTATATTCACTCATTTATTTTATAACTTTCCCATGCTAAGTCATTGTGCTATTACCACCAAGGTCCCAACAGTCTGCAACGCTGATGAAAGGATTGAAGAGCCACTGTTCTTTTCTGGCAGAGAAGCCTTTACCACTCTTCAGTTGTAGTTCAGTGAAGGAAGGAAGGAATTCTCTTAATGGAACCTCACATTGCAGAAGTCCTTTTCTTTTTTTCACTCCCCATATCAACTCTTCCCCCTGCCTCTCCCACTTGTTTTCATGGGCAGAGTGTACAAAACACTTGTTCTCAGTAGGAGTCCCAGCTTTTGGCTGTAGTGGCAGAATGGAAGAAGGCTGCAACACCAAGGAGAGTGGGAATCAGTAGAGACTGATGGATTGAAAAATGGATTTGGTGCAAGATAGTGGAATTTGAATGCTTTAAGTCAAAATTCCTTTTTTTTTTTTTTTCCTCCCTTCCTTTTAAAAATATTTGTTGTAGCAATGGCTTTATTGTGATTGTTCCAGGCTCCTTTCTTTGTGACTCTCCAGTTCTGTCCGTGCATGGAGAAAACCTGTACACAGTTGAGCCATATCGAGTCCAGGTCCGCACTTGGCAGGTAAGGGCTGATGAAAGCATGAAGCAACAAATAGACCTTATTGTTTTCAAGGATTGGTGTTACAGCTTAAAAATTAAGTGGATGTTCTGTGAATATATTAACTCTACCTTTGTCATAAAAAAAGTTGAGTGTTTCAGCAGAAAGATCTTTGACATTTTGTGTTCTTCAGAATCTCTGCACTTCAAGTGCTACTGCACTGTAACTAACAAGTATTTATAAAAGAAAACAGAATTCTGTAAGGGGCAGACTTTAAGAAGATCAAAACTGCGTGCAGATTGAATATGTATGTGTATATTACTGACAAGAAAAAGAATGTGCTGAATAGTCTTATGAGATAAATAACAACCCCTATAATAAGATAATAGAGATAAATACAAAATAATAAGGGAAAAATAACCCCTGCACATTCTGTGTGTTCCTGCAAAATCTTTTGCTTAACCTTTGCAGCCTCTGCTAGTCAGTGAGAACCAAAAAGAGAAACCTAATTGTCAGAGTTCTATGATACATAATTTTATTTAAGAAATAAGTACTGTATGCAAGGATGGGTAGGATTTATCACAATAAGGGCTGATTTAATTCATATATTTATTTTTGTAGCTGTATACTAAAGTATCTTCAGGGACCTGTATTTCTGTATCCCTCTCAGTTGGAAAAAGTTGTATCATTGAAGAGGAAATTGTTGCAGAAGGATACCTCTAAATTTTTTTCTTTTTTGGAGGCTATACATCCAGTTTTCAACGGATTGCATTTGTAGAGACTCTGTGTGTGTGTGTGTGTGTATGTGTGTATTGTTTCTCTCGTTTTGCTGGTAGTGATTTGTCTAACACAAGTTCAGCAGATTGTTACCTTGGTGACAAAATAAGTCCCTTCTAGTTAGACTCTGAACACATGAACCTGGTGTTAAACGTTTCTTCTCAGGGCACAGTTAAACAGCTGCTGGTGTTCTCAGAAGCGGAAGGGAATCCATGCCTCCTGGATGTGTGTGGAAATTTCCTGGCTGTGGGAACTGACTTGGCTCACTTTAAAATCTTTGATCTCTCTCGCAGGTATTAATAAGCCTTTAAAAAACTTCTGTTTCTAACTGAGCATATGTTTTATGGGGAGGGGGGGGATCTTTAGTTGGCTTTGATCTGATGAAAAGTGATAGCTGCTTTGAATCTTGAGACAATACATGTAGCCTGTGTGAACTCATGGCCTATCCCTAAAGCAAGGGAAGAGCTATAGAATTATTAGACAAATTGTGGGATGAGTGACAACTACAATAATAATTCTTAAAAGAGGGTATTGTGAGGGATATTTGTGTGTATTTGAAAGCGGGTGGAGAATTTATGGAGGATCAAGACAAGGATGTTTGTCTTGAACACATGTTTCTGCTGATAACTTGACCGAGACCTTAATCTCAGAAGGGTTGAAATAGAGAAAAAAAAAAAAGCTATCTCGTATCTCCTCATAAATCAACAAACTTGATTCAGTGAATCCATGGAGGAAGTGAACCTAGAATTGTGGACACTCTGTTCTTCCTCCTGTTCAGGTTAAGAGTTTACTTGACTTTGTTCAAACTTTACTCTGTGTTCCCATGCTGACAAACAGCTGTGGCATGAAAAAGGTATGTGCCTGACATGACTTTCAGCTTGAAAATTTATCTGCTAATGACAAAAGTGATTTTGAAAACCTGAAAAACCTCAGAAGTGAAACGGATTGTGTCCTTCCTTACATACTGTCACCAGAGCAATGCTAAAGTCTAGTTACCCACTTGGAAACTTGTTACCTGTGTTGAAATGGCACAAATTCCGCATGGGACACAATTTGAAGGCTGTTGGATTTGGGCAGGTTGTAACTAGCACAAATATTGGGTTATGATACTTGATAGTGGAGAGATGGTAGCTTAACTCCTGCATGCTATATTAACTTTTTGTGGCTAGTAGTGAAAATACCCCTTCTCCAGTGATGACAGTATAGCGCTCTTTAATTTCAAAGCAAGCATAGTTGGGTTAGAATGAGTGAGAGGTCTAAACATGTAACCCAAGAATGTTATTTTTACAGAATCAAAGATTTTTTTTTTAATGGGATTGTGTTATTGGTCTGAATTACTGTTACTTCTTTCTGTCGAGTTTTTTTGATTCACAAGATTTGTCCTCTGTTGCTGAATATCACTGAGTTTGTATCTATACTGGCAGTAAGATAATTAAAGAGATAATCAAAAAAGCGGGGTGTATTTTAAGTATGTGCATGATACACTCTTTTGGAACTTGTGTACAGAGGGAAGGTGACTGGTAAGTTGATATAAATACTGCCGCCCCCGCAATGACATCTCTTCTGCTCCACAGTGTGTTTTCCATACACAGAACTTTCATGTGATGGGCTGTATTCAACATTGAATATTCAACCTATGTGGGGAAAAAAAGACCTCTAAATTCAAAATCCTGGTGGAATGTTCTTGCTGTATAGCCCCGTTCTGGGAATCCTGTAGGAGCATTGAAGTTTATTCTTGCTGATTCATTGAGGAAAGTGTCTCTAACTTCTTCCTGAAAGAAAGGCAGGTTGCAGCAATTCTCTGGAGAGGAAGCTGGAGTCTGGGGCAATGGTGTCATAAGGTAGAAATAGTTTGTTTTTAAAAGTCTTACCCATAATTTGAAACATGTTTTGACTGATGTGTATTGCCAGTTGCTTGCCACCATATGATTTAAGTTTATTCCTTTCCACAGAGAGGCAAAAGTGCACTGCAGTAGCAAGAATTTCTCTGAACTGTTCCCTGGCCTTGGAGGCATTGCGTCTGTCAAGTGCAACGCTAACGGCAATAAAGTCAGCATCCTTGTTAGCAAGGTGAGGCAAAGCTCTTCACTTCCCGCCTTGGGACCTGGCCATCAGTTAATAGACTGGTGCAGTTCAAGAAGATTACTGAAGACACAAGATTCACTTACCAGAAATAAACCTACACGTGGAGATATTCAAAGCCCGCCTGGACAATGTCCTGTGCAACCTGCTCTGGGTGACCCTGCTTGAGCAGGGGGGTTGGACTGGATGATCTCCCGAGGTCCCTTCCAACCCCTGCATATTGGGTCTTGACATGTCATGCCCAAGCATGTAACTAACCACTAAAATTAAGGTCTGTTAGGTTTTGTACCTGTGGTGGGAAGAACAACCCAGAAAAGGAAACAGTATTTGAGTTACAAAAGCTACTTTGGAGCGTTTTGAGGAAATCAAAAGCTAGCTTGTTAGGATAGAAAAACGGCAAGAAATTTTCTGATACTTCAAGGGATGTTCTTGTGTGATTACCAGTAAACTAAACTGAGAGAGTGAATCAGATGAAGTAAACGTACCATCTGAGCTTTACCTTTTTTCTTTTTGATGGTATGCTTCAGCAGCTTTTGGTTTCCCTTCCTATAGGCAGATGGGAACATTGATTCCAAGATCTGTTTCTATGATGTTGAAATGGACAAAGCTACACTCTTTGATTTCAAGGCCGAACAAGGAAACAGTAGAGAGCAGCTTTCTTCTGGACAAGGCATTGACAAGTAAGAAGCTTTTATTTCTAGAAGTATTAGTTGTGGATTTAAGGTAGGAATCTGCCCTATGAAGGCAAGCAGCACCTTTATACAGGCTTTCCTCTGTCTTCGTGGAAGAGTTTGTACAAATTTAATTATTTATAAAGAATTATTTAAAACTAGTGTGTTGTATGTCAATCAGCCTGCATTCCTGTCTCTTTCAATACATGAACTAGGGAGCGTCAAATGAAGGTATCAGAAAGCAAGCTCAAAATGAGCCAGGAGGTGGCAGTTCTTCAGACAACATGCAGCTGAGCTAAGGAAGTCCTTGCAGAAGGGAGTTATAGGTGATGATGGAAGGGTTCATGGAGGTGTAGGACAAATTCATAGAAGAGACGTGCAGTGAGAGTTATTAGATATGTGGGAGCCTTATCTGGCTAAGAGGTCTCTAAGAGGATGATGACTGGGTGTTGGGGGGTATATGTAGAGGTGTTATATGACTGGAATCAGGATCCTGATCTCAAAATAAAGAAAAATATTGGAAAGCTACTCCTCCATGAAGTGTTTACAGGGTAGGAACTGAGAAGAGACATGCTGAAGCTCCTTCTAGGAAAAAGTTAATTTTTAAGTCAGGGTATTTTTCTATGAAATGTCTATTTAGAACTGACAGCCTTGTTTTCCTGCAAGCCGTTCTGTGGCAAATACATTAGAAATTCTAGGAGCAAGGCAGTGAAATGCAGTGAACTAGGAATTTTCATGGAAGTACAGCGGAATGTTAGGGTACAAATTCCTGTCTGGTTTTACAATAGCATTTCTGACTATTTTTCTTAAGAAAGAACAGTGTTAGAATAGAAGGTGGCTTGCTTTTTTAGCAACTATCTGCTATAGATGTTACAAACAAAAAAGGATTTACTCTCCTCATGGAAGACAGAAGAAACTACCCAGCTTATCATGAACTAAGGACAGTACAAATTTGAGGCCTTAGCCTTGGTCAGTTATGCAAACAGTATAATAATGAGTAGTGAGAAAGTTGTTTTCAAGTGTAGTGTCTTGTGTAGCCCAACAGAGGCCACCACAAACTAGTAATACTGTTTCCCTGACATTTAAATGCTAGATGGTGTCGGCGTGAATAATCCATTTATCTGTGCTTTGTTTTAGAGTATCTTGAAATTGGAATGGGTAAACTCACCAGAAAATAATAATCCTCTGCACTTCTTCCCTTTGTCTCCCTCCTCCTGAGCAGAATCTAAACACTCCCAATTTGTTTACATAAATACTTTTTTCAGTTTGCAAGTAATTTATTTTGAATTTAGTGGCATGGATAGGACATTCTGTATTTCTGCATCCCTTGAATCTCTCCCTTAATTTGCCTTCCACCCCTGTTCCAATCCTTCCCACAAAGTCCACCCTTCAGTGGTGACAGCAAATGAGAAAAATATTTTAATGATGTCTTTGGTTTCTCTCTTCTTTAAAATTCGACACCTGTTTATATTCTGGTTTTTTTTTCAGAAGAATCCTAAGCCATTGCTGAAATAGTCTGATTATGTATGTCTAGAGTCTTAACATGGCCAGCTCTGAAGTAGTATTTAAATGCCTGCAGGAGGCAGTAAAATGTTTCCTACTTAAACTGCTGCCAGGGAGCGGCTTTCCGAAGGGTGCAGGGGTCGTCCTTGTGCTTAACGTGCAATTTCATAGTGCCTCAGAATTCTTCATACACAGTATAAAGTTCAAGCGTAGTACTAAGGCAAGGGAATGGACTGTGGCATTATCTGATGTCCCCCAGCTGCCGGTCAGGTTCAGCTGCAACTCTGGAGAGTCCCTCAGCACTGAGAAGTTCAGCAGTTCAGAGCATCGATCACGTTGCACGCTTGGGTCTCTTTGCTGAACTCTCAGTAGAGAGACATCTGTTGCCTGAGGTTATAAACTAACTTCTGGTTTGTTCTTTTTTTTCCACCAGTTTAATCACAGTTGTCTAGTTGTCATCTCCTATGACCGCTACTTAGCTGCATTTGAACGTGAGGCATATGTACTAGAAACTCCCTCTGTACTGCTTATCTACAATGCACATCACTGTACTCAAGCCGTCTTAACTTGGCTGGGCATTTCTAGCAGTGCTGGCAGTAAGCACCTCCCTCGGGGCAGGTTGTAAAACCCAGAAGACAGAGCTGCAGTCCCCGTGCTACAGTACCTGCACTGGTAGCAGTCACTAAGGTAGATGATTTGAAGGATGCTCAAGTATGTCTGTGGGACATGTCATCAGAGTGGAGGCAGATTTTGGGTGCCTATTTGTATTTGTGGCAGTACCAGCTTTTTTTCTACTGAAATGCTTTATGTCCTATAGTCATGATTAATGTATACAGAGCAACCTAAAAGTGGCATTGCCATGTATGAAGCGTTAGGAGGCAGGAAGATGTATGCGGTTAATGTCACAATGCAGAGGTACTGGTATAGCTAACTGATCATCATCTGAATTATTTCTTGGTTAAGTCCTTTGTTTACATTTGTGCACTGAATGGGCTGGAATGATTTTGTCTCCCTTTCTACATTTTGTTCTTGTCTTTTCGTAGGTCTGTTGTTGAATATCCAGAGTTGCACAGTCACATCCCTGCTTGCCATTTCTGGGACCAGAGTGAGCCAAGACTTTTTGTATGTGAAGCGATTCTTGAAACAGGCCTACAATCCCCAAACCAGAAGAAAAACCAGACTGAGAGCACAGTATGGTCTTTTTGTGTGTTTGTTTTGCCTTGCTTTACATGAAGTGCTCCCTGTTGATGTAACATTTTCTGATTCATGCATGATTTTAGTTAAACCTCTTCCAATTAGAGATGGAAGGCTCTTTTGTTGGTTGAAACGACCTTAGGAAAATCATGGGAAGATAAATGTAGAAAAGAGGAATGGAATAGGGATGTCTCAGAAGGCCTTGCTGGGGTCTTCTGGCAAAGAGAAGAACACTTCAACCTAATAGTCCTAATGTAAAAAAGTAAAAATGTTTGGCTTCTACATAAAGTTGAAAAATAGAGATACAACAGGAGTGCAACTTACAGAAGTGGCCCTTATTCAACAGCACTTTTGACTGTGTGCTTATCCTTTAAGAAATGAGAAGTCTGATTAACTTTAGCTGGAAATAAATGCTTCATTTTGACTTGAATCAGGTCAATATTCAAGCTATTACAGAAACTGTTTTTAAATGGCTGGTATTTTCCTTGGGAACTCAAAGCAGTCAGTGAGTCGCTGAAATTATTATAGAAATAGTATTTTTAAAAAAAAATTGTTGAAAACAGTTGCGAGTTGTTCTTTGACTTGAGTCAGATCTGCCAGAGAACTTCTAGAGCAGCAGTCTGGCCAGGGACCTTCCTTTTCTTACGGTCGGTGAAGGTGGTTCCTGAAAGGCAGGGGTGGAGGTCCCATTGCAGTAGGAACACAGTCTGTAATGTACAATGAGTTGTTGGCTACTTAGGGTAGAGAGGAAGCGTGCGGCTCTGCCCTCTTCAGCAGGTGTTTGTGTGAATGTATATGTCACATTATTTTCAAGAGAAGGTTCTGCCAAGTGAATATGGAAAATAAAAACAAAATGAAAGAAGGATATTGCAGCATAAAACCAAAACAATGCTTTGCTTCCTTTTCCAGATGGATGTTTGGATCATATCATTCTTCAGTACTGAAGAGCATGGCCTTTTGCTTCAGGACAGCTTTCCATTGCCTTCATCCTACCAGGTTCTTCTGGGCATAGAGGTGCCACATTATTACTTTGCAAAAAAGGTGAGGAAATATTTCACGATTCCTTCCTTTCCCAGAAGTTTGGACTTTTCACTGTGTAGGGATCAAATTTAACCAAATTGAATCTGAGGTAAGTAGAGCAACTCATGGTAGTTGCAATATCGCATGAAAAAATGAATAAAGATAATTCTAATGGGGATGCACTTGGCAGTATTGTGGAAATTATACTGAATTGGCTTTTCATGGGTATTGCAAACTGGGTGTGACATAGAGCATAGGAGACACAGTAATTACCAGGGAAAACCGAAAAAGGGATGTGAAAAAAATTCTCTTTCTACTTTATATAGTCACGGTGCCTATTGCAAGTAAGGAGGGGAGAGGAGGGGTGTCAGCTTTACATACGCCAGAAGAGGG
>NW_009258796.1:286798-338095 GCF_000687185.1 Egretta garzetta
AGGACCAAAGAGAGCAAGAATACTCATATTGCGCTATCACCAAGTGCCAATCTACAAATACCAGGAATGCATGCTTTAACTTCTTAAACTGGAATAGGAATCCAAAATTGTTTGCGTCTTAGGTAAATAATACCATGCATACTGGAAGAAATGAAGCCTGTTACCTACAGATTGGTTTTCTGGTTAAGCTCTGACCTGAGTTTCTTAGTGCCTGTCAATATGATTTGCATTGTTCCCTTCTTGCAGGGGGAGCTTAACAGAGTCTGTTTATTCTACCAAGGCATTTATTTTTGTAAAATTTGCAGGAACTTACTACTAATGAGACTTCTAATCCTCTAGATCTTCTGAATAAGATAGACCAATGTGATCGTGTAAATCTAATTTCATGTCATTCAGGAGCAGTGTTAAACAGGGAAAATGTATCTCGACGTTTTTCTGCTTGATATATTTGGATTCAGAGCAGTGCTTTGCAATTTAGCCCCCTTCCAAGAGGTGACTGTTGTCACTCTTCCTGTGCAGATCTAGCTTTTAGAGTTGCACTCTGTTTTACTTTCCTTTTTCCCTTAATTTGAAAGGTCAAAAGCAATCTGCTGCATTTTCTAATCTTTCTTTTAACGCTTCCCCCCATCGTGCCTCACGCTATTTTACTTTGATATTTATGTCTTTTTTTTTTTTTTTAAAAAAAAAAACTCTGTATGGATTACTGCTGCCCTTAGTTGTTTTTTCGGAGGGGATGTGTCTATAAACCTGTAAGTATCTGCATTATTTTGCTCCTCTTCCTACATTCTCTGCTTTTTTTCTCTTCTCTTTCCATTTTCTTCTGTCAGTAGATTACGGTGTCTTAGTGACTATATTACTTGTTATATAACAATTCGTTTTGGAAGCGTGATTTAGTATATGAACAGTGTCTGCTTTAAATATTGCAAATCAAGCTTATGCAACAAGACTGTTTTGACCAGGTTTCATTCCAGAGCTTCTCCTTATTCATTATGTCTTTCTGTCCTGGTTCCAGAAATTCCCTAATTGTAGTCAAACGCATTTGCACTTTTGATTTCCGTATTTTACTGTATCTAATACTTTCATTGTATAATAACATAATACTATTTTTTTTATTGGCTTCTGTAAACCTTAATATTTAGTTGTCTCATCTAACTATACAATTGGGATAGAGCATATGTGAAATGTGGTGTCCTTCATGACTCACGTGATCTTCCACTGTATTTGCCTTGTGGAAGTTTCCTTGTTACACCCTTGGCAGATCAGTTGGTACTGATGATTGGCTTTATTCTTTTTCTGAATAATGGTTGCATTGCTTTGAGCTGCTTTTCAATGGCTGGTGAAAGTATCACTGGAGCTCCAGAGGCTCCAGAAGTGCCAGTTGTATGGGGAAAGGTTTGAATTTGAGCTTTAGTATTCATAAGCTTCCCATGAAGGCAAGAATAAAAGAATTGGGTCTATGTAGTTAACTTTCAGAACAGACTCCTTTTTGAGAAGAGACTAACCTTAGAGAAATATTTATCTGAAATTTCCAGAAATCTGGGCACTTAAAGTAATAGTTGCTCTTATATTCATAATAATAACAATAATCATAATCTATAGAAAATAATAATTTTGGCTATAATAATAGGAGGCCGCCTCTTCTGTGGTATTCTACCAGTCTCCAAACTATCGCTGACATACTGTGATAGTTCATTATGATATGCTAATCTCTTCTATGACATCCCATATTTTGGGGCATTTTCTAGGAAATTCTGAAACATTGCAACTGTTGTCACTATTGATCATGGCCCTGCAGAAACAGAAAACTTGCACTGCAGTGGAAATAATGTAATTAATTACGCATACAAAGGAGCGACTTCCAACCTACTTGACACCTAAATGATAATGTTCTCATTTTAGCTGGGTGAGGCTGAGAAAGGAGAAGCAGAGTCTGGCTCAATAAGAGTCTCTCAGATGGTTGCGAGAAGACCCATGAGAGATTTCATTGGATTAGGAGACTGTGATAAGACTACCCAGGATGCAATTCTGAACTTCAGCTTCTATCTGACTGCTGGAGACATGGATGAGGCCTTCAAATCCATCAAGCTGATAAAAAGGTATCATAAGTATTTGTATTTCTTTCATTAGAAGTTTGTATGAAGTCTTGATCCTCCTAAATTCTCCTTACATTTTTCCTCTCTCATCTCATTCTCCCTTTCATTTTTAACAAGATGAAATATCTTTATCCTACAGACATTTTAATGTATTCCCTGCTTATTCTTTGTCTTCTAGACATTGCAAGCTCTGTGGATTATTTTTTACTAAATGGGAAAAAATGACTGATAACAAGCAACCTTATTCTGTGCCTGAATGGCAAAAATCTCATGTTATCACTAGAAGAAAGTGAACATTCACAACTTTATTTATACATCTAAAATAATCACAGTAATACTGAGTATTACAAATTTATCGACCACATAGCTGATTTTTAAATTTAAATGTACATTATTATAATATGGATATTGCAATATTAGAAGAAATAATATAATGTCTTTTAAATATTCCAATACTTTATTTTTAAAAAACCCTGCAATTAATCATAGCATATTATTTCTAGAAAATATTTTCCAGAAAGTAATGCAGGCAAACGAATACAAATCTTAGTTGGTTTTTACAAACCTACTGCTAGAAGAAACTCTTTGTCAGCTTTACGGTATTCTACCCTGATAGTCTAGAACAAGGCAGCTGTTCTAGAGCATCAGTCTCTGCAGAGCGTTGCTCACTGTGAACGTGGTGCAGAGCAGCAGTCGGGGCCGAGTTTCTTATTACATCAGAACTGAGTGCAGAACAGAACTCAAGAGCCAGCTTGATGATCACATTTTAACAAAGTGTGGAACATTGTAGTGGGAATAATGATAAAGAAGAAAAGCAGCAGACTCAGCCGGGAGCAACACAACAGTCCTAAAGAATTTGTAACGTTCACAGCTCGTGGTCCTTCAAACCTATCAGTAACCCTGCTCAGAGTAGCATTGTTAGAGTTTTAAAGGTCTGTCATTGCCTCTAGTTCCTGTATCCGAAGTATTTCTGCATAATATTTTTTGATCTGTTGTTTTTCTTCCTGAAAGTATGTGCACATGACTTCTGTGAGCCCTTGTGCTTCTCAGGGTCAGGCTTATAAATGTTATGCCTAATTCCAAAGGCACTACTTACTGTCATTTCATTACCATATTAAGTCACCAGGCAGGCCTTTCTTGAAATTGCATGCTTAAGTCCTGTATCTTTGTCTTTTTCTCCAATTTGGATGCTTGAGTAGCAGTTACATTCTCCAGCATTCACTGTGTTATGTGCCTCTGAGCATTGCTGGGCAGAGCCGCGTGTCCTGTCGTAGCACCCTGATCTGAAAGTGTCACAGCAAATGTTAAAGCAAGCTGGGAAGAAAAGAAATTAATTTGGGCTGAAATATCTGTTCTTAATAATTGTTTCCAATAATGTAAGTTAATGACATCTGTGATTGTTAGGGAGACCAGGTAACCTTCTTCTGTAGATGCTTGCCCTCATGGTAACACTGAAGTGGATTTCTCAGTGACATGTGTGGCCTCTTCTAGCTGCGTACCCTTTTAATTGTTAATGGCATCTCTGTTTACATACAGGATAAACCCAAACCTTTGCCTCAGGATACAAAGAAGCGTCTGAAAAATGCAACTTCATTTTTCTGCATTCCCTTAGTTTACGGTTAGAATGGTTAGAGTTGCTTTTGCTTTTTACTGTCTGGGCTGTGCTGTGGCTGGGGAGCAGGGGTTGCAGCTAATGAGAAGCTCCTTGAAGAGGGGTGGATGGAAGGGCTAAAGATTCATGAAACTTAAACAGCTGTTAATCATCACTAATTCTATGGTGAGTTTTGTGCCTGTTAACTGCAAAGCTATTGTCACTGGTCTCCTATAGTTTTTTACATTATTATTAGGGAGCAGGATAACTTTATGCAGACAGAGAAAATGCGTTTGGTTGCCTTTTTTCTATATTCTCATTGCATATGCTCTGTCTGCTACAGCTGACCCTGCTGAAAGGTAGCTGTGATGCTCTGTCAGGATTCTGACAATCCAACATTCTGTGCTGTACAGCAGAGGAAGAGGGCAATATAATATATATAAAATTATGTGTTTTATACATATGTATATAGATGGAGCCCATCCAAATAATAATTGAGGGCCTCTGCCCACAAGAATGAGCTTTGTGATGTCTTTCAACCCTTAGTTTTTAAATTATAGCATATATTTATAGAAGACAGCTCCACGCAGATCTCAATAGAGATTTTCCCCCTTTCAAGTCCACTTTCAGCATGGTGACTCAACATAGTCGTTTTCCAGGCCACGGCGAAACCGAGCGGTCAGTGTACGGCTGATGACAATGACCCGTGGTGCCATGCAGTCCTCACGCCTGTGAAGGATGTTCCATATGAGAATGGCAGCTGCCAGAGTGGCCAAAAGACAGGCTCCAATGTTCAGATAGCAAGACCAAGAGAGGTTGGTGTATGGTCCGATGCGGTAGAAAGTCACCAATCCGATAACCAGAACAAAACCTGCAAGGAGAATGTGAGAATTATTTTTAATGTGTTATTCTCTTGAATTTCTGTAGTGGCAAGATGCCATAGGCAAACATTCATGAGTCTGTAAAGCCTTTCCATCCCTGTTAAGATGTGCTGTATCTGTTCTTGAAGACCTATTTGGGCATGATGATGTATGCAAAGACTGGGTGCCTGAAATGGAGTCTGGATGTTAAGTTTAAATCTGTTCACTCCGATTTAAATTTCTTACTCCCACTTAGCTGTATTTCACATTGTGTTTTTCCCCATCCTCTTGTCTCACTTATGCAGATGTCCTCTTTCCTATTCATGCTAAATATCTTATGGAAATAATAAAAAAAAAAAAAATGTACAGAAGCTTCAAAAAAAGGGAAGGTGAAATAAATGGGACTTCACAGTCCTACTTTTTCTATGCTGAAAAAAGTGTTATGAGGCAGGAATAATATCATGCTTCCAGAAGCTACCAAAGGCAAGGTTTTCATTCCTTTCCTAACCTTAAGCACAACAGTAAGTTCCCTGAAGGGAAGGCAATATTAGAGTAATAACACTGCACTTGTCTAACATTGCCATACAGATATCAATGTCATTTGCAAAAAAAAGAAAGAAAGAAACGTTTTTCCCCATTCTTTTTGGTAGACACCACTGATAAATAGTCATGTTATTTCAGAGCTGAGGTGGGGTGACTTTTCTACTCATGCAGGAGGTCCACATTAGAACAAGGGGCAGAATCTGTATCCCTTGACTCCTACTTTTTTTGTTACTTTTTTGTCTTTTCCCTGAAGAACGCATCGATTGGCATGCAATTACTTTTCTGCCCTCTGTTTATTGTATTAGTCTCTCTTCCTGTCCCTACTCTCAAATAAAAGTACTTTTCAGCTATTTAAGAGGAGTGATTGATACATGTGATAGATTGAAACAAACACACAGAGAGGCAAATATGCCTCGCTAACCAGAAAAAGGTTTTCTCTTTGTTCTCCTACACATTTCCTTAACCACCACCATAACACCAGAAATACCATTGACCAAAGGCCCCTCCGTGAAGGAAGACTAGAATGAACGAAGGCCCGTAAACACCCAGAGGATTTCTAGATACTGCCTTGCTAAGTTCATGGGCAAGGACAGTCAAGAGCAAGTAAGCCCTAGTGGCTGCATGCTGTTTTCTCAGTTAGCCAAGCTGCTTGCAAGCACTGGTCCCACAGATACATGGAAGTGCTCGAAGATGCTGTGACACCTGGCGCTGGTCTTTGATTTTCCATGAAAGAGCACATCCTGAGTATGCATCGTATCAAATTTCTTTCTAAAAAAAGAGTACTAGTAATGCAGTGAAGGTGGAAAAGACACAGATTATAGGCAGGTAAAAAAATAGAGCAGGGTAATGAAATACAAATAGGAGAAAAAAATCAATCACTACTTCAGTAGGTGTGGCACTTATGCTATCCTGAGTCTCAATAGTGTGAAGGCTGAATCCCCTATACTGCTATAAAAATAGCAATGCATGAGTATTAATTCAGGAGACGTCTGGCGCCTCAGCACTCTTGTGTCTACTTAGAAAGTGGTTTGTAACTCAGTTGCTTGCTACGCCTTCTCCTGCAGTAGCGCTGTCCCACCGATGGCATGTACCAGAAAGGGGTTTGAAGCGAGGCGTCTCTTCCTAAGGATATTTGAGGAGGAAATAGGTTCTTACAGGAGGAGTAGCTCTTTCCTGCTCTTCTGCCACTCTGTGCTAGCCTTTGCTCTGAAAAAAGTCCAACTCACCCTGGATGGCTGTCGAGTCAGTTGTCAGGACAGCAATTAATAACTCCTTGATTGTGTCAGTAAGTCTAGTAGTTATTTAACGGTTCAGCTTAGTTATAAATGAACAACTCCTTTTCATCTGGGAAAAGCGTGGCCACATGGAGCACAGTGATTTAATTGAGTTGCAAAGTCACTGATTTGTCCAATAGTTGTTCACTAGCACTCTCAGGCTGAGCCTGCAGACTTAGGACGCCTTTTTAATGTTAGCCAAGTTGGAGGTGGAATCCCAATACATAGGTGGTCATCTAGCATAATTTCAAGATAATAGAGGTTTGAAAGTTGCTTCTGGACTCCTGTACAAAAAATACTGAGTTATGGTTGAGGTAGAAAAATTGTGAAGTTGTGCTTCTGACAGATTAAGCTTAAATCTTCATTTATTTTTTTTTTTTTTTTAGTAATCACTGTTGGATGACACACTTTATATCAGATTATGCATGCTTTTTGAAATCCTGGTCTCTTGAAGCCAGGCAGGCGTTATCTACATCCTTGGATGGACTGTTGAAGGCAAATCATCTGTCTCTGAAGGAGTTAATTTTTCTGCGTGTCCATGCACTTAGCTTATCACCACGTGGAAGTGGAAATGTTCTCTCCCTGTGCATTCAGAATCCTCACCGAAGTTTGCAAATGTTTTTTCAGCATTCACAGAACACTACTTTTGTCCCCAAAGCCACAGTTAATTGTGCTCTTCCTTTTCTGTGATGTTTCCTTGAATTGCTTTTGAATTCTCATGACTTTGCTGTTTGGTGTTATCTGGGTCCTATATGACTTTCATCTATTTCTCTATTGTTAGCAGGAACAGCATAGAAGACGATTGCAGCAGAACTAGGAAACCAAATAGTTTTCCCTCACTGGCAGTGTCATTCTGAGTTCAGCTTGTCCTGAGGCACATGGTAGAGAAGAGAGGGGCAGATCAGATCCTATACTGTGGAATACATCAGGTTTTTTAAACTCTCCTCTGAGATGACTCTGTTCCCCGTTAGTGGAACCAAGACACTAAAAATTCTGTTCTCCTGAGTTTTGTTTTGTATCTCAGGGCTTTGGGAGCAGAGCGTGCCAGCTGTAAGGTGTTTATAGAGAATGTATATCTCTACAGTTACATTTGAGGTCTTGTGTTCTCACGATACAGGTTAACACTGATAGTGCTTTGCTCTTCCACAGTTTGTAGTCTGCTTTTCAAAGGATGACAGATGCCAGTTTTCTCATAAACCTAGGAAATGGAGAGAAAGGGAGGTTGCTTGCACCTCCTGCGACCAAGTTGTGGACCTGTTTCTTTTCCTTCTGGTTTAAAATTCACAGGAAGGAGGGTACTGAGGTAGAAATCAAGATACCCATCTTACTGATGTCTGGCACATGATAAGATGTTGTGTGGTCAGTTTTCCTTTTCGAGTTTTCCTTTCAGAACTCTTTTCCAGTTCACAAGGAATCCAAAAAGGATTGAATAAATTAAAAAAATGTTTGAAGCAAATAATAAAACCTTAAGCAGGAAGAACTTTGAACCAAAGTTGGTTTTAACCAGTAACCTCTTACAGGTGCCTCTAAGGGACAGTTACAAATATTAGCAACAGTCCGCTTTATGCTTGTTTGAGTTTCTCTTGGCAGAGGGAGCTAGGTCAGGAACACCACTCACACAGAGTAACCCTGATGCTGCGTTGTGTCTTGCAGCTTAACTTCCAGTTACTGAATTGTGACTGGTGCTTTCCCACTGTAGGTTTTCAGGTATTTACCATTAATCTCTAGTTTAGAGAAGTAACGGATGATCAGCACTTCCAGTTTCCGTGCTGAAAGCCAGGTCTGCGTGTGCTGGGGAAAGCCTTTAGAGGGATGTAATCCCCCGGGCGTGTGTTTTGCCTCATTCTTTGCTCACTTGGGCAAGGCAAGCAGTGGTGGGCTATACACATTCTTTTATGGCACAGTAGAAGTAAATAAATGCTGTAGGAATATTTTTAATATTTAAACTATTTTCTAAACACCTGGTTTTTAATTAAATTACTTAGCTTTTTCTTTCTTGCTTATGTATCCCTTATGGCCAATTACTGCTCTAAATGGCTACACCTCTCCATGCTTGACCGGCCACCTTCATGAGCTCCTTTCCATCTGATGGAGAAATTATCCACCAGGAAAAAGCTTCCTTACAGGTAGCAAAATAAAACTACTTATGCTAGCAAGACTATTTCCCTTCGCAGGCCCTTTGCCTGAGCCCTGATCAGGTGAGCAGCCTGATGCAAGGGGCTTTCTCTCATTGTGTGCCAGTGCCTGAGCAGGGTGCAGCGGGGTGTGGGGGAAGCGGGAGATGACGGGTGTGACAGCTCCCCGGCTGGACAGGTAGCAGGAGTGAGTCACTGCAGCTCCTGGGGCCTGTTTAGAATACTTTGCTGCAGGCTGGACAGGAACTGCCTTTAAGAAGAGAGAAGAACATGACAGGGGTGGGAGAGTTGGAAGCGTGCTAGTGTAGAGTTTCCACAATTAGTTTTACAGTTCTGCCACTGTGAGCTCCAGAATAAAAATGATGCTGCAAACATTATTTTCCAGCGTTCTTATTTCATATCAGCCTGACCTGATACGGGATTTTAAATGTAGGAAATCAAGAGCAAAGGGCGAAGAAATCGCACTGGTCCAAAAAGACTGAGTTTGCATAGGATGACAAATGTCGATGAATGCTGCTTTCGTAAAAACGTTGTGTGAAAACCCCCAGAGTTTGCTTGGAGAGATTTTGTTTGTAATAATTTAATCAAAATTAGACTCCTTGAAGTGAAGCATTCCAATGTGCTGCTTATGTTTTCCTTGTCCTTAGAGTGGTCTTGTACAACAGCGAAGAATTAAGATGGAACATTTAGCAGCAAGTCTGTTCTCTACTTGACTGGGCAAATACATTCCGTTCACTTCTTTGTGCCAGCCTGGCCCTTCTCCCTCAGTAGCTCCTCTTTCTTAGGGAGAGTAGACTTTTTAATTTTGGGGGTTTTTTATTCCTGTGTTATACAGATGTACCTGAGAGGTGGTGTCTTCCTAGTTTGGATGAAACCTTGTGAATAATGATGTGTGTACCCTGTGGTTACAAATCCAAGCGTACGGATGCAATAATACTCAGTTTCTGTAAGGGGGAAGAATGGTACTGAAGTTTGACTAAAGTTTTATTCTTACCAACAGAGCTGAAGCACAGCTATTTGCATCATACTGGTATCTCCTGTTCTGCTTACTGCCTTTACTGCGTGTGTTATTAGCATTAGGAAACCTTTGACAACAGTGTAATTTGTTGCCTTTGAATATTGTTAAATATTCAATTAGTGTATCATTTATGTGAGGATTTAGTGTAGGAAAATGGTGCTGGAATTCTACAGATGGTTGCGTAAGATGGGTATAACACAGGTGTTTATATAAATATACCAATGCAGAATTTGGCTCTGTATTTGGAACAGTTAGAAGTATGCCTATAAATATTAACCTAGTATTAAGAATAGCTTCTGTCTCCGTGACTAAAACTGACTGTGGTGACTTTCACTTTTTAGGCAGATAGTTGTGACGCTGAGCAACACTGTCTGAGTTTGCTTTCGGTATTCCGGTAAAATACCTGGAGGAAGACAGTTGGTTTCCCAGACTATTTCCTGTAGGTAACTCCACTAAAAAACCCCTGAAAATTGCTCTACTTGCTATCAGTCGTCTTGATCTCTTAATTTACAATACAGTTTGAGGAGGGCTGCAGGTGGGAAATATTTCTTTAAATTTAGTTATGAAAATATTGAGCATTTTCATCTGGTTTTCATTTCTGTTTTGTAGCAATGACAAGACTTTTAGACGCATGGCTGAATTTCCCTGAATTAACTTCATTATGTACGTCAGTCAAGCTCAGATTTTATTGTGTATTGTCTAAAGTCTGCACAGAGGCCACATCTTTACTAAAAACCCTGATGCGATTACTTAAAGTACTTTATTTTCCCATAGAGCTGCTGTTTATCTCTAGTTGTTTCCCATCCGTAGCAAAACAAGCCTGGATGGGGGAGCTTTTCCGCTGGGGAAGGAAACAGATAACAAATTCACTAGGAAGACTTTTGGTTGGGACAGTATTGACTGAGTGGGGGTGGGTTGGGAGAATGTTACTTTTTGAACTTACATTTCAGATCTGCATCCTGAATTTCCTGTTTGACTGTAGCTGGCTGCAAGCCAGCTACAGATTTTTAGCATTTTAAAAGAACTCTCAGTCACTCTTTTACTTCTGTGATAGGGGTTTTTTATTCAGACACCCCTTGATTTGCATTCCTCCTTTTTATTAGTACATTGATAGTACAGTTAAAGAAAACCATACTACGTTTTTTCTGGGTCAGTAGAAAGTCTACATTGGGAGTTACAATCCTCCTTGTGACAGCTTGTCCTATAGGATGGCTTTTGCTGCCAGGAAGAGGGAGAAGGAGGAAAATAGAGCAGCCAGGCTGTTGTTCAGAATTTACAACCCACGCTTGTGCAGCAAAACTGCAAACAGGGAGAGCAAATTTTTCACCCCCCTTCTCTGTGTACCCTGTAACCATTAACCGGGAATGATTTAGCTGCAGTGGGTCATAAGCCTGAATACACTGCTTGTATTTATCAAAGTGAGATAGATTCCCACAGTGTGATTGCTGTAGGACTTACATAAAGAATTAATCAATTAACACCTTTTCCTGTGTCAGCTTGGCACGAGAGAATTGTTGGAGTGCAAGGCAAACCTGGAGCTTCCGTAATACTTGTGTGCTCTTCGTTGCAGCACCAGGCTGAGAGCTGTAGGTCTTGCTTTGGTTTATAATGCCACAGAGGCTAGTGGCCTTTGAGTTTTCAGTTGTATATTGTCGAGTACAATAAAAACTCCCTTCTAAGGATTTTGTTAGAAGGTAACATCTTTAGCATTAAACAAGTTACAAGTAGCACAGCTTCTCAGGGGCAGGAAGACCCTCTTGTCCTTCACTTCACCACTGAATTGAAATGGCTTTCCACTTGTGGTGTTCTTGAGTTTGTCTTTGAGTTTGTCCCTCTTTGTCTTTAACCTGATGAGGTTGGGAGATTCAGTCAGCGTAAGGCAGTGACTTCTACCTTACGTTGGTTGGAAACCTTCAAAAGGAGGTGCAGACCACTGTTTAACACGTTCAGGTTTACTGACAGTAAACTTGCTGTTCTTGGTTACCTTTTGGAGGTTTCCTCAGAAATTATGCCAGTCTTTGAAGCGAAGGTTGAAAAGCATTCTCTGTGAGTTAGACATAATTCCTGTTGGGCAGCTGTTTAAATAAGGATAAATGTTTGGACTTTCATACTGAAAGCCAGCTGCAAATATTGCTTGGCATGTCGGATTCAGAGGCAGCTGGAGTCAGTGAAAACTCCGCTTTTGATCGCAGTAAGCTTCGTATCAGACACAGGTAAGAGCTCCTGTCGGCCTGAGCAAAAGCAACTTGTGCAGGGAAGCAGCAGTCATTGACAAGTGATCCTCCTGGAAGTTTCAGTGGTCGTCTTCTGCTTCCGTTTTCCAAGTGCTCTGTTCATCCTCTGGTGCATCAAAGGGGAAGAGTGGCCTAACTGTGGATCTAGCTAGGCAACTCAGTTTGGAACTGTTTTAGGAGACATATATATATATATTTATATATATACAATATGCATGCTCATAAGCAATAAAGTGAGTATTTGGGTTGAAGAACTTCTCATTTCACATGCTTCTTTCTGCATTACTGCATTATTTCTAATGCTATGTCTGTCATAAAACATGTTCCTTACACTTGCACAGCCAAATGATATTTATCTGGTAATATATTTGTTACCATATTTCTAATCGGGATACATGCCCTCGATATTGAGATGCTACAACAAATCACCTGCTATTTGTATCAGAATTTAGACATGAAGAATACAGGCAGATCTCTCTGCTGCAGTTACACCCGTCGAAGAGTTCAACACGCTTCTTGTGAGCTGCTGCACCTTCCCAGTTTACTGGTTCCATTGCTTATGTGAACTATTTTAGTCAAAATAAGTGAGATCAGCTTCCATGTTTTAAGATCCTTGCAAATGCCGTTCATTTTGCAAATGTGTGAAAACAAAATCATTTTATTGTGAGGTTTGCAGTCCACATAAAGAATGCACAAGTTTGGTGCTGAGGTGACATAAAATGAGAAATACATTTAGCGCAAATCAAGCAGTCAAGGTTTCTCTTTTTGTTATGACTTTTAGATTATTTACAGTGTCTCGTTTATTTGCTTCCTTTTCAGGAAGTATTAGGTTTACAGCTCCATAGATTTCATCTTAGAACAGATCTGGCTTGAGGGTGTTGTGAAGGAAAAAGGTGGAAGGAAGTAATACAGAAATCAGGATCGCGTTACTATTGTGAATATCTTCAGCTATGTTCTCCAGTGTCTGCTTTCCTGGTCTGTTCTGCATTAAGATTTTCTGGGTATCAGCCAATCTAAATCTCTAGTACCCTGAAAGGAGAGAAGGTGAATGGTCTAATAATTGATTTAGGTTTAATAGCACAGAGATGAGAGTATGCGAGAACTCAGATTTCCTGTGATGCGTTAGGGGTCTGGAGTGAAATACACCGTCAGCAGAAAAACACAGTAGGAAAAGCTGGAATGCGATGTTTGAAATCCAAGAGAGAAAGGGGAGATTGTAGTTTCTTCGTCTGTAAATGTCAAGCTAAGTAGGAACACAAAACTTCTTAATCTTCAGGATACTATGTATTAAAAGTAATTTAATGCTGAAAATGGATTGGCAAGAATATTAATCATTATAATTCAGGTTTATTCCAATCTTGGACTTTCAGAAACTAGGATGAGACCTAATGTAAGGGATATTTTATCCCAGATTTTCACCATTATGTTTCTAATGTTTCACTCTAAAGTCTGATAATCACTCTAAAGTCTGATAATCACCACTGTACGAGATCGCAGACTCAGCTGGAGGCCCTCGAGGTCGGATCCAGTCTGGCAGGCCACTGCTTGTGGTAGTTCAGTGTTCTCTGAAGTGCTCTTCATTCCCTATCCTGTTAGCATGGATTTCCCTTTCCAGCTGCTCTTCTCTCAGCTCTGTTATCCATCCTATATTCAGCACATGGAGTTTTTAACAGTTCCTTGGAAAAAAACAGAAACCCCAAAACCCTCTAGAGGGCCATTTCTGAGTGTTGACACACAATTCCATGTACAGCACTGGTTCCATTTTCACCACATGCCTTTTCCAAAGCAAACAGCTCGCTTTCCTGTTAACTGGGAGGTGTGAGGTTGCGGAGTTTTGGAGCTGTGTGAATCCCGTCGCTGTCCCAGGAGCAATGCTGTTTCCTCTCTTCTTTCCTTCCTCTTTGCTTCCTGGGGCTTTATTTGCTGTCAGAGGTCCATCCTTTTTGAATGACCATCAGATGCTCATGCAGGTGGCAGAAGTGAAAAAGCGGTGGAGCCTGGAGTCACCGCAAGCTCTAGTGGGATCAGAGGTGGTTGATTGAGCTTGTGATGGGGTTTGGGAGACGATACTCAGTACACTTAGTTTTCTAGAACAAAAAGAACTTCTGCTCAGACCTCAGGAAGCTGTAATGAAGCCCACACTCAGTGTTTCAGTGGGTAAACTCTGACTAAAAATAAGTAAATTATAGGTTGACTTTGTGATTCTGAGCCATAATACTCAGGCCTTCCTCCGTAATATTAGATTTCATTCTAACAGTCATCACTGCGGTTCTCTTCAGCGCTTGTTGGCTTATTCCAGGATCAAAGTTAGAGATCAAACAGAAGTTGGAATTAGAGGGGACATGATTCAAGAGCATTTTTTCTGAAATTATTGACAGGACGAGCAATTGCAGAACAATTCTCCAGATAATTTGGATTTTGAAAAGGAAAAAAAGGGAGGTGGGTGCTTGTGTTTTCAGTGACGTATTTGAAGGTGCAATGAATAGAAATTACCCAGCCAGTAATATCTGAAGAGCTATTTAATAAGATCCAAGCGTGTATATTCTTAGATATTGTTTGCTCTTCTCACGTAAATGATCTCTCTGGCCTAAAGTATGTTGGCTTTAACTCTTAAAATGAAGTAGGGGAGAGCTTCCCAATGGTTTCTTTTGGGCTATTTTGTGTGGAAAAGTGCTTTTAAATACAAGCTTTGTATCCACTATTCTGATGCTTTTGGCTAATATTGCTACTTTACTTTGAAGATAGATGCGAGGTTGCCATTTTGGAGTGGAGGCTCAGAGGCTGAGCATCACCTGTGGCTTTACAGCATCAGGGGTGGCCGCTTTCCTCCCCTTCAGTCTTGGTCTCCGGGTGTCGCAGCGGCCCTTCCTCAGAGCAGCGGGGATGCTGGAGTTGCTCACGGTTGGCACACGTGTTTTGTCTGATACCACAGACACTGCAGCCATAATGCAGAAAATGTCGTCACCTGGGCCCAACTGGGGCATTTGGCGGATGGGGCTGATTTCTGTGGCCGGTTTGAGTGGCTCATCGTTACAGAGCGCACGTTGGGCTCTGTGAAAGAGGAAGCAGCCTCTCTGCGCAGTGCAGGCTGCACTGGGAACCGCCTGTCCTGTGGGCACAGACCCTTGGTTGCCCAGGCAGTCAGCAGGTGATGTGCCACTGTCCTGGAAGGCTCAGGAGGTCTCCAAGAGGTCTGGTTTTTACCGGGTTAATAGCAGATACGGTGACTCCTTTTTTCAAAGGTATATGTTCCAGGAGGGTTCAGCTGGTTGTTCTGGACATAGGGAAGGAATTTGTTTAAACATAAAGCTTTCATTAAGATAAGGAGGTGTAAAATGAGTATCATGTTACTGACTACAGGGCAAAAAACCATGTGATGGCGAAGGAGAGCGTGGCATAACTGCGAAGGAGGATGGGGAAGGGGGGCAGGGATAGCCACCAAAGCCACTGCATTGGTTCTGCAGATGGGAGACCTTTGATTCATAGAGCGCAATGCTTGTCCGTAAGGAGCTGCCAGATCCATCTCTTCACACCTTTTGAACACAGGCAGGCAGATGAACTCCTCGATTCAACAGCTTCTTCAGCCATTCTCATTAGTGCTTTGTTAATCATCCTGACTCTGGCTTTCCTCTCCTCTCCCTTCCCAGCACTGGGGATTTCAAGGTTCAGCTTGCATAACAGGTAATAGCAGGCATTTCCTCCTCCTGTGTCGGGATATCCTGGCGCCCTTCAGTCTCTCTCTGACTGTGTTTAAAACAGACTCCAGCACAGGAAAAAAAAAAAAAGGGAAAAAAAAAAAAAAAAAGCCCAGTCTATAATTAGCAGCCTTGATAGAAGAAAGGCACACGGCTGTCCACTGTGCTGTTTGTCAATGAAACAACACATCTAAACAGGGCCAGAATGCATTTCCTCTCTGGGAAAAACAGACTTGTCGCGTTTTGGGGAGGATGGGAGGGAGTTGGGAGTAAAGCAGGCATCACCCGATGGTCAGGGAGAGCAATTCAGAAGGCATCCAGGGTTACAGAGACCATGGTGTACGTGAAGAGGCTGTAGGGAGGTCTTGTTACGGCAAGGCTATGCATGTGTCTCTTCATAGCACTGACTGGTGCTTGAGGGTCTCGCTGCACTGGGAAGCTGGATCGGATGCTTTGAAAGTTAGAGAACCTCTGCAGTCTCCTCCTCCTGTTGGGAGTTCAGGTTCATCATCCTTAACGGGTGTTTGTTGCTGTGAGGAGCTTATTTAAATGGTCTGGGCTAGATTCTGGTCTTGCAGCAGTGTAAACCTGAGGTCTCAGTAGGTTTACACCATTCTAAATATTCTGAGTTTTTAAAGTTGAAATTAAGATTTAAAGTAAAATGGTGTTACTTTATTATAACATGTTTACATTAATAATAATGATAGATTTTTTCATCTGATCTTGTAAGCAGCCTGAATGTTACACTGCATTAATGACAGTTTCATGCATGGGTGTTTTATAGGATTGGACTCTTGGTGTAATGAACACTGAGTGACTTGTTTTATGTAGCAAAAGTAGTATTGGAAAATGTTTACAGTTTGCTGCCACTGCTGTCAATACAGAATTGTGATAAAACCATTTCATCCTTTCCCCGTTCATGGCTGTATAAAGTCTGTGTCCATGAGAATTACTGTGGGAATTTTATTTATAGCAGTGTTATGAATTTACTTCAGATTTCTTTGCTGGAGTGCAGATGTATCTGCCAAAATCCAGCTGATGGCCATTGAGTAAAACTCACGTAGCTGAAAGCAAATAGTCATGCAAGCAGCACTTCAAAAATTTGCTCAGCTGTTCTGTTCTGATTTCAGACCGTTCCTTTGGTGTATTTTGTCCTACTAAATTGTGGGATCGCATTGCATCCAGTTCATTTCTCTCATGTTTGCCTTCCTGGTTTCATAGGAAATAATAAAGGCTTGTTTTCCTTGGTTGGCAGAAGACTCATTCTGATATATCCAAGATAAAAGCCTCTGTTCATGTACTGCAGAATCTCATGGGGAGAGCTTTTAAGAGACAATGAACTTACTTTTAGATTTACGTCTTTTTGCTGTTCTTTGTCACTTGAAAGATTTTTTTTTTTAATGAAGACAGACACTCTTTTCCACCTGGATTTAATAGGGACGAAGTATTTTTCGATCAGTAAAAAGAAGCGGACTTACTGGCAAGTTGGAACACGGCAGCTATGGCCTCCTCCCACCACTGGGTATCCTGGGAAATGATGGGTAGCTCCATCAGGCCCAGGACAAAGATGAGCTGGCCAGCAGTCAGAGCAACAGTGGCGATGAGGTTACAAGCACGCATCATGTCAAACTGCACTGGGGAAACGTAAGAAGTAAGCATAAAGTTAAAATTATATACAATTGGGAAAAAGAAAATCCTGGCTGAGCAGGCATGTAAAATCTGTCAGTCCACAGAAAATGATTCTCAGACACTGTTCCTGCTCCCAGCAGTCCCCTGCTCAACTGCATTCCCTGTGGTCTGACTAGGAAAAGATTTGCTGTAGGACGTGTACTGAACCTTCCCTTTAGTTATACAGCATGCTATATACATATATATATATATATGCCTTCAGTGCAGAACAGTCCTGCGTGAAACAAGCAGCTAATTTCTGGGGATGGCCCTAGAGGTGCTGGACTTTTGCCCTGTGGAGATAGCGCCTGGTAGCCAGAACTGTTTGGGGCAGAAATGGTGTTTGTTTTGCATGTGTGTGGCACTGACTGAAATGGAAACTTAGTTCATAAATAGGTTTTCAAGGCCCTAAAATAATAATATTCCAGAGACAAACCTTTAACACCTGAATTTCTTTTTCACCTAGTCCATCCGTATTGTCCTAGAGAACATCCTGTGGATGTTAACGCTAACATCGTATTGGTTTAAGGGAGCTATGTGTAGAGGATTCTTAACTCTTCCTTCTTTTAACATTTATTAATCTTTTGGATGCACTGGAAAGACCCCTGCATTTCTATCTGGGTAGTGAGGGAAATGAGTACAATGAATCTAGATGTCAATGCTTGGCAGTTCTGAATGAGGTGTTATGGCATAATTTACATGTATAAGTAAAAAGTTACTTCATATATATTTTTTTTTAATATATGTATAATTTTTTATATATGTATTAGTGGATGTTGTTGTGGGAGTCTACTACAGACCACCCAGCCAGGCTGATGACACCAATTTGTTATTGTACAGGAATTAGGGGACATCTGTAGTTCAACTGCCCTTGTCCTGATGGGTGATTTTAACTTCCCAGACATCAGCTGGGAATATCGTACAGCAGACACAAACAGGCCCAGGAAATTTCTGAAGCGTGCTGAAGATAACTTCTTGGTGCAGGTCCTGAGGGAGCCGACTAGGAAGGGTGCCCTCCTCGATTTGTAGTTTGTGGGTGAAGTGGTGATTGGTGGCTGGCTTGGTTGCAGTGACCATGAAGTAATTGAGTTTCAAATCATTGGTGATAGGAGAAAAACTGCAAGCAAAACTTTGACCCTGGATATGGGGAGAGCAGACTTCGGACTGCTGAAGGAGCTAGTTAGTAAGGTCCCCTGGGAATCTGCTTTTGAAGGTATTGGGGGTCCATGAAAGCTGGCTGCTTTTTAAGAGCCATCTCTTAAGAGCGCGGGAGCAGGCAATTCCAGTATTGGAAGATGAGCAAGTGGGGCAGAAGGCCATCTTGGCTGAGCAGGGATCTTCTAGAACTTAGGCAAAAGGGAAGTGTATGGACATTAGAAGCAAGGACAGGGCACTCGGGAGGACTACAGGGAATCTATTTGCCACTGTAGGGAGAAAATTCGTGCTTCCAAAGCTCGATTAGAGTTCAAGCTGGCCAGCACTATGACGGACAACAAAAAGGGCTTTTTAAAATATGTTAACAGCAAAAGGAGGATCAGAGAGAACATTAGTCCATTACTTGATGAGGTTGGTCGCCGCATAAATAGGGACGTAGACAAAGCAGAGACATTTAATGCCTTCTTCGCCTCTGTTTTTAACACCAATGATGAGCCCTGTGTTGGAAGACCGTGATTAACTCCCAGCTGACCCTGAACTTGTTTGAGACTTGCTGCTCCAGTGGATGTGCATTACATCTATGGGCCCTGGTGTGTTTCATCCCAGGGTCCTGAAAGAGCTGTCCAATGTCATTGCAGGACCTCTCTCTGTTATTTTTCAATAGTCTTGGGAGTCTGGAGAGGTCCCAGTCACCTGGAAGCTGGCAAGTGTTGTCCTAGTTTTCAAGAAGGGTAAGAAGGAAGACCCTGGCAATTACAAGCCTGTCAAGTCTCACTTCGGTGCCTGGTAAAATTATGGAGGAAGTTATTCTGGAGTTACTGAAAAACACTTGATAAACAACGCAGCCATTGATCATAGCCAACATGGGTTCACAAGGAGAAAGTCCTGTTTAACCAGTTTAATGTCCTCTTGTGACAAGGTCACCTGTCTGGTTGACCATGGGAAGCCAGTAGATGTGTGATTGGATTTTAGCAAAGCTTTTGATACTGTCTCTCACAGTATCCTTCTGGATAACCTGTGCAGCACACAGCTAGACAAGTCCATAATAGATTGAGCGAGCAATTGGCTGACAGGTCAGGCTCAAAGTTATGGTAAATGGGGTCACATCATGCTGCCGGCCTGTGGGGTTCCCCAGGGCTCAATTTTAGGGCCAATGCTCTTTAATGTTTTTGTAAATGATCTGGACACAGTAGTTGAATGTGCATTAAGTAAGTTTGTCAATGATACTAAACTAGGAGGACCTGTGGACTCCCTCAGTGGTCAAGAGGCCTTACAGAGAGAGCTGCCCGATCACGAAGCGTATGAAATTCAAGAAGAGCAAGCGCCAGATTCTCCACCGGGGATGGGCTAATCCTGGTTATATGTACAAACTGGAGGACGAGAGGCTGGAGAGCAGCCCCACAGAAAGAGGTCTGGGAGTTTGGGTCAATGGCAAGTTGAATATGAGTATGCCAAAAGGGCCAACCGTGTCCTGGGGTACATCAAGCACAGCATAGGTAGCTGGTTGAGGGGGAGGTTGATGGTCCCACTCTACATTGCACTGGTGTGGCCCCACCTCTAGTACTGTGTGCAGTTTTGGGTGCCTCAATACAAGAAGGACATCAAACTAGGAGAGTGTGTGCGGAGGAGGGTGACCAAGATGGTGAAAGGCCTCGAGGGCAAGACTTACAAGGAGTGGCTGAGGTCACTTGGTTTGTTCAGCTTGGAGAAGAGAAGGCTGAGGAGTGACCTCATCACTGAGGGGTGACCTCATCGCAGTCTACAACTTCCTCAAGGGGGGCAGGGGAGGGAGAAGTGCTGATCTCTCTCTGGTGACCAGCAATAGGACACAGGGAAATGGGACAAAGCTGTGTCAGGGGAAGTTCAGACTGGACATTAGGAAAAGGTCCTTCACCAAGAGGGTGGCCGGTCCCTGGAACAGGCTTCCCAGGGCAGTGGTCCCAGCACCAAGCCTGAGGTCAAGGAGCGTCTGAACGCTCTTAGTCATATGGTTTAGTTTTAGGCAGTCCTATGAGGAGCAGGGAGTTGGACGTGATGGATCCTTATGGGTCCCTTCTAACTCAAGATATTCTGTGATTCTATATTAAATATAAAGAACAAATGCAGAAATTATTAGAGACATGGGTATCTGGAGTCTTGGCTAGAAACCTGATTAAAATGTGTCTCCCAGCTGGCTACTGAATGGAATATATCCATTACAATGTTGGGTACTTGTAGTCAGGCTTTTTTTCTACTCTTCCTGTTAACCGGATGGATGTCCTGTTTTCATCCCTTTCCTTCCTCTCTAGCAAAAGGTGGGAAGTGTAAATACCATCGTGCCAGTTCAACATCTCTTGCTGTATGTCATTGCTATTCTGATAGAGAAGCAGCTCAGTGTTTAAGCTGGCATGTATTAGAAAAAGACAGACTCTGGACGTGAATAGTCACCAGACTTTGAGAAGTGACTTAGCTGGTTATGCGTTTAGTGGGTGCGCTGACCACCAGAGCTGGATTCCTGATCTTCCCGGGAGACTTGCTAGGAGGTGCAGAAAATGAAACTTGATGTAGATGAGCAAGAGTAAACTTGATCATGGCAATCACTGAGTCTGGTTTACTTTTGTGAGTCATAAAAATTAGTTACCCTTTATTTCCCCCTCATCTTTTGCTTCCAGTATTCTAAGCAGCAACTCACGATTTAATTAAATTTTATAAAATATGATGTCATATCTGAGTTAGTTAAGGACCATAGTCCATTAAACTTTGTCATATTGAATAAAATGTTAAGGAGATAACATACTAAGTATTTTTGGGTTTTCCTAGTGAGTTCATCTCTGACCAGAGAGGAAAATTATTTCACTCAAAAAACTAGTTTGCTCAAAGATTTTGGGTTTAGCTTCCAGAGTTGTCCTTTCTAGCATTGAGAGCATTAGGATCTCTTCCACGCCTACAGGTCATGAAGCATGCTGGCTGATAGCAGAATCCTATTCAGATGTCTGAGCTTTGTAAAGATCAGGAAAACTTTGAGAATTTGGAGCATTCTTCCATTTTCCCTCTTAAATGGACCAATGTTTGCAGAAGAGCTAGTAATAACTTTCAAAGGAGCAATATTCTGAGTAAAGACCAGGCTTGCAGCCATTATTACTACAGTACATTAATTTGTCGACAGAGCTTATCTGCAGTGTCAAATTAAAACCAGTTAGTTTACAGCCATAATGAATTCTGTTGCCTTGTCTGTCGATAGTATGCATGAGCATAAGAAAACCCAGCCTCTGTTGTTACATACGCTCTGAAGCTTATCCCAGAAACAAACTGGCCCTTGGCATAGAAACACCACATTTTTGCCTTCACTGCTATTCCTTACTTCTTTTTAACACTTCACTGTATTATAAATGCTTTTGGCTTTGCCATTGATGATTTTATATCTAGCATACTAAAAATAGTAAGTTTATGACTGTGACTCAGTTGAATTCCAACAGAATTTGTAATAATTTAGGCCTTAAATAATGGTTGTGTGATTGCTGTCCTCCCTTGCAATTGGAGAGTGCAGTAGCATTGGATGTGTAATGCTGATCTTTACTCCTGCTTGTAAGAACTGCAGGCTTAGGGATGCTTATTCACCTAATATGCTGCCCTGTTCAGAGGGATGTAGAAATGCAACTGGTATTTTGCATAGCTGCTGCTTTTAACCAAAAAGGTCGCACGTGGTCCAGGTTGGAACCACAACAGGATGATGATAGGTAGAATAAGGAGGAAGCAGCTGGTATGATTTCATTAAATGTGAAGACAGTTATTTTTATGGAATAAGGTATGACAAGAATTGAGTACCATTCCATATTTTATATTAGGATATTGTTGGCTTATTCAACAAGTTTAATGTATGAGCTGTCATCTTTTGGCTTTGTTCAGAACTGTAATAATTCCTCTTCCTCAGAGGGGAAAAAAATCAAACTTAATAATGTGTAACTCTTATAAACTCCATTCTTCTTGCAGTGGAGCTTGTTAATTGTACTCAGTCTGAAAGCGCCGCTCGCAGGTGACTACGCTGTCTTATGACAGCCCTTGTAACTTCGCCTGCTGTCAGCTCAGCACGTGGTAATTCTGTTTGGTACATCGGAATCCTACGCTGAGCTTCTGCAACATGAAACCACCCCAAAAGGTGGTAGTCGTGGAAAGCAGCGCTGGCCTCCACTTATTGAGGGCAAGCAATGGACAACACTGATCAAGAAAGGGATTGAGTGTGCAATTCAAATCATTTCTTCAGACCCTGTACCCAAATACTTGGAAGATGTAAATCATGTTGAGGAAGGCCAAGCTACAAAGCTCTTTTCCTACCTGAATGACTGCTCAATGCAGGAATAAATATTTCTCATGTCTTATAAAATTGGTTGCAATATAGTTTTTGTAAGAGCTGTGAAATTTAGTGTTTACCTTTGCAGTCTTTTACTCTGCCTGTTGCTATTTTAAATTATGTGTAAACCCGAAATTCCTCAGTAACCAGCTTCAGTCCATTCTGATGTGTTTTCTGTAGACTTTATAATTACTATGAATTTAGGATCATCTGTTTGACCTTTTCAAACATTTTTGCTTCATTTACAGTAGCCATGATCCCCTTGTGACTTCCTGTGGCCATTGCAGACTTCATCAACTGATATGATTTCTGTTAGCCACAATTTGTAAAACAAGAGGTTCGTAATGATTATAATGTCTGCGCATTATAATCGTAATGATTATAATGTCAATAATTATTGGTGGCATTTGTGTTAACCATTAGCTTCTAGAACCTCTTGTCTAAGACTGTCGTGACATTGGACGTAGGTATTTGGGATGTCCCACTTCTTTTGTTTTGACCTCATTATTGTTCATGTCACCTGTCCCTGAAGTTTAACTGTGAAAGGAGTTTCCTGTAACTAGAGGTGGATGCTTCCAGCAGAACAGAACTGGGTGCTGCAGGAGGTGTTTATGCCAGTCTGACATTGGTGAAGGAGGGATGGCAATTTAAATATCTGCCTTTTCTGTTCCTTTCCTTCGCTTCCCTTAGGATGCAACTTGGCTGTTGAGAGCTGGAAAGGGGTAGGCACTGAATGGCTCCAAAATGCTCTAAGCAGGCGTTGTTTACCAATATAAAATGCTGGTGTGTTTGACTTTGTCCTCTGGAAGCCCATCTCGATCCCAGTTTACTCTGAGAAGTTGATTCATGGACAGGGTATCCAGCTGGGTCTCTTGTATAGCTGGGGGCACTGGCTCATGAATTCTGCTTTGTTTAAAACACAGTGATCAGTCAAGGGTCAAAACCCAAGCTCCAGGGATGAGACCAATTCAAATTCCTTGTTGTCTTGCTCACTTCCTAGACCAGATGTATCCATCTGGATTAGAAATGTTGATTTGATTTTGTTATTTGCAAGCCGCAATTTTGTTTTGTTATGTTCCATGATAGCCCCAGGACTCCTTGAGCTTTGCAGAAGTAGGTTAAGTCCTATTGGAGAGTAATTGCAGTGTTTTGGGATAATGAGGAAGGATGGTCTCACTGAAAAATCAGATTATGCTAATTGCTTAAAATGTGAGGTTTTCTTCCCTGTCTGCATATAGGGAAAACCCAATCATGGGTGGGAATTCAAGCTTTTGACTGATCAAAGCACAGAGTATGTACGAAGGAAACTAAATGGCCCAAGATTTGTTAATATTTATTTAAAACTTCCCCTGAGAAATACCACTTTTGGTGAACAAAAATTTCAGTGCAAACTTAAGTCCAGGTCTGTAACTCCTTAAGTTACCAGCCCTGGGAAGAGTCTAACGGCTGGGGATTTAGCCGCTGCCGCTGAGCATCGCGCTGTGGCTTCACAGTGTCCTGCCTGTCACCTAAGCTGGGGAGCTGACTGTGAGCGGCTGTTCTCGTGTCCCCGCTGTGAGACACAAAATGTGGTACATCTGAAAAATGCTATTTAGATTTTGTAGTTAGATGGGCAGGAATCCGTTAGGCTTAGCTGAAGGATAGTACCTCCTTAGGCTGCTGCCACCGAGTTATCATCCATCTATCAGCTTATCCGTACTTTAAATCTCCTGAGGAATTTTGCTTCCTTGTTTCTATTGATTGTTTTGGTGTTAAACAACTACTTTAGTTGTGTTTAACTTCCGTTTTCTTTTAACCAAAACTTATCCTTTCAGGTATTGATTTTAAAAATTACTCCAGCCAGCTGGAGTCCCGGGTGTAACACCTTTTCATCGTTGACTTGCTTTGTAAACACTGCTCAGTTTTTAACCTTTTTTCACTGTAGATATAAAAAGGCAGAGTTTATAGGAGGAATTCAATGATTGCTATGTTTGTGATGAAAGGAAGTAAAAAAAAAAAAGTTTTATTGCTGGTCTTTCCTTTTTACAGTTCTTGGGTTTATTGATCAGTTATTCAGTGAATTACTGGGTGTACATTGAGATGTACCTGATTGTCTTCATAAGGGCTTAATGTGCATACGTGGCTTTATTCTGGAAAGGAGGATAGGTGGCTGCGTTTC
Source organism: Egretta garzetta (assembly GCF_000687185.1). Taxonomy (NCBI): domain Eukaryota; kingdom Metazoa; phylum Chordata; class Aves; order Pelecaniformes; family Ardeidae; genus Egretta; species Egretta garzetta. The sequence continues at coordinate 311,550 of NW_009258796.1, forward strand.
TGAAATGGAGGTTTCCAAATAGTTCTGGTAATGCTTCTTATGCTTGGGTTCCTTCACTTACTTTTTTTTTAAGAACCCGTTTTCGGTTGCTTGTAATATGTTGCTAGATCTAGCGCTGGGTGTCTGCAGGCTGAGATTTTACTGTGCTGTTAAAATTTAATCTATGTCAGTAATTAGATTTTCTCTAATATAATCAAGAGATTCTAACTGAGTACACAGTTTTCCTCTGGAACTTGACATGTTGGCGAGGTGTTCCCCTGAGATAAGGGATGCATCTCCTGCTGTTCTGTTAATACTCATGCCAGTAAGTCATTGATAATGTTAGTGTACACTGCCTTCACAGAACCAGAGCTGACAAATAAATCCCCCGGAAGCCCGGCAGCGCTAGGCGTGTTCCTCACATCATGGCTCTGGTGCGACAGAGCCCGGCGTGTGCCGCCACACTGACTGCAGCCTGGTCCTTGCACGTGCTCGTCCGGCCACGGGGACAAGAGCAGAGAGCGCAGAGGCGTCTGGGGTGGCTTCTCCTTCCTGCCCCAGTTACTGAGACATTTGGAAAAGAAGTAATAGTTATGCCTGTGCATTAGCCTAAAGGTTTGAAGCCTGCTCACGATTCAGGCTGGGATTAGTGCATGTTTTTTGTATAGCAGAGTTCTACTTCTTCAGCATTTTGGAGTAATTTTTAAATACCACATTATAGGGACTTCAGAAATGCAAAGCCAAGCATCCAAACGCTGGGAAAAGCCAGATTACTACACTTTTACCTAAGTAGGCTTATGCTGCTTTTTCATGGGAGCTCTGATTCATTCAAGGCATGAAATAGTGCTTTGCAAAAAAGCTGAAGCGGTGCCGCTCAGACCGGCTCTCTGTGCGACTTCTGTCTTGCTAACTGTCGCTTACGGTCCTGCTGTTAATGACGTTGAGTTCCAACCTGGAGAACTGAATTCTGTATAAATAAAGAAATTTAGAAAAAAAACTTCTTTATACTTATAAAAAAAAAAATCTACTTTAGCCAAACTTTTGGCAACTAATTGCGCGTTCTCTTGTTTTGGATGTCAGCGCTGTCAGCAAAGATCAGATGTGTGGGAACGGTCTCCACAGCTGATGTGGAAATCAGTTGGAGCTGTGCCTTGAATGTCAGGAGCACTATGAAAGTGCAAAGTACAGCTATGCTTCCCTGTACAGCACGGACACGGGAGATTCAGCGCTTACTGTTGAAATAGTTAAGAGTTAATAAGGACAATAAATAGAATCACTGCAATTATTTATTGACAGTCAGCACTGTGCTATGCCTCCCAAACTTGTGCTCTGTTTATGAGGTCTTTGGACATTTCATTTCTTCTGTTGATTCAGATTTGTGGTATTTATGTTGCTAAGTTCTTGAGCTGTTTTTTGGAGTATGAATTAGGAAATATGTTGAGACACTTTAAAGGTATTTGTGATACAAATGAAAAGAAATGCTGGCAGTGTCTAAGTGTACCTCTGCATGACCACGTAACGGAGACCATGGGAAGATAGAATTAAAGCACTGCCTCTTTGGTACGGATATATTTTGATGCCCTGAATATACACGAATTCCTTAAAAGTGAAACAGATCTGAATCTAGTATTTTTTTTAATCAGTTTGTACCCTTTCCACATCAGGATGTGTTTGCGAGTCTTACTGTAAGGACAGGGCTTTATCCTGGACAGGGAAGTCTCTCCCTCTCGCTTTCCTTTTTTACATCTCTCTGAGCAGCTGTAGAGCTTTCAGCTGCCAGGAGTCCTCGGTGCCTTCTGTTGCTGCAGGGATATCTTAAAAATGAGAACAGGCACTTACTTTGCGTAGTTTCATCTCCTGGGTGGCCTTCTGAAGTATGCAATTTATGCTTTTTCATTTAAAAATAATAATTAAAAAAAGGGAGGGGAAGGGGGAGAAACCAATCTCTTTTGGCACAATCAAAATTATGTTCTGATGTGACAAACTCATGAAATCCTCTGTCCTTGTAGGTATTTGGGGATGACTGAGCTCAGCTGAGCATGAAACGTCCTATTTGAATATTTACTTTGAAGGACATACCAATCTTGTTTGGGAAGAAGAGAGTGCGGTTGTTTTCGGGGTTTTTTTTGTTTTTTTTTTAACAGCTTCAGTTACTTTTGGAGCAAAGACATAGCTACATCAACTATTCTCAACATAAAATAAACGCTTATGTTTACACGGTGGGGACCTCTCAAACTCAACATTGAGGACGCTCCTATGCAGCGATCAGTTGTAACAGAGGAGGCTGTTGGGTGGTTCCTGTTGAGGTGCTGTGCTTTGCCTGTCTATAAACATCAGTAGGGTATTCTGTGCTGGTGGCTGTAATAAATGCCTTTAATCTGACGTTTTCAAAAGCTCCACAGCTATTTTCACTCTTAACGCTTTAATTGAATTCAAAATCTCGGTAGTGAGAGTAATCAAACATTGTTTTCTCTCGTAGTATTTCTGTGCAACGCCTGTGAAGGTACCATATTCACACATATATTGGGTTCATTTTCCTGTCCTGAATCCCGGAGTTTTGAACTCTTCCAAAATAAGTCCACAGCATAGTAAAACCCACATTAGAATGAGCGTTCACTGTAAGAGCCAGACCTCTCACAGTTCACCTCCATTGGCCTTTGCCATTAAATCAGTAATTTTACTTATTTAAATATTGACCACGTTGCAGATGTCAGGAGGGGAAATGGCAAGCCCCAAGCTGCAGCTGCCTGCTCTGCCTCCACCCCTGTGTAAGAGCCGGAGCAGTTTACCAGGCAGCCAGGTACATAACGAGGTGCTGGGCTGTTTTTAATTGGATGGTAGTTCTGTCTTTTCTAAATGCAGTGGGCCTCCTTTCTTGATCTGTATTTATTGGGAAAAGCAACATACGGCTGCAACATGCTCAGCTGCTCGACTCGGCCCTGCTTCCCTCCAGCCAGATCTCAGAGAAATCCGTGGCCATTGGAAATTGGTGTAAATACCACGGACGTGGGCACTCAGGTGACCTCTTGCCTCTGCGAGCACACGTCAGCTCCTCAGTCCCGCACCGAGCAGCGCCCTGCCTTAGCCGCCGAGCTCACAGCGCAAGTGGTAGGCTGGGGCTGGGCAGGCGTTCACCGCTGGCCCCTGTGGCGGTCACGGGGTCCCCCACGGTAGGGGGCCTCTCCCTGGCACCGGTTATGTGTCCTTGTGAAAGCTACAGCTAACGGGAGCGATCTTGCTCCGGGCAACTGCAGCTGACACGTGCTTCCCACTGTTGGGATTTTCCTTGTCTTCTGGAGCCCCAAAGAACCGAGCGAGGTTTTTACATCTTTTTAAACCCCTCCCTATTCCTGCGTTTCCACACTGTTCATAATGTTCTTTAGACAAAAAGAGACAGACTGTGACCTTGGCTAATGAATAAATCAGCTCCATCTGTCCACCCACAGATAGCCTTGTAGCACAGTAGGACTTAAGGGCATATTTGTCCTGCGCAGTGTGGTTAAAAATATCTGCGCTGATTCCGAGTATTCTGGCGTGTTCACACGGTACCATGCTGTATTACTGGCCTGGCGTGAGGCCAGGACGTAGGCAACGGTGGCTTTGAGTGGGTCTGGTTTGCTCTGAGGGGTCGTCACTGGTGTTCTCACCACTCAAGGCAGCTTGCGTGTCCCTGCGGGGTGCTGCCTCGCTCGGTGCGCTGTGTCGGCTCACGTATTACGTGGGCACAAAGCTGAGTATCGAGTGCTCAAGGCACGCTGTCCTACCCAAGGTCATGCTAAGTGTATGCTTCTGCTACCTGTGGTCTTTTTCTGAAAGGTTAAGAGCTGCAGGCAAGAGCAAATTTGCCCTTTGGCAAATTGCTTTGCCCTCACTCAGATGACAGGAGAGTTGGGCTGCCTGGGTAGGTTTCCTTAAAGCGTTTTGAAGGGGGGCTGTGCCATCCGAGCTCTCGGTGAAGCCTTTAAGTTTGTATTGTCTAGTGGTTTGTCCACGTTAGAAAAACTTTGATTGGTGTTTTATATCAGACATAACTAGGTCTGATTCTCGGCACAAGCAAAGATCCCAGATCTGCTGGCTGGTTGCCACTAAAAGGGGGTTCTCTCGCCCCTCACCACACTTGCATCACTCTGCTTGTGCTAGAAGCGCTACGTGCTGGGCTCCTGATACCTCCACTTCATCCGACAGAAAAATCCCTCCCGCCCAGCCTTCCCCTCCAAACCCGGGAAATCTTTTGCTGTTGCTCATTTGGGCTGTCTCACAGAGCTTCATAGCATCACCGCTGGTCTAAAGAAGGGTGCGCAGTGAGGAAAGAACGGGATACAGACGGATGGAAGGGCCCGAGACCTCCCCCTTCCAGAGGCAGTGAGGCGTGAGCCTGAGTGGAGGTGCTTTCCCCTAGGACCAAAGTCATCCCTGTTTCTCGTGTCGTGCCTTGTTGAAATAGTCCCCATTGAGATGCTTTGTTTCCATATAATATTTTTAATATCATTTACTCCTGTCCACAGATTTCTTTTTTTTCCCATTTCTCATCTTTTTTTCTCACGGCGTTTCTTTGCTGCAGCATCTGTAATCCCCCCCGTCTTTTATGTTACTTAGTGTTTATACCAGCCTTCCTTTACTGACAGTTCAGCATCCTCCATGCAGTGTTTACATTGTAGGATTTGAATGCAAAGCACCTTAGTGTTCCTCTTGCTGCAGTGGTTTCTGTTACGGTGAAATAATTCACACGGATGTCCTGTTAGTGGGGAATGGGATGAGAGAAGTATCTGGTGTGGAATTTGACTTTGCACTTCCAGAGAGGATTTTGGCAGGTATGCTCCATCACATTGACTTGTTCTGCCCGTTCCCTGTGTGATCTTTTGACAGATCGTGTACTGACTCTTACCCAGAATATGCAAAACTTCAATTATTATTTGATTCAATTTGCCGTAATTTAGTTTAAGCACGTGCAAGTCCCGACACAATGAGCTACTTCCGTATTTTTTCTTGCAAATAATTTTGCTTGAGCTCTGTACATGATGAGGGGAAAAAACCCCACCCCAGCTTTACTGTGCCCCCTGAAAAGGAGCTCTGCCAGTGATTTCAGTGGGAGGTCAGTGAAAGATAGGCTTTGAGAACGTGCCCCCCTCTGCCAGCGAGCGAGCCTGCTTCCAGCAGAGCGTTTACTTGGCTGCTATTTACGTACTGCTTGCACAGGGGTCATCGGCATAGGAAAAGCAAATTCTCAAAGGTTTTACTGTTTTGCTGTTGGACTGTGAGATAAATAACTGCCCAACCAAGTGTGAGTGCGAGTGTATAAATTATCTTTTTTTATAGGAGCAAGATTGCGGCCTTTTTTGCATTGCTGTTGGAAGAATGTATTTTCTATTTATTGTTCTACAAATGGCACCCAAAATACTGCCTGCTAGTTCTTGTGATTTGAGGAAGGGATTTCTTTGTTCAGAAAGCTAGTTTTTATATGCATGTCTATACATACAGATGCATACATGTTTGTGATTTATCTACAACTGACTGGTGAGGATTGCCATGTATATTACTAACATAAGGCATGGTTTCGTATTAGGGAAATTCTTAAAATGACAAAAACATGGATGCAGAATCAGGCTCATACGGACTGTGTACAATCCATGGAAACATATTTGTCTTAAAAGTATGTGCAACAGATTTGTTTCCTCCTTAGTTTGTCATGGCACAGCTGTGGACGTGAGATTTTATTTTAAATGCTTTATAAAGACTCAGAATTGGCCTTTTGCTTGCTGTTTGCTTCCAGATTAAAAGGTGAGTGGATGCTCTATTCCTATACAAATTGAGTCATTGGGCTTCAAAGTCCTCCTTTAAATTAGAGTTAAGAGTGTTTGTTAGAGAATTCTTCTGGGCACTTGGTCATGCTAGAATTACTGCTTTGAAATTTTAAAATTTTCTATCACATTTTGCTTCTCTTTGACACAAGAAACCGCTGCCCATACAAATCTGCTCTGAAACATCTGTGCCGATCTTTATAGCACCACCCATCTTGCGACCCGTGCACAGCAAGAAATACAAGTTTGTGTTCAAACTGCTGCAGGAGCCAAAGTCAATATGCGGGAGCTCATTTTAGCTGTTGAATGTAGAACGCGTACTTTGAAGATTCGTGAATGGCACGCATGCTTTTCAGGTTAGCACATGGCTCATAAATATTAATTGGGGCAGCGATTGCTGTGATGAAGTTGCAGACACACATCAAGGAGCTTTTTCAGTGGTCTAATCCTTTTTATAATTATTTGTCATTACAGAACTTCTTTCAGTTAAAAAAGAATCGGAAGTTAGGTTTAGGGTTCTGTAACGGTTTAGAACTTTATGTTTGTGATTTATGCAGGTTTAATATTAGCAAATGCGCAAAAAATGTTACTGCACAATTTTGCTAGTAAACATCATCTGGGGTGGGTCTGCATTAGAGCACTTTTAAATAATAAATTCCTCTCATATTTCTTTGGTTTTGTCTCCAGAGGGCTTTGAGAGACGCTGAGGAGGAGCAGAGCTTTTTGCTCTTTCTCCGCATTTCAAACCATGCAAAAGAATCTGTCTGAAATCACGCGTGTCTCCGATGCTACCATCCTTCAGAGGCACCAGAGCCGTCCGTGAGCACTGTTGAAATCTCTGCAAAACCCTAGTGTCTGCCAGGGCCTGAACTTCACAGACATTTGTTCTGTTAACTCAGTTCCTCGAGGGCTGCAGTTAAAGCACTGATCTGGCTGCAGGAGCTGCCCCAAAGAGGCTTCCAGCAGAGCAAACCTCTTGGCACCATGGTCTGTTGTGGTCACAGCCATGGCATCCGAGGTGACCACGGGGATTCTGAGCACAGTTCTGCTCTAGTTTCTTACTGAAAGCAGGGTTGCGCCGTTAACATTGGGAATGTGATAAGCAAGGTGCACTACTTTATTATTCAGCTTTATCATTCTCAACGTTTCATCTTATCAAACAATTCTAACTAGCTCAGTTTGAGCAATGTGCGTTCTTCAGATCCCATGAGTCTGCAAATTTGCAGAATGAGAAATACCCCATGCTTAAGGATTTTCCTGTTCCCCAAGTACTATACTAATGGTGGTTTTTCAGCAAGAAGAATAACTGCGTACATTAAGGCCTATCTCAATTTTATATGTTTTTACCAAAACCATTTCTATCTTTTCTGCTCTCCTGGCACTTCCAACAGAAGTAAACAGAAGGGAGAAGTAACTCAGCATGGCATCCGAATGCTTTTTTTTTATGGTATTCAGAGCAAATGTGTTTGTGTTTAACGTACGGGGCAGGAAGGGATATGCTTAGAGCAGGAACCCAAGAGGGAAAAGCAAGCAGCCGATGTCTCAAAGCTTTAGACTTGGACTTCACAGATTATTTTTTCAAAGTACATCATTCCATACGCTGTATAAACCAGACAGCGCTATGTACACCGCTGCTTTTGGGGAGGGAGGAGGAGTTTAGTTCATCACTGGTGGACATAATTATTCTTATTTTCCCAAATTAATTTATTTGGGGATGAATGTTAAGAGATGTTTAGAGTCAGATGGTTAAGAATGATTTCGGGATGCTCTGCTAGGCTACAAATCTCCTGGGGACCAGGCGCACCGTATCAATCGTGACCTAGCGTAAGCAGAGAAGAGAAGAGATTGAACTTACGTTTGACAGTACTGCGCGACTCCTGGAACCCAGCCGCCTCTGAACCCCAGCCCAGGGCTTCACACTCCCGCTCCTCCCCTTGCCCGTGCCTGGCACTTGTGCTTGCACCTCCTCTGCTCTTCTCTGCCAGCCAGCACATCTTCCAGAGCCCCACGCTGCGCTTACGCCCGTCCTCCAGGGTCTGGTACACCCAGTTGGGAGTAAAGGCAGCCGCGTTGTTAAGAATAAGTGAGACCAGGGCTACCAACACAGCTGTAGCTACCAGTTTCTGGACAGTCATATCTGACTGTCAGCCTGCTGCCAGTCTCTTATTTGCAGAAGACAGGAGGTCTCAATCAGCTGCAGCACATTGAAATTGGACTTGCAACAGAGGCAGCTTCACTAGGATGTTACGAATGGCTAGAGAACATCACCGTTCATTCTCAAAGTCAACTCCAGAGGTGTTTCCGATCAAGGAAATGAGAATTTTGCGAGGTAGGTAGGAGAATTCCATAAAATGAGAACACAAAGAAGCTTTTTTAGGTCCTTCCCAGCTTTGGCTTATCCACCTTCTTGCACCTTGATAAGTAATGCCAGTCCTGTGATGAACTGAACAACAGGGAGGTCCATTCCTTGTGAGATGAGGAGAATCCAGAAAGAATCCAGTCTCGGGGCAGGAGAGCCTGAGCTGCTGCGGGGCCGGAGGCGGGGATGCTCGCCAGCCGCGTGCCAAGCGCACCGCGTCCTCCCAGTCGACCAGCGCCGCTCCAAGAGCCTTTTTTTCGGGTGTAGACTTCAGAATATCCCACAAAGCGTGACAAATGTCATTCTCTCAAAGCCAAGCTGAACTGGAGGGGAATGCGGTCATCCCAGAGGAGCTCTGCACGTTTGGAGCGTCTCCGGGAGTTTGCTCTGCCGTGTCCCTGTCTGAAGATCGGCGCTGCGAGCTCAGGGACGGGAGCACAGCCACTGCCGTGAGGAAAAGGCCCCCCCACCTCTTCGTGAAGAGGAAATGGCTGTTTTTGTGGCTGTTTTTGGTGAGCCTCAGGGCGTAGTCGAACTGCAACAAACAGAGCCACTGCCACAGCAGTCAAACATTAACAGGATGTGTTTCCTGAAAGGAAAAGACTATGGAGACTTCTAAAGTTGTACCTCCTCCCCTCGGAGAGCCCCCCTCCCCGCTCACTCCTCCTACCCTCCCAGCAGCGCAAAGCGGGGCTGTGAGGACCGGGCTGCGCATTGCAGGGGAGCCCAGGGAGCAAATCAGAGGTCCTCTTCAGGAGGAAAAAAAGAAATCCCCAGCCCTGGAGCATCAGGTCTGCGGAAGCAGACTGAGGAGAGGGATTTTTAAATGCTTTTTACTGAAAGCAAAACCATACTGGCGTTAGCTGTTGAACAGCGAGATGGAAGCGGTGTGGGGGGGTGTCCACTCATGTCCCTCTTCCTCTCTGCAGCCCTAGAAGGGAGCACGGCAGATACATAGAAAATACAAAATCTCGAGATTCTCAGCCTGATAAAAAAACGAATTTGGGGGTGTCTGAACAGGCAGTTGCAAGTGTTAGGATGTGAATGGAGTGGAAAATCGCTGCATTGCGACGGTGGGGGCTGGCAAGGACCTGAGCCCCACATCCCCGTTTGCAGCGAATGCCGGTGGGTCAGCAGTGCCCGAGAATGCCGGCCGCCTCCCTTCGGTGGCCAGAGGATGGAAAAGCTGCTGCGAGTGGCTTAATGCAATGCATCTGCTCACCATTGGTACAGAATCGACTGCCATGCAGTCAGCCAGGGCTGCAGCACTGGTGCTGCGGAAGCCGCAAGGCAAGGAGCTCTAATCAACAGATTAAAAAAAGAGTTGTTGAGGACATTTCAGCTGTCACGAACAGGGATGTCTCCCGGGGGGCCTTGCAGGGACTGGCTCTCCCCGTGGCTGTTCGCTGTTTCATGTTCCCATCAGCTGCCGTGGCAGGGCGTGCTGCAGGGCCAAGGCGATCCCCGGCGGGCATTGCCTGGCTGCCGGCTCCCCCTGCCCCTCTGGGCCTCATTGCCCCGGTTATGCCCTTCCTTGATCTGAGCCCGACAAAATTCTTCAGGCTGAAAAAATACTGCACAAGGTGTGGTATTAAATAGTACATAGTGAAATGAAGGCATGATGTTCTTGTCAGCAGCCTGGAGAGGGAGTTGTGAGAAGTTGGGGCATCATCAGGCCCCATGAGATGGGGGCACAAGAGTTTGCATCACTGTGATTAATAAAATTAGATTGGAAACTGATTTATTTTTATAGCAGTTGTGTCTTAGCAGCTAAGTTACTTTGCCCTTGGCCAGCAGATCCACGCTGGCTGACCTGTGGGCAAGCTGGTTGGAAGCTGTTTGAAAGTCAGCGTTTCTGTGTTTAGGACTTGGTGCCGAGAGGGGTGGGAAATATCTCAGTGAAGTTCATACGGCCCTGTAATTAGGTTTCAGCTATTGGAATTGAATGTACTAATCTGGCTGTGCATTCACCCCTCCTCTGCACACTTGGTTCATTTTTAATCCTTAAATGGATTAGGCTTTTAGGTGCTGTGAGTGTCACGGCCGCACAGCGTCTTTGCTTGCTTTTTCTCCGTGGCTGGTCAGATTTCTGTGCATCGCTTGGTTTAGAAGGTTCAGTGTAAATAAGTCACTGGTGCCTGCCATTGCTCACAGGAATTTTCTAACTACTGTATTTTCATATTCTATAACCCCTGGATTATTTGTCATTACTTCAAGCCTGTGATTCAGCAGCAAGGCAGATGATGTTCATATGCAGATAATGCCAGGAAGGATTTACCTTTGGGGAAAATCTCTTCTACCCAACTGCACGCCTGCTTCGGCCCCCTCCTGTCTTTGGTTTTTGTCATCTGTTGAAGTCTGAGTGTGTATTTCCAGAAGGGCACAAACTTTGTTTGCATGCTACATGTAAAAAAAAAAAAAAGCAGTTGTATTTTACAAAGGCTGAACAGATCCGACTCATAATTTAAAACTTAGTCACAGCTCTTTCTCTTCCCACAACAATTATTTGGTGTGAGAATATTCAACTTTTTTTGAATTCCACCAACATTCAAAATAAATCATATTCTTCCTAAGTCATCTTGTCTTTGAGCATCAAAGGGACCGGGTGACCTAAGCATCGTGGCATTCATTTGTGGGTTGAGATACGTGATACTCGAGAAGTTCTTCACATTGCACGTGCAAATCCCTGCAAGTCAAGGAGTTCACATTTAAGGCAGCTTTCCCAGAGGAAACAAATAAATCTCTCTCTCTCCCAGATTGCCTCTTGCTGTGGCCGCAGATGGGTGGGTGGCTCCATAGCGAGTTGTAGCTGGGAATGGATGGGATGAGTCAAGGAGATCCATCCACTGCCACGTGAAACACAGGAGGTGGCGCTGGGACTGGTGACGAAGTTGGCCCTAGATCAGATGCGTCGTCCCTCTAGCACCCTGGTGAGGTGGGCATCTCCGAAAAGGCGGCATAATTTTAAGTCCGTGTGGTCTCTCTGTTGATGGGGACGGCCACATCACAAATCATTTGGGACTGAGTTTTTGTGGTGATGGAAATTGTTCTGGGAGCCCTGGTCATGACTTACAGAGCAGAAAGGACAGCAGCTCTGCGGTCGGTGGCCCGCCCAGACAGCAGACCACCTGAGGAGCAAGACAAGGCAGGAGGAATTGCTGATGGCTGCGGCAATTCAACAAGCACACGATGACTTCTTTTCCCATGGCAAACTGTCTGGTGGATGTTCTTGTCTGGAACAAGAAGGAGCTGTTTGCTAAGGGCTTGTTCAATGCTAGAGAGCAGTTCTGCTCAGTGGGAGGCAAAATTGCTTCATACAATTTGCACAGCAGCTTATAAAGTGGTTTGGGTCTTTCTGAGTGAGAAATCAGTTATGCAAATATAATTTTACTTTCGGAATCTCAATAATTTAGATTATATCACATAACTAGTTGCTTCCATACTGAATTTATTCATTTCCTACCTAACAAATTCTGTTTACAGTTGTTTATGCAGGGCACAATCTTTTTTCCATTATTTTTTAATAGGCAAATGGCTTTTTATCATTCTCTTCAGCTAGTAACAATCTCTGAAGATGTAAAATGGGGGAATTCCCCCAATGAGTGGGTTGCACCAAGTCAGGACTAAGCGAGTATTGCAAAGGTCTGGTAAATCTTCCTCGCCTGCTTGGACCAAAATGGCTCAGTTACTTGTTTTTTGTGATAGTTTTAATCAAGCCGTTCTCGTTGGCACCTTCACTGTCGGCGACTTTCGTTATCGCCACTCAGAGATCTTGTGCTTCCAGTACGCAGCAGCCCAGGGATCCTTCTGATCCTTAAACAAAAAAAAGATCACCTTAACGAACGCTTCTCTGCTGATGGATGTGCAGAAGCTCATTCTGCTGTGGCACTGACTGCGCTCCTTAGGGCATAGGAGATCTGTCCGATGCAATTCCCACGGAACAGCAGCTCGGTGTTGATGTTGGCAGGGTAAGTTTGGAACAGACGAAGCTTTACATCTAATAGGATAGTATAGATCCTATTCTGTAAAGCTTTTATTGATTTATCAGATAGCCTGTTTCTTTCAGGGAAGTTTTTAGGAATAATCTGGGCAGCTCTCCTTGATTTGATCATAGGTGAAAAATGCCTGACGTGTTTCTCAGAGAGGCACTCGTCCATTACGAGTAATGCTATCAGGAATCCCACGGAATTTTTCAACTTTTCATACATTGCTGAGTTCCTTGTTATCTTATAGTCCCACTGGACAGGCATAACCAGAATTTGCTGAATGCATTTTAAAGGCATCTAAAGTAATTTAGTGCCATCAGATAAAACTTTTTTCAAGTCCTGAGTTCTTCCTGGGTTACAAGAGAGCAGGGAGTAAGCAAGCAGTTTTGAAGGTTTGCCTGCTGACTGAGGGACCGCGCAGTTTGTCTCTTTGGCCACGTCCAAGCCCTCTGTAGCTGTTGTGGTCCACAGCATGATGCTTTTAGCCTGAGATGGGTCTATCAAAGCCTGGGTACGTGAGGTTGATCGTAAATGAATTACCTGCTCCGAATCACCCCCCGTTGTACACTGCAGCCAGGTGACGTTATTCTAACGTGTTTTTTCAGGGGTTGGAAGGCGCAGCTTTAAGTGACTGAAATCCAAGCAAGGGATTAACGTTTGGAAAATAGTAATAGACGTTGTTAACTTTCCTTAGGAAGCAGCACCTGCTTTGTCCCCTCCTTTTCCTTTGCACAGCAAACAGCCCCGAGCAGCACGTAGGCAGCGGGGGAGGCGGGGGGCGGGAGGTGCCCCGGGCCCCGCAGCGCTGCCCAGGCCACCCGGCGCCCTTTGCACCGGGGTGAGCCTCGTGGCAAACGCTGCGCCCCGGGACACTGCATCCACTGCTGGCTGGGCAGCTGAGAATCCGCCCTGGACTTCTTGTATGGTTTATTTTGTGACGGGGAAGGGAGGCTGCCTTGTCCCCGCCACCAGGCCAGCAGAAGCTCTCCTGCTTGCTGGGTTTATTGCCACTTCTGGCAGCCCGGGCTGTGCCTGAGGCACGAGGGGGCACCCCCTGCTCCAGGCAGATGTATGCATTAGGGACGTAGTAATATATTATATATAATATAGTGTTATAGGGACATAATAATACATTATTACATATATAATTTAGTGCTATAGATACTATATCTGATATTAGCACTATAGATAGTATATTAGTATTTCTCTTTGCATTATACAGTGGTCTTTTAAAGCAGAATGCTTAGGATCCGGTTCAACGAAGTGGGGCCCAAATTGGAAAGAGAGATGCTTTTGTTCTCCTGATTGAGCTATTTAGAGGCAAGAGATGGAACATGTGTTCATTTTCCAAATACGCCCCATTAAATAGAGGGGGAGAGATTTGTAGCAAGATGCTTCAGACCTATAAATCTCCAGCACTTTTAAATAATAATCCAGTTGCTGGATTTTTTCTTTAAACTTCCATGGAAAACGAGCAATGAAAAATACCTAGGAACAGAAGGGTTTGTACAATCAGACAGCTAGAGGCTGTAGACACAGTTTCACAGAAAAACAGATGTGAAAGATCAGATATAAAGGAAGAAAAATCTTTTCATCAAATGTGTGATAAAACTTGTGTCCAGTCTTAGGAGGCATCGGAGTTTGCTTTCCAGATGCGTAGCGCTGTTAATGTGGGCTGAGGCCTGGGAGCGTGGGGGAGCTCGTTTGTTTGTGTGCTGCCTGGGGCGGCATCGCTCCCCAGGACGCCCCGGAGCGCGTTCCCATGGCTCAGCTCGCGCTGGTGCTGTGCCTGCTCTTCGTTAAGTTCCCAGCTTCGGCTGATGAAGTGCAGATGTGAGCGGCTTTCCAGGGGGCAGAAAAGGAGGAGGAGGGGAAGAACAGGAAATTCCCGGCGCATGAGCTGGGGCAGGGTAAATCCTTACTTGGCGCTTTATAGGCAGCAGCAGGGCCAGGCCGGGAGAGGAGTCGCTGCTTTTGGGGATGCAAGGACAGAGTCGTCTTTTTCACTGCGCTGAACTGTTGAGAGACAAACTGTGGCTTTGCCTGTGACTTGTGAGCCCGTTCTGCAGCCCCTGTTTCTGGTTCCTTAACCTGCATTAATTTGCCCACATCCCGATGGGCAGCAAAAGCGATGGGCAGGACGCTTGCCCTGGTGCTGGGGTGTCTGCCTGCTGGGGGGGTTGTGCCCTCTCAAGGCCGAGGCTGGGTTTCTTGAGACACAGAGAAGTATGGAAGCACGTTGGTGATGCTTCCTGGGTCGTTGTCTTCCCTAAACCCATCCCTTGCCCGCAGGCCTGCCTGCTCCTGCCAGCCAGCCTGCAGGTGCCTCAAGCTGATCAGTTTGCAAAGGAAATGTCTAAAAAACAATTTGGCGTTCTAAAAAGCATCCACTGTCACTCATCAGCCACGGTGTGGGGAGGCTGGAGGTGCCTCCCCAGGGTGAACGTAAAACCGAGGTTCTGGCTGGAGGTCTTTCTGCAGGAGCTGTAGGTGGACCAGTCCCAGCGTCCTGGCCCTGGCCCAGGTTTGGGGGTGTGGATCTGCTGCATTATCCCCCCATGGTTTCGGTGAGTGGGTTAGTTTTGTGCATGCTCTGGAGCGGAGGAGGAAGAGGCGATGGCAGAGCTGCAGCTCCTCGGGGCAGGGGTACATCTGGGTGGTCCACTGGTGCAGCTGGCATGGGTGCCAAGGTGGCCCCGGGCAGGCTGTGCCTGAGGCGAGAGCTCCCAAAGCGGAGTTCTGAAGTTGGCAGGAGCCGTTGCTGTTCAGGAAAGCGCAGTGCAGCTGGCAGATGATGGGGTAGCATCTTCTGAGTCCCGCTGGGTGTCTCTGTACACTGTTAGCTTGTAATTTGTGCTTCAAAATACGCCATTTGGCCCATTCCTTTCAAAAGTTTCTACTCCCTGTAGTCAAAATAAGATTTCTTATCCGCTCGTCTCTGCTCATGCCCGTGAACTCTTGCGCTGAGGGAATCGCAAGCTGTCAGGGCTCTGAAATGTAAAGATTTTTATTTCCTTTCAGAAACTTGTTGGTCAGTTTGACGAAGCGCAGCACAAGCAGAGTGAAACAGCATTGGCAACTTCTTCCGGCATGCCTCAGATTTTGGGAAATACATTTCTCTTCCTTCTGTGTCGTGAAGCACGGCCATGCCCCCGTGCACGAGATTTGACATCCTTTGCTAATGACAGAACACGCTGTCCTTGTTGATCAAAGCCAGGCGGCAACACCTCCCAGGACCTAACTGCTCTTTAAAGGTGTTCTTCCTGCTCTTTAAAGGTGTTCTTCCTGCTCTTTCCAGTTCCAGGTACAGGCAGTGGCTGGAACGAAAGAGAAACCAATCCCAAAGTTTCAAAAATTAGGATGGTCACGTCTGCTGATGTAAGTCAGCGTTTCTATATTGAGGGCGATGCATGGACCTACGCTCCGAGGGTCAGGGGGTTTTTAGGGCCTTTCTGGTTCAGGAATTACCGCGCTGTTTCGGTGGTCCTTTTGGCTCCCCAGTCTGGGGGCCGTGGATGTGTTGGAGCAGAGCATGAGGAGGCTGCGTCTGAACCACGTTCAGCATGGGCCTGCAGATGTGGGAGGTTCAGTAAAATACTGAGACACCCATTTTTGTGTTTCTAAATGAGCAAAACTTCTGAACTGCCTGAAATTTGCACCTGATTTATCACTTCTGATCCTATTTTCTCTGTGCTGTTGGGCCTTAATGAAGTTTGTGTCACATCTTTATGTTGATTACTACCTGGAAACTTTACAGCAGGGGTATAAAGTTGCAAATAAAAGATGATCCAATTGTAAAAGAAATTAGGAGAAGCATTTTTCTCTGTCCGCCCTTACTGCGTGTGTCTGACAGCACGTCGCCTCATCTGCTCCGCTGCTTCCCGGTTAGTCACTTTCCCCTGTTTGTGCAGGGCTTTCCCACAGCAACTGGGAAGAGAAAAACATTTTAATCATAGGAAAACTGGAAGGGGCTTTGCTTGCAGATGCAGGACCTAAAGCGTCATTCAACTTTTTTTTTTTTACTTTTTTTTTTTTTTTTTTTTTTTTTTTTTTCTGGCTTTTATCATTCAGATACTTACCTTGTGCCGTGGTGGTGTCCGAGAACTGCGTGGACCGTACCAACCTCTGCTGAGGTTCGCACACTGATGAAAACCCGTATTTCGAATGCTTACGGTTTCTATTAGTCAAACACATTGCATTTTATTCTGAAGAGCCTCAAATATGAATAGAATCTACAAAAATCTTTGCTTGTCAGCCCATGGAATAGTGGCCGACTGTGTTGCGGTCCTTCTGTTGAGCAATGCTGCCTGCTGAGGCCCGACACTCCCGTGTGGGAGCGTGGTGCTCAGCCAGCCCCTGCCTCCGGCCTCGGCAGGGGATTTTGCGATGTTGAGGGTAAGCTCTTAGCCCTGACGGGTTCTCCTTCTGAGCATTGCAAAGCTTTTCTTTGTGCCATTTTTTAATGCAAGTTTTAAATTTGAACATGGTAGCTCCGTCAGTTGTTCCCTGCACACCACTCCCTGCTGCTGAGCGCAAGTGCTGGGCTCCTGACAGCTGTCCCGCGTTCCAACTGCGCAGGACAGTAGCAGGATGTCTCCAGGGTAAGGTTTATGCATACAACACTTTATTTGTAGTTTTTCTTTTGAATTCTGAATATCGACACGGGGGTATTGTGAATGTCTGTGTGTTACAGCTACAGCAAGAACCACAGTGATGGGTGCGTGATGGATGTTTACATACAGGCCAACACAACTGCTTTTGTCTAGGCATCAGTGTAAAACAAAACCAGCTGAGGGTGTTCAGCTCCAGGACTAACCTTTGCGTCTGAGACCTATTTCTCTTCCTTTTCTGTCTCACACAGCAACCGGAGTCTGTTACGTCCAGCAAGTGTCCAACGTATGAGCGGTTTTCCCTTCGTACTCTCCTCTTCCCTTGCATCTTACCTGCTTAGTACCCGAGCCTTAAAGGTGACACCATAACAGCTCTCCCTTTCTTTCCCGTTCCTCACAGTGAGGCTGTCTGGGAGAACATGGCTCGCATGTGTGTGAAGACTCAGAGGCTCGACGTTGCCAAAATTTGCCTGGGAAATATGAGTCACGCAAGAGGAGCCAAGGCGTTGAGGGAGGCTGAGCAAGAACCGGAGCTGGAGGCCAGAGTGGCGGTGCTGGCCATTCAGCTGGGCATGCTGGTAACCCCCGCCGATATACGCGTCCAGGAACACCCGCCCCGCTTAACTAGCGACAAAAATGAGAAACTGAACTTCTCTTTTAAATTCTGAAACGCAAAAACCTTAGTGGGGAGTAAAATACATTGCTAGGCTTCCAAGGAGTGATGAGAAATAGTTCTGGCAATTATTTTCCTGAAGCTGAGTTTTTATCCGAGGGAAATAGGCGTCTCCTTCAGCATTGCACAGCCCTGCGCTGCACGATTCCCACGTGATGCTGATCAGGGGCTTTCCCTGAGCTCCGGGGGCTCAGCGGGGGAGATGAGAATGAGCACGGCAGAGGCTAATGCCTGGAAATGAGCCATAGCCACCCAGGGGTGCAGCGAATTAATTTGTCTGGTTTCTTAACTGCTGTACAGAATTTATGCGGGAGTTTTACTCCCATATGAAAAATTACTGAATGAAGGAAACATCTTTTAAGGATGGTTTACGTGTGAAACGTTAAACAGGAAAACTGTTTTCTTGGGGCATAATTCTTCCAAGCTTAATCATTCTAGGTGTGACTGGATTTAAAGAAGGATGTACTTTAAAGTATTCTAGCTGAAATCTTTCAACGAACACATTTTAAGGTCCAGTACGGGAAACGCAAGTTCCATTTTGGCGTTTGTTTGCCGAGTGAAAGGCTAAAGCTGTGTTCTGCCAGAGAGCGGGGGCGGGCTGAGGGCACTGAAGCAGTTTAGGCAGAATTGGTGTTTCCTGCGGGGTTGGAGTGCCCTGGCGAGTCACATCACTGCTCGTGCAGAGGACGTGGCCTGGTGCACGGGGCGGCTGCCCCTTGTACCTGCATCTGGAGCCTGACCTGGCAGCAAACGCATGCTCAGAAGGACCTTGGCTTTCCCCTGTGTCATTACTGTAGTCTGAACCTGTTCCCCATGATTACAAATAGAACTGAGGTCTAAAATGGGCTTGAGACCAGTGTTACCACGTGGATTGAAAACTGACCGGCGTGCTGCTGAGTTAGATGAGTGATAAGAGCGTGTATTCTCCTTGGTTTGCCTTTATTTCATGTCTTCATCTCTAAGAAAAGCAGAGATTTTTAGTTTGGGAACCGTAAAACATCCAGGCATGGGATCTGTAAGAGGGGAAAACTGGGAAAGGAGAATTGATGAAATACAGTTCATAGGAAATCACAAGGTAGATAAAAAATGGCAAAAATCTGGGGCTGCGTTTGAGGAGACACCGCATCCTGGGACTTTGACGTCTGTGTGTGTCTGTGCATGTTCCACCCTGAATATTCCATTGCCAGAAAAAGAGGTTGATGAACTGGAAGAAGTTCAGAGAAAATCAGTGCAGATTGTTGAGCTCTGGGAAGGGTTTCACAGACAAGGAAATCTTTAAGAAAGCCGAATAATTAGAAAAGCTTCCTGGCAGAGAAAGTTATGAGGCTGCAGAGTGTCCATACTCCTCCTTTGGGATATTTGGGTCTGTTTGGGATATTTGGGCAGAAGGGAACTGTAGCAAAACGAATGCAGTTCTGTTGCTTTTTTCCATTTCATATGGACTCACAGTGCAGGCATCTTCCATCTTTGCTTTCTATGCTTCTTTGCGTTTGAAACAATACGAGACAGAAATTGTTTTTCTGTCTTGGACAGATAATCTCAATTTACTAAATATAGTGTTCAGCTGGACAGCAGTTGGGTGGAGCAGGAAAATGCTCCTTCCACAGGAGTACCTCTCAAAGCATAAAAATAATAGTTCCAAATCTGCTCGCCCTTGCGTCAGCATTGTCAAAATCCTCCTGTTCTAATTCTGTCTCAAATTAATGGCATTTATTCCCAGGAATGGATCTCAGTTATCCACGAGCAGCGCTGCTACCTCTGAGACCTGCTCGGAGGTCACAGGGGGTCCCCAGACTCGTAACGCCTCCTTGCCAAAACCCCCGGTGCCTCAGACCTCGCCTCTGGGTGGGCAGCGTGGCCGTTAACTGTAGCCCCACATGAGCGTATCTCCCCTTTCAGAAGTGGCTTACGCTCCTGGTGGCAGCGCTCCGTTGGTGATGGCTTGCTCGCGTCACCCCCCAGTTGATACCGTACAGTAAATGCCAGGATCTGAGTGCTTTCCTTATTGTCACATAAACATCCTGT
Source organism: Egretta garzetta (assembly GCF_000687185.1). Classification (NCBI taxonomy): domain Eukaryota; kingdom Metazoa; phylum Chordata; class Aves; order Pelecaniformes; family Ardeidae; genus Egretta; species Egretta garzetta. The sequence continues at coordinate 330,980 of NW_009258796.1, forward strand.
TTCCCAGTAACGCGCTATTCCAGGCAACATATATTTAGTTGGTTAAAGCCCCTGCCTGAATTATTGTTACGTTAATTGCGTTCCAATGACCTGCACTAATAAATTACTCAGAAGTGCAGTGTCTGTTGTGCATGACACCCATGGAACGCCGGTGGGAGCCAACGAGGTGTTCGTGTGCTCTCCTTCCAGGAGGATGCGGAGCGGCTGTACAAGGCTTGCAAACGCTACGACCTCCTGAACAAGTTCTACCAAGCCTCAAACCAGTGGCAGAAGGCTATCGAAACAGCAGAAGTGCACGATCGGGTTCACCTACGCACCACGTACTACAACTACGCTAAGCACCTGGAGGCAACCGGCGAGCGCAGCCTTGCTCTCACCCAGTAAGCAGCAGCCTGTGGCACCCGGGGGATTCGGAGCCTTGTTCTCCCGCGAGGGCTGGAGGCAGGCTAAGGAGGAGGTCTGGTGATGGCTACTAATAATTAATTAAATTCTTTTCCTGTCTCTGGTGCATTCTATCTCACGGAGTGAAAGCATTGTTACAGTAAACTTCCCAGCACCCCCCAGGCTAATAAAGCTCAGCGTCAGAAAGGTTAAGTGTCTTGTCGGGGCCAACAGTTGAACCCCACTAATACCCAATCCTGTACTTGTCTCTGGAAGACCACTGCCCTCTTTTCCTTCCTTTTCCATGACAAAACCACTTGTTTACTTCTCCTGAGAGTCCCAGACACAACTGCTGTGGCAAAATTTAGCCTGACTTGGGTGCTTCTGGTGCCTCATTCTCCCCTGTGACTGATGAGTCCCTAGAGAAGTCAGGGGAGGTGATTTTTGATGTGTTGTTTTTGTTGTTGGAACTCTGGGTTTTGCCATCTGAAGCCTCACAATACAATAACAAAATAACAAGGTCCCTTCTGTTCAGAGGCAAAGTTGAGCTCTGCTGTGATCAGAGAGACCCGAGAGATGATCAGGGTGGGCAGGGAGGTGGGGAGAGGCTGTCTTGGTGTGCAGCGATCTCCCGGTAGTGGAAAAGAAGCTGAAGTTGCAGAAGGACTTGGCAAGAGGAGGAGCCCAGGGCTCTTGCGGCCTTTTCAGCCAGTTGCACAGGGTTGTGCTTCATGTTTGGGGAGCTTTCTGGGGTATTTCTTTGGGCCATCGCTGGCACTTTTAAAGTATTTGCTGTTCTGTGATCACATTGCCTGCCTGATACCAGGTGCCTTGCAGGACCATTGAACTGTTTATTTTTGGTGGCGCTGGCAGACTGCAACTGGTCTTACAGTGAACATAGTAATAGAAATGAAGCGGTGTTACCAGTGCTGTCACTCTGTAGCTGTCAAACAACATTAAAGGGCCATCTTTACACAGGAAGTGAGCTAATAAGCAGGGAGTCATCTCACAGCTAACATGTTCTTTTTCTCTACAGCTATGAGAAGTCAGACACGCATAGGTTCGAGGTACCCCGAATGCTCTCTGAAGACTTACAAGCCCTGGAGAACTACGTCAGCAAGATGAAAGACAAGTCAGTGCTATGCTTGGTTCTTTTCCCAAACGGGACTTCCAGGTCTGGAACACAGCTTGTGAAGAGAGCAGGGGAGGAGGAGTATGAATCCTCTCAGCTGCAAGTGCAACCCCTGCCCTATCCGCTAGGATCCTCCTACAGCTTTTCAGGGTTGTGCTAGGTCTCACTTGAGAACTGCCACATCAGGTATCTAGGCTGAAATCCTCTGTAGTGCAGACCTTTGAACGCCACCCTTGAGTTGAGGTAAAGCCTTGTCTACCGTCTAAAAAAATGTATCAAGTCTGAAGATCTCCAGGAGTGAAAAATGCAGCCTCTGGCAGTTCTTGTTACTGCAATTAATGTCATTGCTTTTCTAGGAGCCTGTGGAAATGGTGGGCACAGTATCTGGAGAGCCAATCAGATATGGAATCAGCACTGAAATACTATGCACTAGCTCAGGATTATTTTTCCCTAGTCCGCGTCCACTGCTTTCAGGGCAATATTCAGAAGGTAAGGCAGCCTGCTCCCATCTGCTTCCAGAGGATTCTCGTTCCTGGGGTGAGTATGTGCACGGAGTAAAGCTGTGTGATTTCCTTTTCAGGCTGCGGAAATAGCAAATGAAACAGGGAACTGGGCAGCGTCATACCACTTGGCCCGCCAGTACGAGAGTCAGGATGACATCAAGCAGGCTGTGCACTTCTACACCAGGGCCCAGGCATTTAACAACGCCATCCGCCTGTGTAAGGTGTGCGAAGAGGAACGCTTGTGTCCGAATGCGAAGTAGGATTCTGACCTGAGGCAGCATACAGAACAAAAGCAGTACAAGCTCTTTGTGCCCATTGTCTCTGTGGGCACTGCTTGCTCATGCGCAGCCCACTGCGAAGATGCTCCTGGCTTCTGCCTGCATCTTCTACAAAAGATGCATCAATAAAGGCTTGGCTGTATGGGACATTATTTTCTTGTGCATCTCAACAGAAAAGTGCCTGAAGCAAATGTTCATCATTGCAGCTCAGATTTGTTTGGTTTGGTGTAGGTTTGACACAGAAAGGGGTTGCTGGGTGACTGTGTGACAGTGTAAAGCTGTAGGCGTGCCAGAAGACAGAATCAGGAAACCCGTTTGCTGCATACCTAGAGCCAAATCTTTGTTTTGAACAGGAGAACAATTTAGATGATCAGCTGATGAACCTGGCTCTTCTGAGCTCGCCAGAAGACATGATAGAGGCAGCCTGCTATTATGAAGAAAAGGGGGAGCAAATGGACAGAGCTGTCATGTTATACCACAAGGTAAACGTCTTTTAGGTAAAAAATCCTAAACTTTATACTGAAGCGGTTCCTACAGCAGAGGAACATTAAATCAACTGCGGTTTTTACTGTGTGTACTGTTTATTAGTGATTTCTTCAGGTGGGTAATGCGTTATTAATCCACTCTAGGGTATCCTGTAAACCGATGCTGTGGTGCTTATTCTAGGCGTTAAAGACTCATTCGTAATTCTGCAGGCAGGACATTTCTCCAAAGCGCTGGAGCTGGCCTTTGCCACGCAGCAGTTCGGGGCCCTACAGCTAATTGCTGAAGACCTGGATGAGAAATCAGACCCCGCCCTGCTGGCCCGCTGTTCTGATTTCTTCATTGAACATGCTCAGTATGAGAAGGCAATGGAGCTGCTGCTAACAGCCAAAAAGGTGAGCGCCAGCTTCTGTGGCCAGGTGCACAGGTAAAGAGGGGCACAAAAGCTCTGTACGTGCATGCACATGCATTTACGCGGAGACATTCGTAAGGTGTAACATTTCCTCTCATGCCAGTGTCACATGGGGTGGTAGCCCACGGGCTCGACTCTAAAAATGGAGACTTCTTGTCTTGTTTCTGGCTTAAAACCTGCAGATTTTGCACTCTTGGGAAGATAAAAACTCTTCTTGTCTAAACTAACATATTTGGGGACAGGGAAATTATAACATCATTGGTCAGAAAACCCGGTGCTGTCCCTCTTGTCATACCACCACCGTCATTAAGGTGCTTCATTACACACCTTGCCTTGCCCTCGTTGTTGTGCTGGCAACTCAGCCCTACCAAAATGCGGGGTACCCAAGCAGTCCTGTACCCACTCCTCTTCAATGAATTCCTACGTCTTGCCTTCCCCCACCTTTGCAAGGGTACAACAGCCCTTTTCTGGGCTAAAAGATGTTGTCTATTCTACTCAGTTTGTTCCTGTATGGGAAATAGCAAAATATTTAACAAAATCTTTCAAATACCTGTGTTTATTTTATTTGTATTTGCTGAAAACCTTAATATAATAAATCACACCTAATAGATCTGAGAACTTGATGTTCAAAGAGTTGCAAAGGACGAATCTTTCGTGCCACGCTGGTGTCCTCTGAGAAAACAGGAGAGGAACAATGAGGCAGCGTGAACTTGAACAGGAGCTGATGTCAGGATGCTTAACTACACAGCGCTCTAAGGAGAGCATCCACAGCTGCTAGCGTCTGTGCCGACGCCTGTAGGTTACAGCACAAGCGACGTGAAGCATCACTGTAGCGTTGGCAGCATCTCATTGCTTTCTCACTTCATCAGTACCATGAAGCTCTGCAGCTTTGCCTGAAGCAGAACCTGACCATCACAGAGGAGATGGCTGAGAAGATGACGGTCTCTAAGGACTCCAGGGACCTCTCTGAGGAGTCCCGGAGGGAGCTGTTGGAGCAGATTGCCGATTGCTGCATGAGACAAGGCAATTACCACACGGCGACCAAGAAATACACGCAAGCAGGAAACAAGTTAAAGGTAAGCCTGGGTAGGTAGAAATAAAAGCTGAAGAGGCTGTGCCTATTGCCTTCCTAAGATGTCTCAAGAGTGTTCTGAGAAGTAAATCTCGGAACCGTCTTCATACTCCCAGACGAGGCTTCCCAGCCATCTTAGCATAGCTTGTGTTTCTGCATTCTCCTCCCCCGTGCCCCCCTTTCCATTGCTAGGCTATGAGGGCACTGCTGAAATCCGGAGATACCGAGAAAATTGTCTTCTTTGCGGGAGTCTCCAAACAGAGAGAGATTTATATCATGGCCGCCAACTACCTACAGTCACTGGATTGGCGTAAGGACCCCGAGATCATGAAGAACATCATCAGCTTCTACACTAAAGGGCGGGCCCTTGACCTGTTGGCAGGTTTCTATGATGCATGTGCTCAGGTACATCCCCCTTCTGTGACTGCTGAAGGCGTGTGCTCATTAGCTCTGGGGCAAGCCGTTAAGCTCATTTCTCCTCTCACAGGTAGAAATCGATGAGTATCAGAACTATGAGAAAGCACAGGGAGCACTGACAGAAGCATATAAGTGTCTCTCAAAAGCAAAGACTAGAAGCCCTCTGGAACAGGAGAGCAAACTTACACATTTGCAAAGCAAGATGACCCTGATAAAGCGATTCATCCACGCCCGGAGGTGAGCTGCAGTGTTCGGAGCATGTAAACTAATGACAGAAATACCATGTGAGAAGAAAAGTTGTACCGGTACCTACAGTTCAGTAAATAATTTTCAGACTCACTTCTAAAAGCTGTTATGTTTTTCTAGCAGGGAAACCATTATGTGATTTTTAAAAATGCTGTTGACATTAAAGATGAAGAATTGACCTGAAATAGAAGCACATGTATTGGCTAAGGGAAGTGTAGCCAGAAAGGCAATGATGAAGCGTAGCGCAGTAAAAAAATCTTCCCTGTTCTTCACAGGACAAGCTGAATGCTCACCCCCTGGTTGTCAGCACTTTCCTTTTGCTCTCTTGCCAGAGTTTACCCCGAAGATCCCAAAGAGGCGGTCAGACAGTGTGAACTTCTCCTGGCTGAACAAGATTTTGACAATGCCATCCGCCACGGCGATGTCTTGGGATTTCTGGTTGACCATTACGTACAAGTGGAGGAATTCCATACGGTAAGTTAAAACTTAATTCTTCCAATCTATGCAGCCCGTACTTTGTATGCACCAGCACGGCCCGGAACAGCGTGGTTATCTCAGACAGGAAGACATTCTGTAGTAGAGGCTCCTTTACAGGAGCTAAACTGCTCAGCAGGCTGGGGTAGACCTCAGGAACTACATCCATGTGAATGTACTTGTCATTAATGCGACTGAAGAGAAAAAGAAAGCTCACAGGACATGGAGCATAAGTAGTGGTGGATTCTTAAAGGTTCCCAGTTATTAGATAGGAACAGAAAGAAGGCGGCCAAGGAAGAAAAGAAAGTTGTAAAATGGCAGTCATGTGAGGAAATGGTGAATCCCTTCTCCAGGGCCCAAGTGCCACACGCGCCAGCGTTTGGACTGAACTGTAACCCGCCGCTGTGCCGCTAGGCTGCCGAGTGCTCCTTTCTCCAGCCGTGCCAAGTAACCCCATGTTCAGCATGTCGCTTTGACAGTGCCTCAGCTAGCAGGGGAATGTAAAACCAGCCTTTGGGACCCCTTCTTTTTTAAAGGTGGTGGTGATGAAAGTTCCTCTAGGCTGAAGTAGTCAATGCCTTCTTTGCCGCAGTCTTTAATAGCCAGACCAAGTTGTCCTTGGGGTACCCAGCCCCCTGAGCTGGAAGACTGGGACGGGGAGCAGCATGAAGCCCCTGTAACCCAAGGGGAAATGCTTAGCGACCTGCTACACCACTGAGACACACACAGGTCTGTGGGGCCGGATGGGATCCACCCAAGAGGACTCAGGGAGCTGGCAGAGGTGCTCACCAAGCCACTCTCCATCATCCATCAGCAGTGCTGGCTGACCGGGGAGGTCCCAGTTGACCCGAGGTTGGCAAATGTGACGCCCATCTACACAAAAGGCTGGAGGGAGGATCCAGGGAACTGCACGCCTGTCAGCCTGACCTCAGTGCCCAGGAAGGTCATGGAGCAGATCATCCTGAGTGCCATCACAGGGCACGTTCAGGACAACCAGGAGATCAGGCCCCCTTGGCGTGGCTTTATGAAAGGCAGGTCCTGCTTGACCAACCTGGTCTCCTTCTGTGACAAGGTGACCCCGCTTAGTGGACAAGGGAAAGGCTGTGGCTGTTCTCTACCTGGACTTTAGCAAAGCCTTTGGCACTGTCTCCCACAGCATCTCCTGGAGAAACTGGTTGCCCATGGCCTGGACAGGCGTACACTTCACTAGGTAAAAAACTGGCCAGGTAGGCAGGCCCGAAGGGGGGTGGTGAATGGAGTTCAATCCAGTTGCAGGCCGGTCACAAGGGGTGTTCCCAGGGCTCAGTGCTGGGCCCAGCTCTGTTTAACATCTTTGTCTAGACAGCAATATAAAGAGTTTTTGCACACTCCATTGTACTGACCTGTAATTGCGTGCCGTGGCTGCTGGGTGTCTGAGGGAATAGGAGCGGGCTGGTGGCACAGAGTGCAGGATTTCATGCTCGTTTTTGTGGAAGAGAGACAGTATATGCTAATATTCAGTTCCTTTTTCTGTGTCGACAAACAACTGTCAGTGACAGAGATAATCAAATAAATAAATGAAAATGTGTCCATAGCTAGCCCATGAGATAGGGATGCGAGATTGAAACCCTGACTGATTTTTGTGTTGTGATTGGATTCTAGTTGGTCAGAAATAGTTTTCTACAGCAAGAATCCAAATGCTGTGATCGTTACGCAGGTCACCCAGTTATGACACACTC